>NC_085994.1:32616700-32951700 GCF_030014385.1 Trichomycterus rosablanca | reverse complement strand
CTGACGTGTGAAATTGTAATTGTAAATTCACACCAGTCAGAATAAACAGCACACAAATAAGCATCTCTTGATCAGCCTTAGCAAAACTGCTGAAAACAGTAAACCTGGAGCCTTTAAAAATGACTCAGTTACCATTCCAGACTGCTGCTGGGGTTTGTTCCACTCAATCACAGCAACTACCATTTCCTGTCTGATCGTCTTACAGATAATAAGACAAAATGACCCTGTAGTCTGACGCCATGGCCAGGCATCCTCAAACCCTCAAATAGTCACCTATGTTTATTGTCATTTTGGGTCTGACAGAGTAATTGTAGTATTTACACAGTAGAAGAACTGACCACTTATAGACGAGAAACCAAACCGTAGCTCAGGATACCCAAGATAAACAGTTCACTCCTCAATTATTGGCAACTTTGGTATAGAGTTATAAAAAATGTACAGTAGTTATTGGTGAATTAGCTTCATGTCACACCAAAAATGTATTCTGTGACCTGAGATCCTTGCTCAGTCTCCTCTGGACCACAGCTTGAATCTGAGCCTTTATTAGGTCATAATTTTGTTGGGGAAGTTTGGGGAAGGCCCTGTGCCTTAACCAAGTATTGGGATGTTCTGACTAACTGAAATAGTAATCAATACATTGTTCGGATAACTACTTTTGTTAAAAGCGTGTAATGATATCATGTGTTCTAAGTAATTAAAATAGTAAATAATACACTGTTGGGTTAACTAGTCTTGTTAAAAGCAGGCACCAACATATTGTTAAATGTACTGACTAATTAAACTAGTAAATAAAACATTGTTGGGTTAACTACTTGCTGAAAGCAGGTAACAATATTACAATATAGTTTTGTTGTGTTAACTAGACTTGTTTTCAAGTTGTTCTGACTAACTGTAATAGTAAATAATACACTGTTGGGTTAACTAGACTTGTTAAAAGCAGGTAGCAATACATTGTTGTGTTGTGTTAACTAGACTTGTTTTCAAGTTGTTCTGACTAATTATAATAAACAAAAATAATACATTGTTGGGTTAACTAGTTTTGTTAAAAGCAGGTAACAATATACAGTTGTGTTAACCAGGTTTTCAAGATGTTCTGACTAATTAAACTAGTAAATAAAACATTGTTGGGTTAACTACTTGTTGAAAGCAGGTAACAATATATTGTTGTGTTATTGTTGTGTTGTGTTAACTAGACTTGTTTTCAAGTTGTTTTGTCTAATTTAAATAGTAAATAATTCATTGTTGAGTTAACTAGTCTTGTTGAAAGCAGGTAACAATATATTGTTTTGTTGTGTTAACTACACTTTTTTCTAGTTGTTCTGACTAATTTCAATAGTAAATAAAACATTGTTGGGTTAACTAGTCTTGTTAAAAGCAGGTAACAATATACTGTTTGGTTAACCAGGTTTTTCAACATATTCTGACTAATTTAAATAGTAAATAGGGGTCAGTGATGGCTCAGTGGTTAAGGTACTGGACTAGTAAACAGAAGGCTGCCGGTTCAAGCCCTACCACCACCAAGTTGCCACTGTTGGGTCCCTGAGCAAGGCCCTTAACCCTCAATTGCTCATTGTGTTCCGCTTTGGATAAAAAGCGTCTGCTAAATGCTGAAAATGTAAATGTTAATAGTCTTGTTAAAAGCAGGTAACAATATACTGTTGAGTTAACCATTTTTTTTTAGATGTGCTGACTAATTTCAATAGTAAATAATACATTGTTGGGTTAATTAGTCCTGTTAAAAGCAGGTAACAATATACTGTAGGGTTAACCAGGTTTTTGGATATGTGCTGACTAATTAAAATAGCAAAAAGCAAGTAAGATGTTTTTTTTTGTATTAACTAAATTTTAGAGATGTAAAACAGTAAATAATACATTGCCAGGTTAACTAGTCTTGCTAAAAACAGGTAACAATACATTGTTGGGTTAACTAGACTTGTTTTTCAAGATGTTCTGACTAATTAAAATGGTAAATAATACATTGTTGGGTTAACTAGTCTTCTTAAAAGCAGGCACCAATACATTGTTGGGTTAACTAGACTTGTTTTTCAAGATGTTCTGACTAATTAAAATAGTAAATAATACATTGTTGGGTTAACTAGTCTTGTTAAAAGCAGGCACCAATACATTATTGGGTTAACTAGACTTGTTTTTCGAGATGTTCTGACTAATTAAACTAGTAAGTAAAACATTGTTGGGTTAACTATTTTTGTTAAAAACAGGCACCAATATACTGTTGAGTTAACCAGGTTTTTCGAGATGTGCTAATTAGAATAGCAAAAAGCAAGTAAAGATATATGTTGTGTTAACTAGATCTAATCTGGTAAAAGTTTGGCCCAGTATTTGTTGTTCTCTTGGTACATTCATCAGTTTAAAAGTAGCAATAGGACAGCAATGTCCGGCCAGACTCGACGGCTGCAGCTGCATCATCTTTTGGAGATGAGCCGCCAGGCCGAGAGCAACTCAACAGCCACTTAGTTTTGCATCCATGACAACAGTCATGCCAGCGCACACGTATCAACCCGGCATAATTTGTAGAAGCGCCGGTGCAGTTTGCTATCCAAACACAGGACCGGCAATCAGAGCTAACTAGGCCGCAATTACACCAGGAGTGCTTCCAATCAGCCGAGACCCGGCCCCCTCGCGAGAGCTGCCAGGAGCACGACGTTTAATGCTCTGAACTGTTTCCCTCCAAATTGAAACGTTATTTACTTATAAACAACATAAACTAAGCTGTGAGGAGAAATTTTAGAAAAGGCAATCAGTCCTTAAACATGGCTAAGCTGTACCGGTTAAGGGAATTATTTTTACTTATTTAAAGCTTAGACGCTCAATTTCATTTGCTAACAAATCTTGTCGTATACAAGGAAGGCGGGGTAATTCAAGTGAGATTTGCTTTGTCAGAATACCCTCTATGATATACGTATATATATATCAGCATGTGTTCAGTCTTTATTTTGACAATGTTGTCATTACTGTATTTACATACTAGTACACTGGAATGTGGTTTGGGACGCTGCCTATGTTACTGACATGCTATACAATATGATTTGCTGGACTAATCATTTTCACTGAGACAAAGACAATGCTGAGAATCCAGAATCATGTGCTGAAATTGAAGCCCCGGAGATGAATAAAACCCCCTAAAATTCCAAAAATAAAACCCTACTAACATTTGGATTAGCCAACACCAAACGTGACAAAGTCTCCTAATAACGGCGATCCTGTGAGATCCAGGAAATTCATCTTATAAAAATCCAGCCATAAAAAACGCATGGACTTATAAAAGAGATCCTGCGTCATTTAGTGATTCGGAGTTCTACCAATTTCTTTAATGATCCGACTTCACTGGAGTCTCAGACCAGTCGGGCAATTAACTGACAGACATGTGGCGCAGTAGTAGCTTCCCTTTTTCACAGATCAATTAAAGTTTTACAACTGCAGTCTATCTGGTGCTGTTTGCGAATCAAAAGTGTTTTTTGAAGCCGTTAAAACGTTTCCCTCCTCCTTTTTCCTTCTCTGGCATCTGACCCATCGAGTACAATTTTCAGTGGGTGAGAAGAGGCTCGGAAAAATCTATTAAATACTCCAGTTAAAGAGGCCTGTAGAAATACGCTCGCGTATAACAACACAATGTAAAATGACGTACGTTGAAGAGGAGCGTAACTCGCGAGACATCGTTTTGTGTGAGACCGAGCGACCGCCAGCCCTGCCGGGTATAAAACACAAAGCATTTTACGAGCTCTTGTGCCAGAGCATTAAGAACATATGTGGTAGATCTGTCCGGTCATCCAGTTTCACACCACAAGCATCCAATCTTCTGCTTTTTCACTATTTTAAATCTGTGTTGCCAGAGATACTAAGGAAATTCAGGCAGTCTTTCTAATTAACCACTTTATCATAATCAGGAATGCTGCAGTTCCTGTAAACCACCTGACAACCACCTGAAATCAACCTAAAACTCCTGGAACAATCTGAAAACATTGTACAAATTAAATTTATCCTTCATTCTAATTAACCACTTCTTAATCTAACTCTTAATGAGAACTGCTACAGCTTTAGAAAACCACCTAAAAACAACCTGAATATACTTGGAACCACCTGAAAAGACCTTAAACCACCTAAAATACTGTGCAAAGTAAATATATCATTCATTCTAATTAACCACTTCCTAATCTAACTCTTAATCAGGACTGCTACAGCTCTAGAAAACCACCTAAAAACAACCTGAATATACTCGGAACCACCTGAAAAGACCTTAAACCACCTAAAATACTGTGCAAAGTAAATTCTTTCATTCATGCATTTTAATTAACCACTTCATCTTAATCAGGGCTGCTTCAGCTCCTGTAAACAACCTGGAACCACCTGAAACCATTGTGCAAAGTAATTACATGAATTTATTCAAACTATCCACTTCATCTGAAAACCACCTGAATATCACCTAAAAACACCGGGAACCACTTGAACAAATCTAAAAACACTGTGCAACGAAAATTCATTCATTTATTCTAATTACTTCATCCTAATCTACTGCAGCTCCTGTAAACCACCTGAAACCCACCTGAAACCACCTAAACATACCTGAAACCACCTGAAAACACTGTGCAAAGTAAATCCATTCATTCATGCAAATTAACCACTCCATTTTAATCAGGACTGCTACATCTTCCAAAAACCACCTAAAAACCACCTGAAAACACCTAAAACAATCAAAAACAATACGGTGCAAAATAAAATTTATTCATTCTAATTTCCCACTGCACTTTAATCAGGACTGCTATAGCTCCTGTAAACCACCTGGAACCACTGCGCAAAGTAAATGTATTCATTCATTTATTCTAATTAACCACTTGATCTTAATCAGGACTGCTGCAGCTCCTCTAAACCACCTGGAAACCACCTGAAAACATCTGAAAAAGATCTAGACGTGGAACCATGTGAAACCACCTAAACATACATGAAACCACCTGAACACCATTCATTCTAATTATCCACTTCATCTTATCAGGACTGCTACAGCTCCTGTAAACCACCTGAAAACCACCTGGAACTGCAAATGCAACCTTATAACTTCTCTTAGGGACAATTAAGCCCACAACCAAGTAACCAGTCCATCTTCTGCATGTTTTAGAACATAGACGTTTCTGAAGGAACTTTATTTATACATTCATACTTGGTTATCATAATTAGGGTCCAGTGCCACCCAGGAACACCGGGTACAAGAAAGGATCACAATCTAGACAGGGTGCCAATACAGACCTTCACACATTCTCTCAATCTATTAGACCTAGGGGCTTCTTTAGATGGGGTCTGAACTGAAGTCCTCTGAGCAGCCACGTGCTCCAACAATCCACTCTTAAAAACTTGGTAGTGGCAATCGTTTACTCGCAGGGTTGCCAGATGCAAATACTCCCCCCCCCCCCCCAATCCCCAACATAAGGCTACTTCTGAACTGGTGTTGCCTGATGTACTTTGTTGTGAAGCTCTACACAAAAAGGACTAAGACCACTTTGTCTGGGAATCAAACCTTGGACCCTCTTGCTGGGAAGAGACAGTGCTACCCACCTAGCCATTGTGACACTACAATATATATTCTGAATATGTTACTTAATACTGAATAGATTTAGGCCTGTGTATTCAGTAGAGTCAAAGAACATCTGATTTTGAACTCAGGCTCAGTTTTTGCTTTGGCAAGCGTCTACATGAAGCAGCAATAGTCTCCTAGAGGTTTTTGGACGGGGCTGCGGCTGAGACAGATAGTGCCTTCCTCTGTTCCTCTCTGTGTTTTCTCTTCTCCTCATACTGAACTATTTATCCTGATTATGCCGGGCCCGCCATCATTAATTCGTACCTTGGGGGTCCTCCTCTCCTCCCGGCTCTGACCACAATGAGACGCTTGTTTGGCTTTGTTATTCCATCTTAAACTACCGTGCGGCCTGGCCGACGTCACGGGGGCATCCGAAGTATTTGATAAATTGTGAAAGAGTCGCTTTTAAACGTTGGCTTTTGTTATTGTGAACATGACACACACACACACACACACTGCCTTGCTGAAGTGCTGGACTTTACCAGCCCTCTCTCTGATAAAGGGTTGGGTTAGAGTCACCAATGTCATCATGTAATGAAGGGAATTTGGCTTCCAACCAATCACAGTGTGTGGCAAACTTTCAGCTCTCACTGCTTCATCTGGATTTCGGAAACAGCTTACGCCTCCATACTCATTCCACACTGAGCTCCGCCCACATTTGCATCCCAATCAAGGTCACCATGGGTCCGTGGCATTCATAACAGCAAGGCGCCAGATGCAATGCACCCCAGACGAACCGCCAATCTTTCTTAGAATAATTGGAGTAGCCAGTCCACTTTCAGCAAGTTGCTCAGATTAAGGCGTCCACATACTTTTAGCCATGTAGTTTTAGCAAATTTCCTCCCCACAAAAAGCTGGGAGAAACCAGTTTTGGACCAATCCTGTTATGAGGCCACATGGTGACGGAACGCATGAAAGCAGGACACATTGCACCCCAGATGTAGCACCAACCTGTCTTGGAGTAGCCAATTCATGTTCAGCAAGATGCTCAGAGTTAGGCGTCCACATACTTTCGGCCATGTAGTTTTAGCAAAGTTTTAGCTGGGAGGAAACCAATTTTGCACCAAACGCATGGATGCAGGACGCAGTGCACCCCAGATGAACCGCCAATCTTTCTTAGAGTAATTGGAGTAGCCAGTCCACTTTCACCAAGTTACTCAGATTTAGGCGTCCACATACTTTCGGCCATGTAGTTTTAGCAAATTTCCTTCCCACAAAAAGCTGGGAGGAGACCAGTTTTGAACCAGTCCTGTTATAAGGCCACATGGTGACGGAACGCATGGACGCAGGATGCATTGCACCCCAGATGTAGCGCCAACCTGTCTTGAAGTAGCCAATCCATGTTCAGCAAGATGCTCAGAGTTAGGCGTCCACATACTTTTTGCCATTGTTTTAGCAAATTTAACGAATTTTAGACCATGGAGACGTGGAGAATATACAAAACCCTTACAGGTTGCCTATGTTGCTATACCCACTGTGCTGCCCACCTGTCCTAATAGCCATTTTTTTCCCCCATTCATTCATATTTCACCTTGTTTATTTTCCTCTCTGTCTGAAGCCTGTGTGAATGAAACACTCTCAACTCTTGTGGGACGTGAACAAGGATCCCTAAACCCGAATACGCAGACTATTCCCAGTGGCTATATCACGATCTCATATTTCCACTCTGCACCAGACAATAATAATTGTTACTTTTTAAATAATATAATAATAACATTAGTTTGATGTAACTGATGAAAGGAACATACCCTAAAGTGTACCTACAGCTTCTATAGTGTATGGCTGAATGCCACAAACGACCATTTAAAACATTTTGCTAGGACTATATGGCCAAAAGTATGTGGACACCTAACTATGAGCATCTTGGACTTGGCATTAATATTAGCCCATATGTGCCTATTTAGTCAAAAGGGCATTATTAAAGTCAAGAACTGAACATGCAGAGTTGGCTCGCAATTAATGTTCTTATTCATCCCAAATCAAATGGTCAAACCATGTCTTTATGGACCAGACGTGGTGCCAGGGGCACAGACACCCTGGAACAGTTTGCATAAAATTAAAAGCATCATTTTTTTGATGTAATTAGTTGTTTACACCTAAACTTGATAATTTGAAGGGGTTTCTACATACTTTTGGCCCTTGGTGTGCAGTTATATATATATACACACATATTGCTGGCTTTGTGGAGGCGTTCAACTCATCCCTGTCACTGTCATTCATTCTTTTTGCATTGACATGCCAGTCAGGGTTGCCAGTCGGTCCGGAGCACCCGGAATGACCAAGCGCGAGACACAATGCACTCCAGACGTGGCGTCGATCTGTCTTAAAGTAGCCAATTCATGTTTAGCAAGATAAGATTCTCATAGTTAGGTATCCACATACTTTAGGCCAGTGTTACTAGCTGTAATGTTGTTGGTGTGGCGCCCCAAAATCACTGACTCCGTCCCTGAACACAGTGCCATGTGTTATTCCAATGACCATGTGGTCCGTTGTTCCTCTCAAGCTTAATAATCCACAATTGTGGTCTCACTTACAGAATCAGCACCATCATTAGAGCCACAACGGGACCTTTTTATACCTGTTCTGCTCTAATCCCAGCTTTGATGGTTTTATTTGAATGCAAAATGGAAAAAGATACCTGGTACCATATATACGAGGCGCGAGGGATGAGAATGTGCGATCTTTTCCATGGCAAGTTCTTTGGATTGACGCAAGAAGACGTTTGAAAAGGAGGCGCGAGGGAGGGCCGGGTGGATTAGCGAATACGCTTTCCAAAACCTGCTCTGTTTCGGCTTGTAAAATCAGCAGGGATTGTTTCCAGCTAACACTTAAAGTAGCAATATTGGCTCTCCGGTGAGGTGGGAGCCATGGGGCAGATTAAAACCAGTAAAGTTCTCTTATGCTTGTGCAAGAGGGGCTGAATTACCTTCTTTGGAAATGTCCTTTCGGTGGGTTTGATGTACTTTTTAGAGGGCCTGATTTTAAAATGTGCCAGTTTGTACATTTCTACACATGGCCAGTGTGTGTGTGTGTGTGTGTGCCAGTGCAAACTCGGAATGTGTACAGCCTCTCTTCACCTCATCTGCAGCAGGAAGACATACTGGCTGAAGAAAGTGCTAAAGGAATTGACCTTGACCACTGCGGCTGTTTGAACAGTCGATACACAATGGGTGCTACAGGAGCGTGGCCGGGCTGTCAAGCCCACAGTGCAGCCTGCCAGAATTGTATGAGCTTCATTTCCAGTGAGAACACTGGACACTTAATTCATTTTTAGGCCCTTACAATGACCCAAAGTATGGCCAAAAGTACGTTCTAGGGACTACAATAACCACACCTATTGCTAACATGGGTAAAATCAAGTACTTCAAACATATTTGGCAACAGTATTATATGCCATGTGCAGAATGTGACGCCCATAACAAAATGGTCTGACGAATTTGATTTGGAGGACGTCTAGACCCTTGTAAACTGTCCTGATCTCAGCTCTAGTGCAAACGACCTTACAATCAATCAATCAGAGTTGTTCTGGGTCCAGAGCAATGCACCCCAGACGAACCACCAACCTGTCTTGGAGAAGCCAATTTATATTTAGCGTGATGCTTATAGTTAGGTGTCCACATACATTTGGCCATCTTGTCATGAGACCACATGGTGATGGGAAGAATATACCAAACCCCTTACAAACAGTTGCCAGAGGTGGGGTGTGTAGAATGTGACGTCCATAAAGAAATTATCTGACAAATTTGATTTGGAGAAAGTATAGACCCTCGTAAACAGTCCTGATCTCAGCTCTGGTGCAAACCTGAGGGATGAATTGGGACACTGATTGTGAGCCAGACCTCAGAATTAATCAATCAGGGTCACCATAGGTCCAGAGCAATGCACCTCAGACGAACCACCAACCTGTCTTGGAGTAGCCAATTTATATTTAGCAAGACGCTCATAGTTAGGTGTCCACAAACTTCTGACCATATTTTGGCGAACTGGGAGGAAACCATTATGGAGTTCCTGTTATGAGGCCACATGGTGATGGGAAGAATATACCAAACCCCTTACGAACAGCTGCCAGAGGTGAGATATAGCAATGCTATGCCAAGTCCAGAGACTACCACTGAGCCCTGATCTCACCCCTAGTGAACACCTGTGGGATGAATCGGGACACTGATCGTGAGCCAGACCTCACAATCAATCAATCAGGGTCACCGTCGGTCCGGAGCACTCGGGAACGGCCAAGCCCAAGACGCAATGCATCCCAGACGAACCGCCAACCTGTCCTGGAGTAGCCAATTTATATTTAGCAAGACGCTCATAAATAGGTGTCCACAAACTTCTGACCATATTTTGGCAAACTGGGAGGAAACCATTATGGAGTTCCTGTTATGAGGCCACATTACAACCAGTTGCCAGAGGTGGGGTATAGCATGGTTATGCCAAGTCCAGAGACGTCCAGTGAGCCCTGATCTCAATGCTGAAAACCTATGGGATGAATTGGGACTCTGATTGTGAGTCAGAGCTCATAGTAGATCAGTCAATGCTCTTTTTGACCAAATTGGGAACTGCCTTTTATACCATTGTGTAGAATGTGATGTCCATAAAGAAATGGTCTGACATACCCTAGTGCAAACCTGTGGGATGAATTGGGACTCTGATTGTGAGCCAGACCTCACAATCAATCAATGAATGATATTTTTGATTCATTTGTGAACCGCCTTTCTAGAAGATCACCGGCTGTTACGGCTGGAAAGGCAGGTCTACTACACATCATTGCATCAAGTGTCCATATACTTTCGGTCTTAGGATCTTAGGTTTGAACCACACAAGCAGTTAGGGAAGAACATTCGAAAGGTGGATTGGCTGCTGTAAACCAGCACCAGGTTTAGATCGAGTGAGCTGCCCTCGACGGGTTGTATACCAGCCTCGTGCCCTCGTATCGGGTGCGACCAGGATGAAGCGCTTATTGAAAATGAATGAATGAATGACCCAAGGGCTGAGAATGGATTAAACCGGCCGCTAAACCAAGCTGTAAGATAGCGCTGTTCATGTATTCATGGCGCAGCGATCCGTGACAAGCTCCGTAACACCTCTTGCATTTAATAGATGTGTGTCATTAGAGGGTTTATAGAGTGCCCACACATGCCTAATCAGTAACCACAATAATATTAGGGCCGTCAGGAGAGAGAGAGAGAGAGAGAGAGAGAGAGAGAGAGAGAGAGAGAGAGAGAGAGAGAGAGAAGAGAGAGAGAGAGCCGCTGCCCGCCAGGCTCTTGATTGCCATTCCGGACTGGCGCTCTCTCTCCCTGGGGAGCGGCGCGAGGCCTTGCACAGACATTTATTAACACGACAGATTAATAGTGCCGGGGAAAAGACATTTTCAGAAACATGATAAATATTAATAATAATCAATACTAACTTACATTTGCCAAATTGAGTAGCAAACATCACCCGGGGAAAAGAGGGCAGAGGGGGAGAGACCGAGCCTAAATGAGAGAGAGAGAGAGAGAGAGAGCGAGTGAGAGAGAGAGCCTCCAGAAGGCTAAATTGCTAATAAGTGCCAGAAGGCTGCAGGCTGGGTAATGACACAACAGCATATGCTGCACACTCTCGACGCGCTGCTGCTCTTACTGCAGTGGTGCCCAGCCTCGACTGGCATGGCTTGGGAATGTTTTACTGTTGGTGAAATAATATCACAGATTATTTTACCTTTAAATTGTTGGGATTTTGTGGTGGTCCGGTGGTTGGGGTTGTGTATTAAAGCAAATACAAAATGCTGCTGTAATAAAATAAAAAAAAAGTATATATATACATAGTATATACTCTTTATACATAATATATTCTATTTGTACATAGTATATACTCTTTATGTAAAATAAACTCTATATTCTATTTATACATAGTATATACTCTATACATAAAATAATCTCTCTGTATATAAAGTATATACTCTATTCGGGTAGTATATACTCTAGGTAGTATATACTCTGTATAGGTAGTGTATACTCTGTATATTTAGTATATACTTTTTATGCATAGTATATACTCTATATATGTAGTATGTACTCTTTGTATGTAGTATATACTCTTTATATGTAGTACATACTCTTTATAAGTAGTATGTACTCTATATACGTAGTATATACTCTTTATATGTAGCATATACTCTTAACATGTAGTATATACTCTTTATATGTAGTATTTACTTTTTATATGTAGTATATTCTAATATATGTAGTATATACTCTATATGTCGTATTTACTTTTTATATGTAGTATATTCTCATATGTGTAGTATATACTCTTTATATGTAGTATATACTCTATATATGTAGTATATTCTCATATGCATAGTATACACTCTATAGAGGTAGTTTATAATCTTTATATGTAGTACATACTCTTTATAAGTAGTATATACTCTTTACATGTAGCATATACTCTTAACATGTAGTATATACTCTTTATATGTAGTATTTACTTTTTATTTGTAGTATATTCTCATATGTGTGGTACATACTCTTTATATGTAGTATATTACCTTTATATGTAGTATATACTCTATATATGTAGTATATTCTCATATGCATATTATACACTCTATAGAGGTGGTATATACTTTTTATATGTAGTACATACTTTTATACATAGTATATGCTCTGTATGTGTAGTATATAATCTTTATATGTAGTATATACTCTGTATATGTAGTATATTCTCTAATGCATAGTATACACTCTATAGAGGTAGTATATACTTTTTATATGTAGTACATACTTTTATACATAGTATATGCTCTGTATGTGTAGTATATAATCTTTATATGTAGTATATACTCTGTATATGTAGTATATTCTCTAATGCATAGTATACACTCTATAGAGGTAGTATATACTTTTTATATGTAGTACATACTTTTATACATAGTATATGTTCTGTATGTGTAGTATACAATCTTTATATGTAGTATATACTCTTTATACATAGTATATACTCTATATAGGTAGTATATAATTTTATATGTAATATATACTATTTATACATATTTACACAGAATTTATTTTTAACATGGGGGGGTCCTGGACAAAAAAGTTCGAGAACCACTGGTTTAGACCATGTTGTTTAGAGTTACTCTGGATAAGATATGTATACAGTATATTTAGCATATATAGTAGAGTTTGTGTTTGTAAATGTGCTGTATCAAGAATATAAATTCTTGAAAGAATAAAAAAAAGTCAATTTCTAATTATTTAACACTTAACGCTAGTATTTAATTAAAAGTTCTCATTGTGGAAAATAGCCCTGTTCTCAAGATGACCACCAAAGCAATAACTAAACATATTCAAACAGAGAGAAAATGCAAAGACAAGCAGCGCTAGCGTATAACGTATGAGCATGCCCGCGCGGAGCGCCCCACTTCCAGCAGTTTAGCTGTGTAAAGAAAATTCACTGAGGTGAGCAGTCCACTTCATCACTACTCCATCATGAAAAAGCCTTTCTTTTTTTCCCTGCCGTGACTTGGCTTCACCTCTTTTCCGCCCTCTCTCTCTCTCTCTCTCTCTCTCTCTCTCTCAGGTCTCCACCATTCCTGTGTTTCAATAGGCACATTACCATTTTAGCCCTGGGCTAGGAGCGCAGGCTTGCACGGCCAGTCCACTGACAGCTTATTCGGGAACAAATTCAACCTTTCCCCTCTCCCTGCTTCCACCCGGCTCTGCTGCCTCCCTCCGTAAGAATTCGAATTTGTTTGCACTTCCCGAACGCGCTCGGAGGAAGCGCGGCTCCGCGGCTTTAATTGCGAGGCTTACACAGGCCTCTCTGTGGAAATGAAATCAGAGGGTGCAGGAGGGCTGTCCAGAGCTGTAACCCAACACTGGGAGAAGTGAGCATTTTGGGAATGGTGCTAAGGGGACTAGAGCCAGGACCGCTACTAATGCGGAGTTACAGATGGGTGTCCGATCGAAAGGACAGTGTCTTAATAAGGTGTAGGGACACCGAAGCCATAAGGACATTTCTCAAGTCTTTGGAAGTGCATTGGTGTGATCATCAGTCCAATTTATTTGCACCAACTCTTCCATGGACACGTAGATACAAACCATGGTCTCCAAATAATCTCCCATAGTATACTAGATCAGTGGTAGCTCAAGGGTTAAAGACTGGACAAGTAATCAAAAGGTTACAGGTTTAAGCCATACCATCATTAACTTGCACTGCTAGACCCCTGAGCAAGGCCCTTAACCCACAACTACTTGAACAGTATTCGTAGACACTAAGTAAGTCGCTTTGGATATTCTGGGAAAGATGTGGCTCAGTGGTTAAGGTACAATACTAGTAATCAGATGGTTGCCTGTTTAAGCCCCACCACTGTCAGGTTGCCGCTGTTGGGCCCCTGAGCAAGGCCCTTAACCCTCAATTGCTTAGACAATATACAGTCACAGTTCTATAAGTCGCTTTGGATAAAAACGTCTGCTACATGCCAAAAATGTAAATGTAATCAGATGGTTGCTGGATCAAGCCCCACCGTTGGCACTGTTGGGCCCCTGAGCAAGGCCCTTAACCTACAGTTATTTAAATAGTATTCATAAATACTAAGTAAGTCATTCTGGGAAAAATGTGGCTCAGTGGTTAAGGTACAATACTAGTAATCAGATGGTTGCCTGTTCAAGTCCCACCACTGTCAGGTTGCCACCGTTGGGTCCCTGAGCAAGGCTCTTAACCCTCAATTACTTAGACAATATACAGTCACAGTTCTATAAGTCGCTTTGGATAAAAGCGTCTGCTAAATGCCAAAAATGTAAATGTAATCATATGGTTGCCAGGTCAAGCCCCACTGTTGGGCCCCTGAGCAAGGCTCTTAACCCTCAATTGCTTAGACAATATACAGTCACAGTTCTATAAGTCGCTTTGGATAAAAACGTCTGCTAAATGCCATAAATGTAAATCTAGCCACATGGTTGCCGGGTCAAGCCCCACCGTTGGCACTGTTGGGCCCCTGAGCAAAGCCTTTAACCCTCAATTGCCTAGACAATATACTGTCACAGTTCTATAAGTCGCTTTGAATAAAAGCGTCTACTACAAGTAAATGCCGAAATTGTAAATGTAATCAGATGGCTGCCGGGTCAAGCCCCACTGTTGGGCCCCTGAGCAAAGCCCTTAACCCTTAATTGCACAGACAATATACAGTCACAGTTCTATAAGTCGCTTCAGATAAAAGCGTCTCCTAAATGCCAGAATTGTAAATGTAATCAGACGGTTGCCGGGTTAAGCCCTACTGTTGGGCCCCTGAGCAAGGCCCTTAGTTCTCAATTGGTCAAACTGTATTCAGTCATAATTGTAAGTAGCTTTGCATCTACGAATAAAGAGTCTACAAAATGCTAAAAATGTACATGTAAAAAAATACCAGGTCAAGCATTCAGACCTGTACCATTCTCTTGGTGTATTCCAACCACTTGAGTTCTTTTCATGACTGAAGCTCCTACCACACATACCTTCACAATAAATCCTTGAAGAATATTATTGCTTATTACTTCATTTTAGCATGCAGTACACCTATTTGTTTAAGATTAAGGAGAAAGTAAGTCCCTTGGTTGACTCTATACCCGAGCAACCAGCGACGTCCCGGCGACTTCTGTAT
Source organism: Trichomycterus rosablanca (assembly GCF_030014385.1). Taxonomy (NCBI): domain Eukaryota; kingdom Metazoa; phylum Chordata; class Actinopteri; order Siluriformes; family Trichomycteridae; genus Trichomycterus; species Trichomycterus rosablanca. Next base: position 32,936,488 of record NC_085994.1, on the reverse strand, counting down.
TAGAACAGCTTAATTTAGGGACCTACTGGGAATTACAGCACAGGGGGGGAAAGAAAAGAGGAGGGAAAAAATGCATTCGTTTTTATTTCGGCCTACAACGGTATCCGAGTGGGGGAAACGATTTTCACCTCTGGCACAGGGAGCACTCCTCGGCTATACATCACCCGATTACTCCTCGACTGGCCCCGGTCTTAGTCATTAGCCAGTGAATTAACGACAATCCACCATGCTATTAATCACACTGACAAAAGTGTTAGCATGCCACTGACCTGCTGCCGCACAGGGACGTAAGCAAAAGGAAAGGGGATGGGGGGGGGACAGAAAAAGGCATGAAGTAAATTGGGGTAGAGGATGGAGGGAAAGGTACAGAGTGGAAGAGCTGATAAACACGGCAAGACTCGGGACAGAATCCAGTGATGGAGATGGATGAACAAGTGGACTCATCTGAGCACTAACACATTACTGTTTTTCCCCCCCGACACCTTAAATAATTACCCCCAAACTGTTTGTCAGGTATTTTTTAAATATCAAGCTTTAAAATGCTGACTGGCTGTAATAAATAGTAATACAAGATATATGAGGACAGCAGCATGAGGTATTTAATTAATCCTGAACGCAAAAACGTGATTTTTAAATGTTAAAACCTTTTAAATGTTAAATAATTCATGTTAGCGCAGAAAGTACTTCAGGCAAAACACAACTAGGTTATACACAGCAAATAAAAGCACATTTATTAGCGATTAGCTTAGCACCTGTCTATGCTTTGGCTTCTTAGCTCTGGCTAACTGACAGCTCTGTGCTAAGTAATGTCTAAACTATCTGGAATGTTAAAACCTTCTAAATGTTAAATAAAGAACCAAGTACTTCAGGCAAAACACAGCTAGCTTATACATATATATTTATATGCATGAAATAAAAGCACATTTATTAGCAATTAGCTTAGCAGCTGTCTGTAACCTGGCTTCTTAGCACTGGCTAACTGGTAGCTCAGGCAAAACACAGCTAGCTTATACATATATATATATATATATATATATATATATATATACTGTATATATACAGTATATATACAGTATATTCATACACATGAAATAAAAGCAAATTTTTAAACAATTAGCAGCTGTCTGTAATCTGGTTTCCTAGCACTGACTAACTGATAGCTCTGTGCTAACTAATGTCTAGGTCTAGGTATCTGGAATGTAAAACCTTATAAATGTTACATAAAAAAACCAAGTAATTCAGGTAAAGCACAACTAGCTTATACATATATATATATATTTATACACATTAAATAAAAGCATATTTATTAGCAATTAGCTTAGCAGCTGTCTGTAATCTGGCTTCCTAGCACTGGCTAACTGATAGCTCTGTGCTAACTAATGTTACGTACATAAAATTGCAATTCTAGACTATTTAGGTCCTATTTAACTCAATCTGATGCTAAAATACAACTAGTATGTGCCGAAAATAAATACAACTTAAGGTTTAACGCAAGAGTTGGAGTCAAACAAGTTTGGCTAAGTTGCTGTGCATTAGCATATATCTAAGGTAAAAAAAAAAAAAAAAAGAACTGGGTAAATATAATTTTTGGCGCAACTCTTCCTTTAATCTTTGCAGTTTGTTTGCTTAAGTCGACTCTGGCAGACATGACAGAGTAAACAGCACTTAAAAACTGACATTTAATGCTTAAGTTAAATATGCCATCAAATAAAATAAATAAATCCCACATTTACTGGTACTGGTGACTGGTAAAGTAAAGTAAAATTCATGTTAGCAGTGTATAATACCCCCAATACCCACCCTTGTATGACTATAAATACAAAAATGTATTACTATAAATAAGGTAAATTGACTTGCTGTATGCTCATGGAAACATGTGTCTTGTTCGATATCCACTGTATAGCCAAAAGTATGTAGACACCCCTTCTAATTTAAAAAAAAATGCATTTTCTCCCCATTTTTCTCCCGATTTAGCGCACTCAATTTTTTGTCTTCCGCTGCTGAGAGATACCAGATTGCATCAGAGGAGAGCACATTGCTGTACACGCCTCTTCCGAGACCTGCACAGCCCTCCTCTTCTCGCCCGTGCATTCTGCACAGGTGTCTCTTCCGCCAGTCAGGGTCCATACACAGCGCATGAAAACCCACCCACCCACACATAGTCCGGCCCCCACCCTGCAGATATGGTGACAATTAGTATCTGCTGCAGGCACTGCCAATTATGTCCGCTGGATGGCGTCCAGCCGACCGGTGGCTACACCGAGTTTCGAACCGAGGAGTTCAGAAACTCGGCCAGTTCACCACCTGGGCGCCAGCCCCTTCTAATTATTGAATTCAGATGTTTCTTCCAAGCTCGTTGTTACCAGATGTATACAATTAATAATATAAAATAAATTATATGCGTCCATTTTTGTGTGGTGTGATCATTTCAAATATGTTAATAACTAGTGATTATTCGGAATGGTGCGGAGTCCCATTCAAAAATCTTTGAATTTCTTAATTGAGACCGTCTCAGCATGGATTTCTCATGTGTGTGAACTCAAGCGAGCGGGTCAAGCGAATTAGGCGAGGTCATTCAATAAGCCGGCCTTGCCACCGGCCTGGCTAATCACGCCGTTCTGGCTCATTGAACAGTCCGACTCGAGCTTAAGGAGTGCAGACTGGGGGCTGAATCCAGACACCATGATGATTTTTAAACTACTTTCTTTCGGCTTATTTCACCTCTTGGTCTTTCTCACACTCTTCGTAACACGCATTGCACATCTCGCTCTACGTTCGTACAGCGGCGTGGCCCGGCGTTCATAAATCATCAATCCGGCGGAGGATGACATTTATGGAGAAGTGACCAGTCTGTGGAAAGGCGGCGGCGTAAAATGTCACATGGAGGGAGACTCCGATACTCTGGTATAGCTGAGAGATAGAAAACCTGTTTTATTCATCACTGCCGTCCCTCGGTGCAGACCGGCGAAGCTAATAAATGATACAATAAAATGAAACAGGGATTGTGTGGTGTGGGAGAAACTTTGAATAGTCAGAAAGCCAGAAGCTGGAAACACGACTCCAGCTGAATACAATCCAGGACGCTGTGAAAAAATGGAGAAACTTCAGAAATAACTTTACAATGTATTACGTCTGTTGCTATTACTTTTCAAATACACTTATTTGTGCTAGCCCTTAGCTGCAGATTACACAAACGTTTATCTAGTCAATTATTGAGGCATACTGTACACTGGATGGCCATAAGGGCCACAGCCAACACATCTGGACAGAATACTAGTCCATCACAGTGCAACACACACTCAATTATTCTAATTTACACCAAGACTTTGGTGTATGCCTCTATGTACTTCATGTTTTTGGGAAGTGGGAGAAAACCAGACTAACTAGAAAGAGGGACATGAGGCGAGCATTGAACCCAGGTTCCAAGGTCCCATCTTGAGGTGTGGCACACACCGGGTTCAAACATTATCTTAAATACAACTACAGACTTACATTACAGTGACAGTATACAGTCTGATCAACTGAGGGTTAAGGCCCTTGCTTAAGGATCCAACAGCAGCAACCTGGCAGTGGTGGGGCTTGAACCAGCGACCTTCTGATTACAAGTCCAGCACCTTAACCACTGAGCTATGGCTTGCCCCTTAACATTTACATTTGACTGTATTACATTGAGGGTGGCTCAGTGGGTAGCACTGTCGTCTCACAGCAAAAAGGCCTTGGTTTCGATCCCCAGGCGGGGCGGTCCGGGTCCTTTCTGTGCTGAGTTTGCATGTTCTCCCCGTGTCTGTGTGAGTTTGCTGCGGGAGCTCCGGTTTCCTCCCACAGTCCAAAAACATGCAGTCAGGTTAATTGGAGACACAGAATTGCCCTATAGGTGAATGGGTGTGTGTATATGTGTGTGTGTGTATGTGTGTCTGCCCTGCGATGGACTGGCGCCCCGTCCGGGGTGTTACTGTGTGCCTTGCGCCCATTGAAAAGCTGGGATAGGCTCCAGCACCCCCTTCACGACCCTAATTGGATAAGCAGTTAAGAAAGTGAGTGAGTGAGTGAGTTACATTGACTGTACTACACAGTCTAAGCGATTGAAGGTTATGGGCCTTGCTCCAGGGCCCAACAGTGGTAATGTAGTACAGTGGTGGGGTTTGAACCAGCAACCTTCTGATTACAAGTCTGTACTCTATCCATCAAAAAGAACCCTTAAATGACTCCTGATTGGCCTGATGTTGACCTCAACACTGTAATGTGTAATGAGTATCAGGTGCAGCAATGTTGTTGGGATTCTTTTAAATGCCTCAGTGTCAAATTTTGGGAGGTGAAAAGTGCCCTAATCAAAATGACTTTCTGATCACATGATGCAGTTGGTTTTATACCCAAACTGACACCAAGGTTTAAAATCCCAACAACACTGTTGCACCTGCTACACCAGAAGAGCAAACACCTTCATGTTATTACCACATTACGGTCAAGAAGGGTCCCTTTTGGTTGATAAATGGGTTACCAGTGTGACAACAAATGGGTCTCAGTCTGTAATTGTGTACCTACAAAGTTTATCTGTGTAGTAGGCGTATCTAACAAAGTGCTCAGTAAACCCTCCCCCCTATACGTATAAATAACCATGATGCAGTTAATAAATCCATCAGTCCGTTTCGATTTTCCCCTCTTGTGTAATGCCAGGGCAAAGCACTTGGCATGAGAATCGGTGCACATAGGAAGCCATCTCGTCGTACAGGGGAAGGAAGCAGGGAAACAGATGCGTCGGATCGCTGAATGGTGACAAGTGCCTCGGAGAACAATGCGACCAGCACTTCAGCACGACAGACCTGAGAACCAGGCCCGAGCAACAATCAGCTGCCACACAATGCTCTGTACCCTCCCGTCAAACAATGGCTTTGGTCTCAATAATTCTGGGAAAGGGACTCCGCTCGACTTCTCCAGCCTGATCGGCCACCCGTGCCGTCGGACGCCCGAGACTGTGTGGTGCCACCACGCCGTGCTCTAATAGTTTTATAAAAGCACTTCTACTTGATGATTTTGCCTTTAGAGAAGGCAAAACTACAGCCGGAATTACTGTTATTTAAATACAACAGAACTTAATTCCAGAACTGAAAATCCAAACCTGGAAGCAGCAAATGAACTTCCAGACTACTGTTAAATTAAGAAGGACAATAAGTGTAGCTGTATTCTGATACTAATTGAGGTAAACATACCTAAACAAACAATGCAGGGTTTATTAGGTGCAGAATACTTCATGGACCTGGACTGTAACTTCCTCACTTACATCCCAATTCACTGATACCTAAGCAGCTTGTGGACAGTTGGACTAGTAACACTCGTGTTTTGCATGAGCTGGAAAGGAAACCTGCTTTTAATAATAACCAACTACAGAACCATGGAATCAAAGCCATGTCCAATAAAAAATCTGTATGTCTGACTGTGTCTCTGTCTAATTAATCAATCCATTCATCCATCCATCCATCCATCTTCTATCTATCTTATCCATCCATCCATCCATCCTCTATTTATCTTATCTATCCATCCATCCTCTATCTATCTTATCTATCCATCCATCCTCTGTCTGTCTTATCCATCCATCCTCTATCTTTTTATCCATCCATCCATCTTCTATCTATCTTATCCATCCATCCATCCATCCTCTATTTATCTTATCTATCCATCCATCCTCTATCTATCTTATCTATCCATCCATCCTCTGTCTGTCTTATCCATCCAACCTCTATCTTTTTATCCATCCATCCTCTATCTATCTTATCTATCCATCCATCCTCTATCTTTTTATCCATCCATCCTCTATCCTATCCATCCATCCTCTATCTATCTTATCTATCCATCCATCCTCTATCTTTTTATCCATCCATCCTCTATCTTATCCATCCATCCTCTATCTTATCCATCCATCCTCTATCTATCTTATCTATCCATCCATCCTCTATCTATCTTATCTATCCATCCATCCTCTATCTATCTTATCTATCCATCCATCCTCTGTCTATCTTATCCATCCATTCTCTATCTTTGTATCCATCCATCCTCTATCTTATCTATTCATCCATCCTCTATCTTATCCATCCATCCTCGATCTTTTTATCCATCCATCCTCTGTCTTATCTATTCATCCATCCTCTATCTTATCCATCCATCCATCCTTTATCTTTTTATCCATCCATCCTCTATCTTATCTATCCGTCCATCCATCCTCTATCTTTTTATCCATCCATCCATCCTCTATCTTTTTATCCATCCATCCTCTGTTATCTATCCATCCATCCATCCTCTATCTTTTTATCCATCCATCCTCTATCTTATCTATTCATCCATCCTCTGTCTATCTTATCCATCCATCCTCTATCGTTTTATCCATCCATCCTCTATCTTATCTATCCTTCCATCCTCTATCTTTTTATCCATCCATCCTCTATGTTATCTATCCATCCATCCATCCTCTATCTTTTTATCCATCCATCCTCTATCTTATCTATCCATCCATCCTCTATCTTATCTATTCATCCATCCTCTGTCTATCTTATCCATCCATCCTCTATCGTTTTATCCATCCATCCTCTATCTTATCTATTCATCCATCCTCTATCTTATCTATCCATCCATCCTCTATCTTATCTATTAATCCATCCTCTAGCTTATCTATCCACCCATCCTCAATCTATCTTATCCATCCATCCATCGTCTATGTTATCTATCCATCCATCCTCTATCTTATCTATCAATCCATCCTCTAGCTTATCTATTCATCCATCCTCAATCTATCTTATTCATCCATCCATCCATCCACTTTCTATCGTATCCATCCATTTATCCATCCTCTATCTTTTTATCCATCCATTCATTCACACACCCACACAGCCATAAAGCTGTCCAAATCTGCCCATCCATCCAGTTAGCCAGCCCAGAGCAGTTCTGGAGATTGTATATCACTGCTACACAAAGAAAAAGCCTCCTGTGACCTTTCTTCACATTGCATCAGTAGGACGCCCAGTCAGGTCGGTAGCACTGCTGAGAATTGAACTACTAAGCCCGAACACTTTGCAGTGTCTATCTGTCTATTCATCCATCCATCCATCCATCCATCTTTTTATCCTTACATCCATCCATACATACATCGATCCATACATACATACATAATGCCCATACCAGTCCTGAAGATTGGACAGCACTGCTACGGAAAGGAGAAGCCCCACTTGACCTTACTTTAGGTCACTAGGATGCCTTGCCAGGTCAGTAGCACTGCTAAGAATTTAACTCCTGAGCTTGAACGCTTTGCAGTGGTGTGCTAGCCTGTTAGACCTCTGCACCACCCAAGCTCACAAACCACACATTTTTTTAATGATTTTTTATAATAAAATGACCCTGTTTAAATGTTTTTAATGTCCCGCTCCACTTAATTACCCTTTACGGGCTACACAGAATGTGACTTTATAAGCTGTCTGGACTCTTGTTGTGCCAGCTTCTTGCTCCCTGACATAAATAATGTCTTTTTAACCTGAGAGAGATGAACAGCCTGGAGAATGGGATTGGGATGGGAGGAAGGGAGGGGTGTCAGGCTTGGAGACAGGCAATTTTCCCGTTTAAAAGCACCAGTGAATTGCGTCGAATTCCACATAATTGGCTAGCAATTAGGGAGGTCGTCGGGTCGATTCGGGGAACAAATGGCGCTCTTTAAACTGAGGTGGTCCCCTCGGTAATGTGAGCCGAGCCCCTCTTTTGTCCCCGTTATCTGTGGCTCTGCTCACCGTGTGACATCCCGAACAACACGCTGTGCCTCTCTTGGGACGCCGGGGAGAACTATTGGTCATGAATCAAACGGTCGCGGTCTATCTGGCTCCGTCTCCCTGTGGTACTACGGCTACGTTTTGTGTTGTCCTATTTGCCTGATGGAAACGTAGTGATGTCATTTTAGGCACCGACTGATTAAATACCCCACTGGTCCCAAGAGGTAGTGCGACCCAAGAGGAAGTCGAAAAGACGAGCAAGAATATTTAGTAGAAGTAAGCTAATGGGTAACGGTTCTTTTTTAAAATGACTCTTTTATGTGAATCAGTAAGTGAATCGATTCACAACAAAATAATTTGTAATATTAAGTGCAATTTAGAGCCTACTGGCAATCTCACCTACTGGAATTTTATTAGAAGCCGGGATCAAACCATAGTATCTGGAGGGAACCCATATGCACACCACTACACCTTTTGTCTTCAGTAGTGACTCTTATGCCAAATTTATGCCAAAGGCTGAATGGTTTGCTAATGTAGTCAACTCTGTAGCCAGAATACATTCATACAGGACTTGCTCTGCTAACTGGTTAGTCCTTCAGCAGCCACTTCAGCCTGATCAGTGTCCCAGTGTTCCTGGGGTCTAGCGCCAAGTAACAAGCAATTGCCTCTTTTTATTGACATTTGAGAATCCCTGTAATAAACGGCATCCCTTTCGGGCTCTAGTATTGACTGTAAGGTCGTATACAATGCAGTCAAAAGTATGTGGACACCACTCATACTTGCTATGCTTTTACATCTTGCAACAACAGTTTAGGGAAGGGTCTGCACCCGTGTGTACTAAGCAAATGGTTTGCTGATATTGGTGGCCTGCACAGAGTCTTAATGTCAATCTGTTCAACATCTTTGGGATAGATTGGAATGTAGACTACAAGCCAAACATGCTTGTGACTATATTATTGTATATGGTTTAAGAATAGGATGTCCACATACTTTTGGCCCTACGGATGAAAAGGTAGAAATGAAGTCCAATGGAAAAAGAACAACTTCTAATTTGGAAAGCATCCCTAGTAGAGTGGAAGTTGTACTAGATAAACATAGATGTAAAATGTATATTATTGTATATGGTTTAAGAATAGAATGTCCACATACTTTTGGCACTAAAGACGAAAAGGTAGAAATGAAATCCAATGGAAAAAGAACAACTTCTAATTTGGAAAGCATCCCTAGTAGAGGGAACAGCTATGATAGATGGAAATACTGTAGGTGCCAACTGTATATTATTGTTTATGGTTTAGGATTAGGATGTCCACTAACTTTTGGCACTAATGATAAAAAGGTATAAATGAAATCCAACAAAAAAAGAACAAAGATCACAAGCCGAGCCTTTACTTTTATTTTATTTTTGGAAAGCCTCCCTAGTAGAGTGGAGGCTGTGATAGATGGAAATACTGTTGGTGCCAACTGTATATTATTGTATACGGTTTAGGAATAGGGTGTCCACATACTATTGGCCCTACGGATGAAAAGACAGAAATGAAATCCAACAGAAAAAGAACAACTTCTAATTTGATAAGCCTCCCTAGTAGAGTGGAAGTTGTACTACATAAACATAGATGCCAAATGTATATTATTGTATACGGTTTAAGAATAGGATGTCCACATACTTTTGGAATGAAAATGTAGAAAAGAAATCCAGCAAAAAAAAGAACAAAGAGCACATGCAGAGCCCGTGGGTGCTCTCAATTAAGGAAATGATGGTCATCTATCATACTCGTATTTCTAATGCAAAATCTCCTGTCTCCTTATGCAGACTGATTTCACCTGCCTGCTCCTTCTCTCTAGATTTGGGTGGGTGCGCGTACGTGTGCGCTTATTCGTTACCCCCCCCCCCCCCCCCCCACTTCCTCCTTTTATGAATGCGAAGATTTCTATTTGATCATCCGCTTCCCAAGTAATTAGATTGTTTTGTCTCTGCTGGCCGGGTTGAGGGTTCGGAGCCGAGGACAGTGGCGTGTGGGATGAACCGTTTATACGGTGGAGAGGAAAGGGCCGGACGAGGACGGAGCACAAATAAAACCTCTCCGAACATTCCACAGGGCAAACAAACAGCAGCTTACAATCACCGCACGACAAACACGCGGCTAGGTCGCCGAGATCAGCCGCAGGACCGGGGTTAGCACTGCAGAGCGCCTGCTGTTACAGCTGTTTGTAATTACAACATAATTCTGTACGTTTTTTAGTCATCAGCCATAACATAAAGACCACCTCCTTGATCTACACTCACTGTCCACTTTATCAGCTCCACCTACCATATAGAAGCACTTTGTAGTTCTACAATTACTGACTGCAGTAGATTCTCAGCACTGCAGTGACACTAGTTAGTGTGTGTTGTGCTGGTATGAGTGGATAAGACACAGCAGCGCTGCTGGTTAGACATGCCTACCTGGTTGGTCCACCTTGTAGATGTAAAGTCAGAGACGATCGCTCATCTATTGCTGCTGTTTGAGTTGGTCATCTTCTACACCTTCATCAGTGGTCACAGGACGCTGCCCATGGGGCGCTGTTGGCTGGATATACTTTTGGTTGCTGGACTATTCTCAGTCCAGCAGTGACAGTGAGGTGTTTAAAAACTCCAGCAGTGCTGCTGTGTCTGATCCACTCATACCAGCACAACACACACTAACACAACAACACCATGTCAGTGTCACTGCAGTGCAGGGGAATGATCCACCACCTAAATAATACCTGCTCTGTGGTGGACCTGTGGGGGTCCTGACCATTGAGGAACAGGGTGAAAGAAGGCTAAAAAAGCATGCAAAGAAACAGATGGACTACAGTCAGTAATTGTAGAACTACAAAGTGATTCTATATGGTAAGTGGAGCTGATAAAATGGACAGTGAGTGTAGAAACAAGGAGGTGGATTATATATATATATATATATATATATATATATATATATATATATACCGATCAGCCATAACATTAAAACCACCTCCTTGTTTCTACAGTCGCTCTTTGTTTCTTATGTTGCTTGTCACAACATTGTCATAAGACTATAAGCCAAAGGCTTAGTTGCTTCCTTATATCTATTTATTAAAAAAGTTCACTCTTGCAAATCTCAGCTGTGCTATCAGCCGGCCAGGCACCTACACAGATATAACTGTCATTTCTGGTATAGGGAAGGCTAAAGGGATTCCTTATAAGTGCTGCAATTTCAACTTGTCGGCTGGTTGATGGTGTATGCACAAGGACAGGGGATAATGGATAACAGTGCGTGGCTCTCCGTGCGCCATACGGATCTCCATGCAAACTCAGTGCAGGTGAAAAGAAGCGGTAGATCTATTGCACACGTGTGTGTTACAGGAGTGAGTCAGGAGTGGAAGTCTGCAGCAGTAGAGGTGAAATATGATGGGTATGACTAGATTGGGAGAGAATTGGGAAGAGGGGAAGCACAAAAAAACTGGGCACAAGGCAGGAATACACCCTGGACAGGACACCAATCCATCTCATGGCATCACTTACCCATTACCCACCATGCCACCCCTGTGCATGTCCCACATTTCATATTTCAGGTTAATAGTACAGTATATTTGGGAGAGCGAGTCGCATTAACCTCCATGTGACTCTGCATTTCCTCCAACAGGAAAAAACACTGGTCCAAAGGATGCAACACGACAGAATGAAAAGACGTCGAGGCCTATCAAAGAGTATTATGGGAACAGGAAAAAGGAGATTGCACCGACACAATGTCCCTCTCTGTGGAGTCTCGTCACATGGGACAGTCAGCTGGGCCGCGAAGACGAGAGAAAGACGGCAAAGAGAAATCCAGACGGAGAGAGATCAAAGGCCACGTCTGACTTCCCTCCAGATAACGTGTGGCGCAATTAGCCATCCTCGACAACTTCCATTACGCCTGATCAAATATTTATCGTGCTTTTGCGATGATGTCGTCCCCTCTGTCATCCCATTTGCATAACAAATGGGAGACGCATTTAACAAGCCGGTGGAAAAGCGAGAACGGAGATGATGACCAGAAATGAAAATATGCATATATATACAGTATATATATATCAAAACCAGAGGTGTCATAGTTCTGCTCGTGCTCCCCTTGCAAACTCTCCTTCATCAATTCCGGCCGCAGGAGGGGTTAGGCGCTCGCCGGACAAGGATCGCTCGCTGATGCTACTTCACATGGCTATTAATCATTTTGCGTTCCGAGAAGCGGCACCAAATTGAGCTCATCAGTCTCTATATTAAGCAGGAATCGAGGTACAAGGACAGAAAAAGGCAGAGGGAAATGAATATGACAGCCTCTCTTTATTCATTTCGTTCCCTCCTTCGTCTGGTCGTCTGGTCGTCTGGTGTCTTTATTCTGTTGTAGGCTGGCGCTACGCAGAGCTTAGCGGGATTGATTTTAGATTTTACCCAAACATAGACATAACATATACAAATAGGTAATACCTATTTTGTTCAGGAATACGTTACATTTTGGGTTAATGATAGTACTCACACTATGCAGGACCTGACTAGCATAAAAAACCCAATTGTTATGGCTAGACGACTGGGTTGAGATATTTCCGAAACAGCAAGGGGTGCAAACAAGCAGCCATGGTGAGTACCCACCAACAGTGGTCCGATGAAAGAAGTCACAGATCTCTGACAAGTTACTGGGCGACCAAGACTCATTGGTTCCAGAGAACATGAAGGCTATGGTGTCTGATTTGGACCAGCTGGTTGTGGATGCCAATCAAATCAAGCAACTGGACATTGGAGCAATGGAAGACAGACAGTGGCTGGACACTGTGCATATTTTATCTGGAGCACCAGGATGCACATCTACCAAGATGGTTGAAGTAGAAGGACCTGCTGAACATAAAGAGCCAAATTGCTATGGCCAGACAACTGGGTTGTAGTATACCCGAAACAGCAAGAGGAGCAAACAAGCAACTATGGTGAGTACCTACCGACAAGTCACAGACCTCTGACAGGTTACTGGGCGGCCAAGACTCATTGATCCCAATGGCGGCCAAGATGCACCAACTGGTTGTGAATGCCAATCAAAGCAAGCAGGCATCAGAACTGGACATCAGAGCAATGGAAGACAGACAGTGGCCAGACAAATCCTGTTTTCTTCAAGATCACATGGATGTCCTGGCACTGGGAGCATAATTTTCCTTTCCTATGACATCAATTAAGCCCATAAAGACCAGTTTTGATTTGAGTTTGGTGTGGAAACTTCAAGGGTCTGTACACCTTTGAGATCAATTGGAACATTGATTGTGAGCCAGGTCTTCTTGTCCAACATGACAAATGCTTATTGACTGAATGGGCACATTTTACACTTCCCAGATGAGTGGAGGCTGTCATAACAGCAATAGAGGAGGGGTACTCAATATTAGTTCAAGTTGCAGCTTAAGATTAAGTGTCCACATACTTTTGCCTAGGATGTTGGTACCTACCACTGCTAGATAATAGATTTATATATCTATAATTCATTTTTCCCGACTGCTGACTTGGGTCAGAATATAGCTGTGCCTCGTCATGGCCCTGATCAGTGGTGAAAGCAGAAGTTAACAGGGGTTAAAGGTGACCGAGCAGCCCGTCAGGACAAAAGAAGAGGAGGACAAACATAACAAGAGGATGAAGAATGACCGTGTCTGCTCAGCCCTGACGGAACCGCTGATGAAACGTGGATGATTCTGAAGTACCAGCATGAACGTGCCACCAACGTAGATAAAACTAACTGAGGTGTAGGTGTAGGAGTAGAGAGAAACAGAATAAGAACAGGGAGAGAGAGGAACAGAAAGACGTGGGAGAGCAGATGAGGAATATGTTTAGTTGGCCTTACCGTCTTATATTGGTTTTGTTTTCAGGAGAAGGATAAGCAGTGAATGACTCATCACTGTAAATCACATGTAATCAGTCGACTGATTACACTGCGCTAATCTCGCTGGATTGACTCGCTGAAAACAAAATGAAAGACCGCCGAGTTTGCATCCAGAAAAGATTCAGCCTGACAACTGCTGTTTATGTTTAGAGCTATTATATTAACAAACTACAGTACACATACATATACTCAACATACATACTGACATACATAACCATACTCAACATACGTACATACACAACATACATACTTTACATAGTTAACAAATACATACATACATGCTTTACATACTCAACATACATACTTTACATTGTTAACAAATACATACATACTCAATATACATACTTTACACTGTTGACAAATACATACGTACATACATACTAAACATTCATACTCAACGTACATACTTACATACATAAACATACTCAACATACGTACATACTTTGCATAGTTAACAAATACATACATACATACTGTACATACTCAACATACTTACTAAATATACACACTCAGCATACATACATACATACATATTGAATATACATACTCAACATACATACATACATACTTTACATAGTTAACAAATACATACATACATACTCAACATACATACTAAATATACACACAGCATACATACATACATACATACATACTGAATATACATACTCAACATACATACATACTTAGCATAGTTAAATACATAAATACTTAACTTACATGCATAACATGTAACATTCATACTTTATATACTCACCATACATACTTTACATTGTTAACAAATACATACATACATACATGCATACATACATACATACATACATACTTTACATAGTTAACAAATACATACAGTACATACATACTCAACATACACAAACGTTACACATTTAACAAATACTTACATACTGAACATACACACTGAACATACATACCTTATATAGTTAACAAATACATACATACTTTACATACTCACCATGCATACTGTATATGGTTAACAAAGGCATACATACTCAACATGCATGCTTTGTAGTTAACAAATACATACATACTCAACATACATACTTTATATAGTTAACAAATACATACATACTTTACATACTCACCATGCATACTTTGTAGTTAACAAATACATACATACTCAACATACATACTTTGCAGTTAACAAATACATACATACTTAGCATACATACTTTATAGTTAACAAATACATACATACTTTACATACTCACCATGCATACTTTGTAGTTAACAAATACATACATACTAAACATACATACATACTTACATACATAACATACTCAACATACATACTTTACATTGTTAACAAATACATACATACTTTACATACATACAGTACTTTACATACTAAACATTCATACTTACCATACATACTTTATATAGTTAACACATACATACTTTACATACATACAGTACTTTACATACTAAACATTCATACTTACCATACATACTTTATATAGTTAACACATACATACTTTACATACATACATACTTTACATTGTTAGCAAATACATACATACTTTACATACATGCAGTACTTTACATACTAAACATTCATACTTACATACATACTTTATATAGTTAACACATGCATACTTTACATACATACATACTTTATATAGTTAACAAATACATACATACTCAACATACACAAACATGTTACACATGTAACACATTTAACAAATACACACATACTGAACATACATACAGTGTATCACAAAAGTGAGTACACCCCTCACATTTCTGCAAATATTTCATTATATCTTTTCATGGGACAACACTATAGACATGAAACTTGGATATAACTTAGAGTAGTCAGTGTACAACTTGTATAGCAGTGTAGATTTACTGTCTTCTGAAAATAACTCAACACACAGCCAATAATGTCTAAATAGCTGGCAACATAAGTGAGTACACCCCACAGTGAACATGTCCAAATTGTGCCCAAAGTGTCAATATTTTGTGTGACCACCATTATTATCCAGCACTGCCTTAACCCTCCTGGGCATGGAATTCACCAGAGCTGCACAGGTTGCTACTGGAATCCTCTTCCACTCCTCCATGATGACATCACGGAGCTGGTGGATGTTAGACACCTTGAACTCCTCCACCTTCCACTTGAGGATGCGCCACAGGTGCTCAATTGGGTTTAGTCCATCACCTTTACCTTCAGCTTCCTCAGCAAGGCAGTTGTCATCTTGGAGGTTGTGTTTGGGGTCGTTATCCTGTTGGAAAACTGCCATGAGGCCCAGTTTTCGAAGGGAGGGGATCATGCTCTGTTTCAGAATGTCACAGTACATGTTGCAATTCATGTTTCCCTCAATGAACTGCAGCTACCCAGTGCCAGCAACACTCATGCAGCCCAAGACCATGATGCTACCACCACCATGCTTGACTGTAGGCAAGATACAGTTGTCTTGGTACTTCTCACCAGGGCGCCGCCACACATGCTGGAGACCATCTGAGCCAAACAAGTTTATCTTGGTCTCGTCAGACCACAGGGCATTCCAGTAATCCATGTTCTTGGACTGCTTGTCTTCAGCAAACTGTTTGCGGGCTTTCTTGTGCGTCAGCTTCCTTCTGGGATGACGACCATGCAGACCGAGTTGATGCAGTGTGCGGCGTATGGTCTGAGCACTGACAGGCTGACCTCCCATGTCTTCAACCTCTGCAGCAATGCCGGCAGCACTCATGTGTCTATTTTTTAAAGCCAACCTCTGGATATGACGCCGAACACGTGGACTCAACTTCTTTGGTCGACCCTGGCGAAGCCTGTTCCGAGTGGAACCTGTCCTGGAAAACCGCTGTATGACCTTGGCCACCATGCTGTAGCTCAGTTTCAGGGTGTTAGCAATCTTCTTATAGCCTAGGCCATCTTTGTGGAGAGCAACAATTCTATTTCTCACATCCTCAGAGAGTTCTTTGCCATGAGGTGCCATGTTGAATATCCAGTGGCCATTATGAGAGATTTGTACCCAAAACACCAGATTTAACAGCCCTGCTCCCCATTTACACCTGGGACCTTGACACATGACACCAGGGAGGGACAACGACACATTTGGGCACAATTTGGACATGTTCACTGTGGGGTGTACTCACTTATGTTGCCAGCTATTTAGACATTAATGGCTGTGTGTTGAGTTATTTTCAGAAGACAGTAAATCTACACTGCTATACAAGCTGTACACTGACTACTCTAAGTTATATCCAAGTTTCATGTCTATAGTGTTGTCCCATGAAAAGATATAATGAAATATTTGCAGAAATGTGAGGGGTGTACTCACTTTTGTGATACACTGTACATACTTTCCATAGTTAAATACATACATACAGTACATACATACATACTCAACATACACTCTAAATATACATACATATCATACTTAACATATGTAGTTTATATAGTTATAGTTTATATAGTAAACATACATACATACATACCTAACACATACACTCAACATACATGCTTTACATAGTTAATACCAACATACATACTTTACATACATACATACTTGTTGTACATTAGGCTGCTGTATTTTGCCTTTCAAACCCATGGACATTAAGATATAGTTTTAGGTAGCAATTAGTAAAACAAGATAAATACATTATTTTAATAATTAAAATATTTTAATTTAATAGTATTCTCCCCAGATTATGGAAATTTGGCAATAAAGCAAAATAATAAAACTTACGTGAACACAACGTATAATGTGCAAAATCATCACACTTAATCCACCTTAAATCCCCACAATCAGTGTTCTGCCTATTTGGTCATCAGCTTTCAACTGTTAGTAATATAAAAATAGAAATAAAACAGCTTTCTCTGCATAGAGAGGTGACAGCACATTTTTATAAAGAAAGAACAAGGGTCTGAGTCCAGGATAAAAAAAGTATTTAATTTCTTATAAAAATAAACCATTGCTATAAATGAAGAGTTAAATTTTTTGTTGTTTTGCTAGCTGAGCTGTTTGAGTCTGAGCTGTCAGGTTGAATTTGGCGTGAGAAGCCATAAAACAATAACTGACAACATTTTCTGTCACATATCTCTTATAATAGCATACCAGCGACTGTTCCAAATCTGTACAGGGGTGGGTACCAACGTACAGAAACATTTAGTTCTGTAACAAACCCTCCAAAAAGCAGGTCAACCTTAGCCGGTCAGAAAAGGTAAGAAGTGGAAGGTAAAAAGTAGAATTGTGGAACCTTGTATAGTTCCTTGTATTGAAGGAAGTTAGCATTATATATATATATATATACAGTACACAGAGCTACACACAGTACTGGCCAGACTCGACCCCTCACAAAACAGCCCTCGCAAAACCTCTAACCTCTGACACATGACTCTCACCTGGCTTTATAAAAAAAAAAACGAACTTACCAAAAGCAGACATGTTCTTCTATATAGTCCTGCTTTAAAAGAACTCTGGTGCCCAATTAACCCAGCTAGTGTCTCTAAAAGCCCCTCTCGACCCCTCTCTCTCTCACACACTCACACACATTAGATAGGTTAAGCTGGCAAGGATGGCCTATCTGACCGGCTAATGCTGCTAACGTGAAAGAATGTTAGTGTCAGAGATAGGACAAGTGAGGTGGGACAATGGCACGAGGGGAAAAACGACACTTCAGAGGTCAAGTGCAGATAGTCGAGTACAGTCCTCAGACCCGAGTGAGAAACGTCTGAGGTGTAAATGTGAGGTAGAATGTGAGGGCTGCGTGGCTATTGTCTTTTTACAGGAGGTGGACAACACTTGAGCATCTGTACTGGTCAGTTCTACAGTAGAAGGATTGTTTTTGCCTTTGCGTAGGCCAATGACAAACTATGTACCTCAGTCACATATGAATACTGATTGCATACCTTGGCATAAAGAGCGCAAATCTTGGATCCCTGAGCAATGAAAAATATGGTCTGTTTGAGTCGAGTCAAGTCAACTCGCACGGTACTTTATACTTCTGGATGAATTTATGCTCAGAAGAAGGAAAAGAATACCTTCAACCCACCCTCTGCAGTAGGTCCCATGCCTGCCGGAGGTATAAGAACATGGGCACCTTATGGTGTGAACACCCCATGTTGAAGTTCTCATATTCCAGGATGATCATAATACATAAACTCTAGAATAGAGTCAAGTTGTACCACTGAACCTTTGTGGAAATTCCCGGAAAACAGACAGTGAAGAAGAGTTCCCACCTTTGACCCTTGTTATATTTTCATCTCTTGTTGGTTCAAGGTCAAAGACAGACTACAAGACATGTCATAGTCTAAAGTTTGGGGCTTGTTTTGAGCCAGGACAATGACAAATTCTCTTCCAAAGATCAAAACGGGTAAAGGAATCTGTATGCGAGTGCGTAGGAGGCTGGCAGAGTTACCCTGCCCCAACCCCCTCCCCGGACTGGCACACATGAGGCAGCTTTGCTCTCCAGACACAGCCTGCATTCCTTTGATAGGATGATACAGGGGTTGGGGACTAAAGCTGTTCCATATGACACTCCTCACATGGCTCTGTCTGACCACCTCTTTTTCTATCTCTCTAACTTGCCCTCTCTCTCGTTCTACGGGGGCAGAGGGTGGATTTTACAGGCACAACAAGGGCTTCATGATGACAGGAGCCAGGCCTTGTCAAACACCAAAAGGATCTGTGTGTCTTTATCTCCTTCAGCTCGCCCACCATGGCCTGTGAGGCAAGGGAATAAAACTGAAAACTGAAACTCTTTAGGTGTTCTAACTCTTGATGTTGAAGATATTCATTGAGTTATTCATTTTCACCAGCTGCTTCATTGTGGTCAGGATCGATGTGGCCCTGGCAACTCCCTCATACACTGGACGTAAGGTGAGATTTACCCTGGATAGTGCTCTAACCTCTTTCAGTCCAAACTACTCTCAGATATTTTTTCATTTACTCAAACCAGAGCCAAAAAACAACCCAGTGGGTACTCAGGTGGGTGCTCAAATATTCCGCTTGCACACCAGCACTGGGGTTCTGAGCCCTCAGAGTTCGAATCTCTGCTCTGCTACCAATCAGCACAGTAACCAGACTAAGAAAGAGAGTGATGTCTTCCATGCTGTGTAAGGACACCTGTTAGTAGCCTGAGGTGCCTGTACAGAATCCACTAAAGTACAGGCAAAATGGAAGGGATTGGTGGACTGCAAACCCATCAGAGGGGGCAAATATACCCTCCTTGGTCGAGATCTAGATCTCCAGAAGTGGAAGACTAACTGGCTATGCTAAAATTGGAAGAAAGTGAATAAATACTTGTTTGGAGACAACCAAAGATAACAGTTCAGTACTGAATGATTGACCCCTAGTGACTGATTAAAGTGGCTCTATATGCTATGAGGTGCATTTTGCTGGCACAGTAAGAGGAAGGGTCATCACAAACTGGACAAACTTCAGGATGACAATGCTCTCATCCTCAAGACTCAAGGGTAGTCGAGGTCAGTGGGGTAATTATTAGAAAATTGCTGGTTCTAGTACCAGTACTACAAGGTTTTTACTGGGAAGCTCTTGAGCAAAGTCCTTAACCCTAAACCCTTGGATTGGATTGCTTGGATTGTGTTCGGTCACGATGGTAAGTGCCAAAATGTTACAATCATCATATCTGAACATTGATGAGAGACTTCGGACTGAAGGATTTCATCACATCGATGTTCCCTATAGTAAAGATAATTAGCATGTAAATATGTCAGGTCTTGAGGCAAGGACTGGCTCATCCCTCTCATCCTGGTCCCACTTGACCCCTTTATTCCTCCTCTTTTCCATGCACCTCTTTTCCCCCTGGGTGGGCCAGACAATTTCTTCTCCCTCTCTTTCTTGTCTCCTGATATTTTTTCAAGTGCTGCATTAGTAGGTAGGAGCTTAATCCTCTTCTAATTCCTAGAGCTGATTGGGTTTACAGGGCCAGGGATCAGGCGTGTTGGCCAGTCCCGCACACGGTGCTGAGAAGCCCAGGGACCCAGGCTGCCGGGAACAAAAGAGGGCCTGTTCGCTCTGCCCTCGCGCTCAAGAGGCTTACGGACATTTTTCTCATTTTTGAACGGCTAATATCTTGCAAAAGTTGTCTAATCTCTGTAAGTTTAAGTTGAGCTTTTGTAAAAGCCTGGGCTAGCTGTGCTTATGACTTGACTGTTATCCAGCAGCATTTAATTAGGTCAGGGTGGCCTGCCTAGGAAGGGGGTAGGGGTATGCAAATTGGTGAAGCTATATCCATTGTAGTACCATAACGCAGAAGTTGTATTCTAGCAAAAGAATAGGAACGTAAACGACTCAATTTTGTAGCTAAAAGCTAAGAATTTGGAGGGTCAAAGTTTGTATTTCTTGGCTTAAGCAACAAGTCAGAGGCAGTGTAAAGAATATACCTATTTCTTGTTCCTCGCTGATGCTATAAAAGCAGCCCTAAGAATCATATGAGATGTGTTTTAATGGCTTTTTTTGACATAACCAAAGCTCTAGCGATTAGCTTCAAGTGGGCTTTATTACTCCTCCTCCATATTTGTATGGAATCAAACGACAGGCTTTTGGGTACAGTCTTACAATTGATCACAGTCGGAGCAGGGATGTTCACAAGTCACAAAATACGAGTCAGAGTCAAGTCACGAGTCTTTGGACTAGAGTGCGAGTCAAGTCACAAGTCATTAGGCTAGAGTCCGAGTCAAGTCACGAGTCTTTAGGCTAGAGTGTGAGTCAAGTCATGAGTCATTAGGCTAGAGTCTGAGTCAAGTCACGAGTCTTTAGGCTAAAGCTCGAGTCAAGTCATGAGTCTTTAGGCTAGAGTGCGAGTCAAGTCACAAGTCTTTAGATTAAAGTCTAAGTCAAGTCACAAGTCTTTACGCTAGAGTGCGAGTCAAGTCACAAGTCTTTAGGATAGAGTCTGAGTCAAGTCACAAGTCTTTAGGATAGATTCCGACTCAAGTCACAAGTCTTTAGGATAGAGTCTGAGTCAAGTCACAGATCTTTAGGATAGAGTCCGAGTCAAGTCACAAGTCTTTAGGATAGAGTCCGTGTCAGGTCATAAGTCTTTAGACTAGAGTCCAAGTCATGTCACAAGTCTTTAGACTAGAGTCCAAGTCAAGTCATGAGTCTTTAGGCTAGAGTCCGAGTCAGGTCACAAGTCTTTAGACTAGAGTCCAAGTCAAGTCATAAGTCGTGGCTGTACGACGATAAAATCAGGTTTATTCCCAGATGACATGATATGATAGACGGCTGAAATTTCGGTAACAAGAAGCTGTCATGTACGTGACAACCTCACGTCCAGAGGAATTCCCGTTCCGTAGACAAGATCACGTGATCAGTGTGTAGGGAACACAAGGGCACTCAGTAGGGACCATGTGGCCAGGGACTCTTGTTGTTTACGAGTCATTTTTTTGCGAGTCATGAATCGAGTCCGATTCATTTGAATCGAGTTCGAGTCGGGTCCGAAGTCGCTGTGTGTAAGACTTGGACTCGAGTCACAGACTCAGGTCTCCATCTCTGAGTCGTAGCAAACAAATGATGTCGCTCCAATTTTGCCGTACACCCCATGGATACCGGTTGATGTAAACTTCTCTAAGCAAAGTGCTAAGCTAACACTGATGACCCCTGGGAACAGGTGAAACTTCTTCAGCGTTACACATGATCCTCCCCTGCTATCGCATCAATCTCAACACAATTTATAAAAGCCTAACTAATCACATAATTACATCCAATAAAGGCCTGAATGGAGAGGGGGAGGACATGACATCAGTGTGAGCTGAAGCAGGAATGCTTGGATTACAGTTTTGTCCTCTCCTTATTTACTTTTGTAATGGGATCGAGACACAGGACACCGTCTTCTGACAATACCCTTCGCGTCCCGAGCAAGTACATACTAATTCTCTTCTCCCTCTTTCGACGGATGAACGGAGGCTTGGGTTACAGGAAGCTAACCTGAGCTCGGATCTAGCTCTCTCTCGGACGTGAATCTTTAAAGAAGACAGGGCAGCGATTGGCGCACCTGGACATGCTATTGAAAGACGGGGTCAATCGGACACCGGGCGGTCACAATGGCGTGCTAATTTGTGTAGTTGCTGCTCGGGACGGCGAGATGAGGCTTGTGTTGCGATAGCAGAGATGCTTTGACAGCCTTGTGTATTAAAAATATAGAGCGGTGTTAATTCGTTCCTGCAGCTCGACGGTTGTGCAATGCAGATCAGCGACTGTTCGCTCACCAGTAAACAACCAACCAGTTTGAAATTAGTATTTGAATTTTATTATGGAAGCCACCACAGTATTAAAATAGGTGAAGATGAAACAGGGTATGAGCTGTGACCAATCGTAGGTATTACCCAAAGTTCTTGGATGTCCAGGATGGGCTATACTGCTTGAGTAGATCAGTAAGATAAGCAAAAAACAGACCAGTTATCGGGACTTTTTGGTCTATTTGAAGGTTTATCTTCTCAGATTGTAGAACAACAAGGGGTTCCATGACCCCCAACCTTAATCTGTCCATCTATACATCCCTATATTGTCTGTCCACCAATCTATCCAACTATCCATCCATCCTTCCATCTACGTACACTGATCAGCCATAACATTAAAACCACCTCCTTGTTTCTACACTCACTGTCCATTTTATCAGCTCCACTTACCATATAGAAGCACTTTATAGTTCTACAATTACTGACTGTAGTCCATCTGTTTCTCTGCATGCTTTGTTAGCCCCCTTTCATGCTGTTCTTCAATGGTCAGGACTCTCCCAGGACCACTACAGAGCAGGTATTATTTAGTCAGTAATTGTAGAACTACAAAGTGCTTCTATATGGTAAGTGGAGCTGATAAAATGGACAGTGAGTGTAGAAACAAGGAGCTGGTTTTAATGTTATGGCTGATCAGTGTATATACACACATCTCGTGTCGGTGACAATGTAACCGATTTCGGTACACAGAGGGAGATGTTAGCTGGTATGCTAGTGATTGGTGCTCTATCAGCCCATTGGTTTGAATGGCCTGAGGCTAACTGTGTTAGCTTAGTAAGCGAAAACTGCTGTGGCGTAATAGCTACCTAAGTAGAGCTTCTAATTAATCTGCCTTATGAGTTTGATGTCTTATTAGAATCCTCTCTACCTTTACTTAGGCAGCTGCCTAGGTACGCAATAGGCAGCAAGGCAGCTCACTAGGTTTTCAGACAGAGCCATTGTGAATGGTTAGTTAATACTTAATAGAATACAGATATTTTTGGTATCTGAACATGTGATCTTTTTACCATTTTAAATTCGAAACAGGGAATCAATAAATAGAATCAGAATCGGATTCAAATGCAAATGATTCCCAAACCTACACTCATCCCTGTCCTTCTATCCTTTATCTAATCAATTCATTTATGCATTTCTTTATCTTCCATCCAACAGTCTTTACATCCCTACATCCCTACATCTATCCCCAATCTATCCATCCATCCATCCATCCATCTCTACCGCCATTCAGCCGTTCTACATGCATCCATTAGTTCATATATCCTTATCCCCGCTGTCCCAATTCTTGTTCTCTCCCCCTTTCTCGGCAGACACAGATGTGTCAGTGCTGGGAAGCCGTAGGCCTGGTGCGTTGGCACAGAGCGAGAGCTACAAAGAGCGTCTGATTGGAAGCAGCGGGTGAGGACTTTTAACGAGAGCCAGTGAATAGAGACCAGCGGTGAGCCAGGCCGCCTTTGCTTTGCCCTACTCCTTCACACACCCAGCTACCTAACTCCATCAAAAGACACCCGCAACAGGCGGCCCGGCTCTGCCCACCTCTACCTCGGACTCGCGCACATATCCGCACTTAGCCGTGGCCTGCTTTTATCAGGCGTAGACAACGTAGAAGCCTGAAGCCTAGACGCTTTACACATAAAAAATAAATCAGGGCTTTCAATGTAGCTTTTTTAAACACAGCTGACATTTTTAGACACGGTGGATTGAAATCCAGTTTTCAACCCTTTTGTCTTCAGGAATAAAACCATTTTCAAAACATGATGCTTCCACGTTGTACAGTGTGGATGATGTTACCTGACTGGTCTGGCTTGTTAGATTTGTGCCACACATACAGCTTATAATTCACAGGTTTAATCAGTAAGATTTTCCCATAATGCCCTTTTTGTGTAATACCTTGGATAAAGATGAACATAAGATTCAGTCACATCCTTTGACTTTTGCCTGCTAGTTAGAGTAACAGTGTTATAGTAGCAATTGTAACCAATTCCCTTCTTGAGTTTAAAGAGATTGCCTGACCTAGGCATTGTGGTTGTAGTTGTAGGGTGTGGTTCTTGTTCTGTGGACAGTTTTACTATATGGCCAAAAGTATATAGACACACACTAGTTTACAAAAGTAGACAAAAGTATTGGGACACCCCTTCTAATTACTGAATTCATGTGTTTCAGCCAGAACAATTGCTGAAAGTTTTTGTCTTATTGAGAACAATATCCAATAGCATCTTTTTAAATAATATAGGAGAAGCTTGTTTGTTTACATCCTCTTTCTTTAATTGTGACATTTTTTTTCTGCCTCTTGATTCCCGTAGCTTAAAAGCTGTTTTGATTTAATCAGAAATAAATAATTATTTTATCATTATTAGTATAATAAAAATAATAATAATTTCTATTATTATTACTGTATTATTATTATTATTATTATTATTATTATTATTATTAATATTATTATTATTATTTGTTGTTTTGTTGTTGTTATATTTTTATTACTATTATTGTTGTTGTTGCTGTTATATTATTAGTATTATTATTATTGTTATATTATTATTGTTTTATTATTATTATTAATAATAATAATAATAGCATTAATAATAATAATAATAATAGCATTAATAATAATAATAATAATAGCATTAATAATAATAATAATAACACAACAACAACAAACAACAAAACAACAATAATAATAATAATAATAATAATGTGATAATGGAGATATAATAGTGATGATGATAATAATAATAATAATAATAATAATAATAATAATAATAATAATAATAATAATAATAATAATAATAATAATAATAATAATATATGGAGATACAATAACAATAATAATATATTTCTGATTAAATCAAAACAGCTGGTAAGCTACGGTTAAACTTTTTACAGCAACACAGGAATCGAGAGGCAGAAAAAAATGCCACATTTAAAAAAAGAGGGTGTAAACAAACAAGCTGCTCCAATATTATTATTAAAAAGTTACCATTTAGTTCTCAGTAGGACAAAACATCTGGCTGAGAAACACATTATATTATAATGCTAAACAGTCCAAATCATTTTGTACAATAAACTATTTTGTTTACTGTTTGTTTTGAGAACAGGCAAAATAATATGGCCGCCCAGGTAGCGGTGCAGGATGCTCCGCTAGCACACAGCGTTGGGGTTCAGGGTCCCCAGCAGTGGCTATGTTAAATTAGGAGAAAAAGAGAGAAAATGCATAAATAAAATAGCAAAAGTGCCATATTAGAAGACCTGAAAACTTATGGTCAACATATCACTGGTCAGCATAGTGGATACTTTCTCAAAAGATGTTGCCACTGCAGTTCGGCAGTCTCCCCCATTCCCACCTTTCCTTCTTCCTCTCTGAGGAACATAAACATCTCTACCCAGCATGCATCCCTTATGGACAGGGAGGGTCAGGATCGATACCAAAGGTCACCCCTCTAAAAGGCCGGTGGCACCACGAGTATGAAATGTCACTGGTGAAATATGTGGTGCGACTCGGAGCTAGACAGATCAACTGCCTGGCTGTACGACTCGTTCTATTGCTCCGTGTTCGGAATTAAGGTGGAAAGAGTTTTAATTGCAAGCTCACAAAAACAAGGAGGAAAAAAAAACACTCAAGCTGTTTTTGAAACCTGGGCAGCACAAGCGAGTAAAATAATAGGAGATTCCAGGATCTAGGGGTTCACTTATTTGTTCTGTCGGAGTGATCGATGATAAGTGTGTAAGGTACAATATATGGCCGAAAGTATTTGGACACCTGACCATGAGCTTGATGGACAACCCATTTAAAAAACAAATGATAATAAAATACAGTGACCTCACAAGAGAAGTATGTTTGTGGGAATTTGTGCCCATTCAGTCAATAAAACTTTTCTTTGGCTGGGTGCTGATGATGTTCAGGAATTAGGAATTGATGTTTCAATTCATTCCAAAGATGTTCAATGCGCTGGAACACGAAAGGGGCTTCCTTAAACTGTTGCTACAAAGTTGTAAGCATATATTTTCCTTTATATAATTGATTTATTACACAACAGACTAGACTACAATGATATTAATAATAATAATAATAATAATAATACAATAATAATAACAATAATAGTAACAATGATAACAATAATAATAACAATAATAATTACAATAATAATTACAATAGTAATAATACAATAATAATAATAGTAATAATATAATAATAATAATAATAATAGTAATAATAATATAATAATCATAAAATAATAATAGTAATATAATAATAATAATATTAATATTAATATAATAATAATAATAACAGTAATAGTAATAATAATATAATAATAACAATAATAATTACAATAATAGTAATAATAATATAATAATAATAACAATAATAATAACAATAAAAGTAATAACAATATAATATAATAATAAATTTTTAATAATAGTAATATAATACTAATGACAATAGTAATAATAATTATAATAGCAATAATAATAATAATATAAAATTATATTATTATTATTATTATTTATACTTTTATTATTATTGTTGTTGCTGTTATTATTATTATTATTATTATTATTATTATTATTATTATCATTAATATTATTCATACTTTTATTATTGATGTTGTTGATGTTATTATTATTATTGTTATTATTATTATTATTATTATTATTATTATTATTATTATTATTATCATCTAGTCTGTTGTTTTATTAGCGCCATTATTTCAATGACCAAATAAAACTTTTATTTTAAAATAAAAAAAATTTAAAGGCAGTAAACAGCTATTTACGTAAAGCCCACTCAATCATTCTGTATCAGTACCGAGTTATGACATCATTCTTCACCCTTCCAAAAATAAGAGCCTGTAATGCTTGTTCTTAACTTGGGAATTTGGCAGAGCGTCTCAGACATTCTGTTGTTTTAGCCTCATGTTTTTAACCAAGACAAAAAAAAAAAAGGACCCCGTGCTGCCCTGGTGATGTTTAATAAAAGCATCTAGTACTATTTTAAGCATTGGTATGCTTCGTCTGTGCCAGCTCAGGATCGAGCGCCCTGACAAAACAACGAAAGATAAATCACCAGCGATCCTCTCATTTCTCATTCCTTCACAGCACAAAATGAAGACATCTGTGTTTTCAGGTTTACTAATTAGGATCTTAATTACTGTAACTGCTAAACGAACGTGATGACTGGGGGTTAATTGGCGGCTCTTGGAAGCCGGGAACACAACAATTCAACAGCAACAAATTGAGCCGGGTGTTTGTGTGCTAAATTACCGCCGTAGCCCGAGTGTATAGATCAATGTATAATCAGATAGCTGACGAGCCTTTTGAAGGCCTGCGAGCCAAGATTAGCCACTCAGCTCCCCATTCAGCCGTAATTAAGGCCTGTTAATTGCCACAAAAGATCTGTGCATTACTCTACCGGTGTAAAATGGAGGCTTTGACTGGCTTTGATAGCCACAGCCCCTACAGCTCCGGTGAATACGTGCTTCACGTCGAGCGCCAAGCGAGTCCGTCTGTGTCTTCGGACAGTATTGATCGGATTCGATTTTCATGCCGACTGTGGCTATAAGGCCTCGGAAGAAATCTTTATTTTGGAGTTTATTGCACTTAAAGCTCTAGAGCTGTAATCTATCTCCTACCAGAGGATTCATCAGCTCACGAAATGTGGAGAAAATAGAATTTTTTAATGCCACTTTTAATGCCACAATCTGGCTGAGTATTGCTGCAGACTATGTGGATCCATTATGGCAACAATATATATACCGATCAACCACCTCCTTGTTTCTACACTCACTGTCCATTTTATCAGCTCCACTTACCATATAGAAGCACTTTGTAGTTCTACAATTACTGACTGTAGTCCATCTGCTTCTCTGCATGCTTTGTTAGCCCCCTTTCATGCCGTTCTTTAATGGCCAGGACTCTCCCAAGACCAGCACAGAGCTGGTATTATTTGGGTGGTGGATCATTCTCAGCACTGCAGTGACACTGACATGGTGGTGGTGTGTTAGGGTGTGTTGTGCTGGTATGAGTGGATAAGACACAGCAGTGCTGATGGAGTTATTATACACCTCACTGTCCCTGCTGGACTGAGAATAGTCCACCAACCAAAAATATCCAGCCAACAGCGTTCAGTGACCTCTGATGAAGGTCTAGAAGATGACCAACGGCAGCAATAGATGAGCGATCGTCTCTGACTTTACATCTACAAGGTGGACGAACTAGGCAGGAGTGTCTAATAGAGTGGACAGTGAGTGGACACGGTATTAAGAAACTCCAGCAGCACTGCTGTGTCTGATCCACTCATACCAGCACAACACACACTAACACCACCACCATGGTCATCTTTGAGATCTTCATCAGTGGTCACAGGACGCTACCCACAGGGCGCTGTTGGCTGGATATTTTTGGTTGGTGGACAATTCTCAGTCTAGCAGGGACAGTGAGGTGTTTAAAAACTCCAGCGGCGCTGCTGTGTCTGATCCACTCATACCAGCACAACACACACTAACACACCACCACCATGTCAGTGGCACTGCAGTGCTGAGAATGATCCACCACCTAAATAATACCTGCTCTGTAGTGGTACTGGGTGGTAAGTGGTACCAGTGGTACACGGATATGGTAAGTGGAGCTGATAAAATGGACAGTGAGGTGGTTTTAATGTTATGGCTGATCGGTGTATAGAGTAATATTTGTATTTCCGACTTATGGCATGTTATTACACTACACTGCGCATACGCAGGCGGTATGGTAGTGGAGTCCTTGACAGAAGTGAATTAATTGAGCCCCTTTGGATCATTTGTCTTTATTGCAGAGGCTAATTGGAAAAGAAGCAGGTGTTAATGGAGAAAGCCAGGCGGCTGTGGACCGAATCTCAAACACCGCACTTGTAATGGAGCTTTCTGAGTGAACTTAACCATGTTTTAATTAGATTTCGCTGCGAAATGAAACCACACTCTTTTTTTTCCCCTCCTCCGCCCTCGTAGGTGAAGTGAATAGCCTAGAGTATGAGAGCGAGGGAGGCGGAAAACGTACCGAGCGAGGGCAAGCGAATTCACAAAACCAGATCGTCTCTATAATAGGGTTTCGTTTAAGCAATCGGGACTTCCCTCCTACACGTATGTGCGCGATGGGGGCGAAACCCGAGAGGCTCCCGTGCTGTTTACAGTACACGGATAAAGCCCGAGTTGACACCACGCTCCGAAGTCCTTCTCACATGTGCAAACGATTTTCCGTCCCGAGCCCCTTCGACGCGCTTTTGAACGCGTTCGGGGGTGCGTGTCCCGTCCTGACGTTGTTTACGGACGCCGTCCCGATAAGCCGGATCGTTGCTAGGACGCAAATGGAGCGGCGTCTGGATGTGGGAAATCTGGACGGGCCCCGGCTGGCCTCGTTAGCGCTGGGCGGCTGGGTTTATTGCTAAGTGATGTCAGCAAGTTTTAATGGAGGCCACATTTTACCAATTATACCACCGAGCTGAAATGAGCGCTGCTCGGTTTGATGTGGTGTTTACTCCTCGAAGAGTTGTGTTTCCGTGTGGTCTCTGCGCCGCTTGGCTTGGTGCCACTGACTAACCGTAGAGACACAGGTATCCCTGTTACGTCCTGCAAACTCACGGACGGTGGATTGGCTCTAGTCCACATACCGCCAAATCTTTCGGTTTGTCTATCCTACAGAATTGCATCAGCTTGCTCGTGCAGACATGAGCTTGGATCGCCGCTTCCTGAGTGTAAAACGATCCAGAATCCGCTCGTGATGTGCGCGGCCCTGCCTGTCAAACAGTCTGGTTTTGGGATGCTTTTCAAATAAACAGACGAAACGCAAAAGATCGACGAGATCTCACGTTTCGCATCCACCTAGAATTCATATTCTCGTCTCCATGTTGGTGTCGGAGCACTTACGGTCAACTTCTAGGTGGCGTCTCCCTCCCCGAGAGCCCTGTTTCTGGCGTCCCTGGCATTCGCTGCCAGTGGGTGTGGAGCAGATCTATAAAGCAGCAGGACTGAGCTCTCTCATTACTGTCACTGCCGGCTTTACGGGGCCTCAAACTGCAGCCGCTGCCAAATGCACATAAACGCAGAGCTGGCGGCTCAAACGTCAGCCTGATAGCATTTAATGCTAATAAAGGGGGGGGGGGCATACAATACCGCTACACGGTGCCCAGGTTTGAGTAAGCCCTACTGTAGAGCGGTCAGTATGTGACTCACGACGTAGTGCAAACCACTCACTCACTCACCATTGTATCAGCTCCACTTACCATATAGGAGCTACAGTATATAGTACATAGTTCTACAATTACTGACTGTAGTCCATCTATTTCTCTGCATGCTTTGTTAGCCCCCTTTCATGCTGTTCTTCAATGGTCAGGACTCTCCCAGGACCACTACAGAGTAGGTATCATTTAGGTGGTGGATGACTATCAGCACTGCAGTGACACTGACATGGTGGTGGTGGTAGTTTTTAAATACCGTGTCCACTCACTGTCCACTCTATTCGACACTCCTACCTAGTTGGTCCACCTTGTAGATGTAAAGTCAGAGACGATCGCTCATCTATTGCTGCTGTTTGAGGTGGTCATCTTCTAGACCTTCATCAGTGGTCACAGGGCACTGCCCATGGGGCGCTGTTGGCTGGATATTGTTGGTTAGTGGACTTTTCTGAGTCCAGCAGTGACAGCAGCGCTGCTGTGTCTGATCCACTCATACCAGCACAACACACACTAACACACCACCACCATGTCAGTGTCACTCCAGTGCTGAGAATGATCCACCACCTAAATAATATCTGCTCTGTAGTGGTCCTGGGAGAGTCCTGACCATCGAAGAACAGCATGAAAAGGGGCTAACAAAGCATGCAGATAAACAGATGGACTACAGTAAGTAATTGTAGAACTACAATGTGCTCCTATATGGTAAGTAGAGCTGATAAAATGGACAGTGTAGAAACAAGGAGGTGGTTTTAATGGTCAGTCTGACTGACTGGCATCTATGGAAGTCAGGAATAAGCTATACTAGTGTTCACTATGGCCAGTTGATCAAGGACTTGCTCGTAGATGCTAAAATGAACACGTTTCCACCGTCCCTCGATCAATGGGGCCGCTCTTTAGCCTCGAGCTAAACCCCACACATATGTGTTCCTAATTAAAAAACGTCAAAGCGAATTACAAATGCAGCGTGTTCTCATCATACACACGGTGTTAAGGGTGTCATCCCCGAGGGTCGAGCGGTGTGTGTGAACGGTATGCCCTCTCGAACCTCTGACACCGGATCTAGACACTGGGGTCCGGCCGCCATGCTACGTGCAATGCAGCGTGGCGAGGTTGGGAGGTAGCGGGCGAGCCTCAGGCAGATTTAGGAGCATTACACAGGGCCTTGCGCTAATAGTTGCCATGTGCAGCTCTCCAGACGTTTAAGGGGCCGTTCGACGCTACCTCCCTGTTACACTTCCAAAAACATTACCGCGTAATACCGTAATGCCTTTTGTGTCTGAGTGGGGTGCAGTGGAGGTAAATAAGCACGAGGGATCCGTGCCGTGTTTGTTCAGGCCGCTCGGGAAAGGCGCTTCATTGTTTCGCCGCCCGTCCCCGTCCAGTCTTTCTTATCTTCTTATCCTGCTTTCACCTTTTATCTCTGTTTTAGAGCATAAAGTGAGGTTAATTAAACTGTAACACAGAATGGATCCGCGTTCTTCATATTTTATTTGGACACAACTCGAGCCCTGATGCATTCGGTCCACCACACAGCCCATTTCCAGTCTGATAAATGCCAGAGTTACTGCATTCTGTTGACGCACCTTCCAGATGACCTCATGCATTCAAAACCCTTCTTTTTTACCAACCGGCGATTGCGTATCATGCTATTCTGGTTCTATTTTGAGCCGGCATTTGCGCTAGGACATGCGCTGAGCACAGACCATATAATAAAAATAATTTTAGAAGTTCTAGATGTTCCTTAAGGGTGCATTACTCAACATTACTCAGCGTCAAGCTTTTTAGTATCAGATTGTGTATTGTTATTAAGGCTAATAGCCCTCATGTTTCTCTAGTGCGCAAAGGCTTTGGTGTTACCCTTGATGCTAATGCAACTTTGTTAGCCCCCTTTCATGCTGTTCTTCAATGGTCAGGACTCTGCCAGGACCACCACAGAGTAGGTAGGTATCATGTGGGTGGTGAATCATTCTCAGCACTGCAGTGACACTGACATGGTGGTGGTGTGTTAGTGTGTTGTGCTGGTATGAGTGGATCAGTTTTCTAAACACCTCACTGTCACTGCTGGACTGAGAATAGTCCACCAACCAAAAATATTCAGCCAACAGTGCCCAGTGGGCAGCGTCCTATGACCACTGATGAAGGTCTAGAAGATGAGCGATCGTCTCTGACTTTACATCTACAAGGTGGACCAACTAGGTAGGAGTGCCTAATAGAGTGGACAGTGAGTGGACATGGTATTTAAAAACTCCACTCATAGCTGCTCAGGTGGCGCAGCGGTAAAAACACACGCTGTTCACCAGAGCTGAGATCTCGAATACATCGTATCGAATCTCGGCTCTGCCTGCCGACTGAGGCTGAGCAGCCACATGAACAACGATTGGCCTGTTGTTCAGATAGGGGCGGGATTAAGCCGGATGCTGACTCTCTCTCAGACTGGTGCGATTACGGCCTCTGCGGGCTGGTTGGTGGCGCCTGCACGGAGATGGGAAAGGAGTGCGGTAGAGGGTGTGGCACTCCGTACACAGCGCTATACAGTACTGCACTTGTCAAGTGTAGGTGATGAGATGTTCGATTGCTGTGCACATGTCGGAGGGGGGCGTGGAGCAGCCTCAACCTGCCCAATCAGGAGCAGGGACCAGCATTAATGAGAGGATGATTGTAGGGCAGAAATTGGATGCGCTAAAGTGGAGAGAAAACCAGCACAACACACACTAACACACCACCACCATGTCATTGTCACTGCAGTGCTGAGAATGATCCACCACCTAAATAATACCTGCTATGTGGTGGTCCTGTGGGGGTCCTGACCACTGAAAAACAGGGTGAAAGCAGGCTAATAAAGAATGTAGAGCAACAGATGGACTACAGTTAGTAATTGTAGAACTACAAAGTGCTTCTATATGGTAAGTGGATGGGTATGGCTTTTATTGGGGCTGACTAGTCTCTAGGTGTTCTCACAAGTGCTCTTTTCACCCATTTATCTGTAATTGGCTGTGGCTTTACTAAAGTAATGTTTGAACTATTAAAAAAACAAGTACTCTAGTCCACCCTGCAGACCGACCAGGGTCTCAGCTTTTATTGTGTTTCCTATGAGCACCAGCAGTAAAAAAAAAACTTCTCCTGTGCCGATGATGGATGTATTTACGCGGCAGTAGAACAGCTCCTTGAACCAGCCACGATGGAAACTGTAATTGTAACGGACTGTTCAGGTTGATTAGTAATTTGCAAAGCAACAATAGACTGCAGATTACTTAGCACTTAAGCGCAATTAGCCAAGGCCGAAAAGAGTCGATACGAATTGGCCCAGAGTGTTAGTCAATAGCTGACCTCCGTGCGTGTAAAGATTTGTCTGAATGCCGCTCCTTGGTCGGGGTGTTGTGTTATAGGGTTGATATAATGATGCATTGAATATTTAAGAAGCTATAATTACCAGATATACAGATAAACTTGGGTGGTGGACTAACATGGTAAAAACATGGTAGCTTGTGATGTACTGTTATAAGTGTATGTTTGATCAGCATATATACTTGCCTGTCATTTTTATTCATTATTACCATATTATTGTTTATTTCAACGTTCTTGACTTGATTGCATTACATATATACACCGATTAGGCATAACATTATGACCACATTCCTAATATTGTGTTGGTCCCCCTTTTGCTGCCAAAACAACCCTGAAACTGTGATGCACTGTGTATTCTGACACCTTTCTATCAGAACCAGCATTAACTTCTTCAGCAATTTGGATTAGACCACACGAGCCAGCCTTCGCTCCCCACGTGCATCAATGAGCCTTGGCTGCCCATGACCCTGTCGCCGGTTTACCACTTTTGATAGATACTGACCACTGCAGACTGGGAACACCCCACAACAGCTGAAGTTTTGGAGATCTGACCCAGTCATCTAGCCATCACAATTTGGCCCTTGTCAAACTCGTTTTTCCTGCTTCTAACACATCAACTTTGAGGATAAAATGTTCACTAGCTGCCTAATATATATAAAGAGAGATAATCAGGGTTATTCACATCACCTGTCAGTGGTCATAATGTTATGCCTGGTCAGTGTATTCAGGACTGATGAACTGATCAACATTACAACATGTAGCTCCAGGTATCAAGGTTCAATAACTTGGGCATTCTAGTTTAGTTCTGGTTAGGCTTAATGCCCCTTAGGTACAGACTGGACCAAGAGTTTTTAGGATAGGCCTCCAGCTCATCATGATCCTGACCAGAATAAAGCAGTCACTAAAGAAGAGCATTAAAAGTAATTTGGCTTGTCCTGATAATAGTCCACCAACCAAAAATATCCAGCCAACAGCGCCCCATGGGCAGCGTCCTGTGACCACTGATGAAGGTCTCAAAGATGACCAACTCAAACAGCAGCAACAGATGATTGATTGTCTCTGACTTTACATCTACAAGGTGGACCAACCTAGGTAGGATTGTCTAATAGAGTGAACAGTGAGTGGACGCGGTATTTAAAAACTCCACTCATACCAGCACAACACACACTAACACACCACCACCATGTCAGTGTCACTGCAGTGCTGAGAATGATCCACCACTTTAATAATACCTGCTCTGTGCTGGTCCTGTGGGGGTCCTGACCATTGAAGAACAGTGAAAGCAGGCTAAAAAAGTATGTAGAAAGATAGATGGACTACAGTCAGTAATTGTAGAACTACAAAGTGTGTCTATATGTTAAGTGGAGCTGATAAAATGGACAGTGAGTGTAGAAACAAGGAGGTGGTTTTAATGTTATGGCTGATCGGTGTATGTTATGTATGTACATTTTATCACACCATCAAAATGAAGGGATGATTAAAATATTAAAAAGTTGACCAATAAGGAACAGTTTAATCCAACTCAGTATCCAAATAACCTCTACTAAGCCTGTCTCTCATGTATTCCTTTCTACATCGGTCTTGGCATAGCCGAATTCCACAGATTTCCCCTTCTGTTTGCCGGCTGCACCACTCCCATCATTCATCACTTGCTCCTGTCCTGTTCTGTTTATACAGCAGACCACTGTTTGTTCTACCTGTGCGTTCCTCCGCTCGATCACAGCAGTGTCAGACAACAACCCTGGACATCCCCCTATTCTTTAGCACTGGAGACTGCAGAGCGAAGTAGAAGGAGGAGGAGGAGGGTTCAGACAGGTGGTGGCTTGTCGGAGAAGACACTCCTGTTTCCATCCCCGGTACGACGATCTGGGCAGAGTTCCCACAATTATCAGACTGTGTCTGGATGGGTAGATGGATCCTCGACGTCCTTGAACGGATCAGGCGATCGTAGGTCAGGATCCGACTTTTGCTTATCTGCTAGGTTTTCCCACCGAGACAGTTTAGCCATATTGCTACTTTCACAGAGCAGCTGGGCTGAAGATCATTCATTGTACGTATTATATTGAAAAGCTACATATATATACACACCGATCAGCCATAACATTTAAACCACCTCCTTGTTTCTATACACATTGTCCATTTTATCTGCTTTACCTACCATATAGAAGCACTTTATATAGGTAGGAGTGTCTAATAGAGTGGACAGTGAGTGGACAGCAGCACTGCTGTGTCAGATCCACTCATACCAGCACAACACACACTAACACACCACCACTATGTCAGTGTCACTGCAGTGCTGAGAATGATCCACCACTTAAATAATACCTGCTCTGTTGTGGTCCTGTGGGGGTCCTGACCATTGAAGAACAGCCTGAACATAGGCTAAAAAGGTATGTAGAGAAATAGATGGACTACAATCAGTAATTGTAGAACTACAAAGTGTTTCTATATGGTAAGTGGAGCTGATAAAATGGACAGTGAGTGTAGAAACGAGGAGGTGGTTTTAATGTTATGCCTGATTGGTGTATATGCATATGTAGCATTTACTCACTTTCCTTTACACACTTTCTTAACAGCTTATACAATTAGGGTCGCGAGGAAGAGGGGGGGGGGGTGCTGGAGCCTATCCCAGCTTTTCAATGGGCGCAAGGCACACAGTAACACCCTGGCACACATACACACACATACACACACACACCCATTCACCTATAGGGCAATTCAGTGTCTCCAATTAACCTGACCGCATGTTTTTGGACAGTAGGAGGAACATATACGGGGAGAACATGCAAACTCTGCACTGAAAGGACCCGGACCGTCCCGTCTGGGGATCGAACCCATGACCTTCTTGCTGTGAGGCGACAGTGCTACCCACCGTGCTTTTATACAAAGTGACTTTTTATAATTATGACTAAACATGATTTGAGCAATTGAGGGTCGAGGGCTTTGCACAGGGGCCCAACATTAGCAGCTTGGCAGTGGTGGGGCTTGAACCGGCAACCTTCCAAGTACTAGTCCAGCACCTTAACCACTGAGCTACCACTGCCCTACCACTACAATTGCTACATTTTAGGTATTTTTGTGAACCCTGGTAATCAAAATAAAATAAAAAAAACCCCATCAATTTTATCTACATATTTGACATCATTTAAGTGGTCGAAAGAACTCTCTGGCTGTCATTTGTCTTGCTCATCTATGAGGCGGTCCTAGCAATCCTACGGCAATTCAGTTAGCAATCGCTTAGACAAAATGCCCAAAGAAACACTACTCGGG
The DNA here is from genome assembly GCF_030014385.1 of Trichomycterus rosablanca. Lineage (NCBI taxonomy): Eukaryota > Metazoa > Chordata > Actinopteri > Siluriformes > Trichomycteridae > Trichomycterus > Trichomycterus rosablanca. The sequence goes on along the minus strand of NC_085994.1, from coordinate 32,898,823 downwards.
TAAACATCCGACCAATTCTGTGGACACAAAGGGGTGTGTCAAAACACAGACGAGTATTTTCGTATTTGAGACGGAGCCTCACATTGTTGCTGGATGTTCTAGGTTTACATTCAACCGTTAAGATACACTGTGCTGTGTATTGTAGCTATTGTAGCTATCGTAAAACGGGGTACGTGAAAGCACAGCTTCATGATCCCAGGCTTAGTCCTTCATTAGAGTTGGTATCCAAATTAAGTGTGGCATGTCTTCATGGGTTTTGCTCAAAAGACAGGCCAGTAGATGTTAAGGCTACTATAAAATGCGACTCCATAAATAAGTAAGGACCATCACCCAGTCCATGGTTTACCCCCCTTTCACTGAGTGCTTTGTTCTTATATGGACACGTCACTTTGCGAGTCCTAAAAAAGAAGGCCAGTACCTGAGTCAGAACCCAGTGCAGCATTTTCTTACTATTAACTCCTTTCCATTAACTTCCCGCCTCGATAAGATTATAATCAGAACCCTCATATTATCCGGCATGACATTTAACGTGCCTCCGGAGCGGCTCGGCCTCGCGCGGACGCCCCGTTCCCTCCCCGGCTCTTTGAATGGGAGTTAATTCGGAGTGCGTGATTTATCTTGGCGGGACTGAGCACGACGAGGCCACCACCTTTATTTTGTTTCACAAAGGAAGGTCGGACGGGGTGGTGGGGGGGCGTTATTGCGGGGTCGTCCGGTGATTGCGTTCGGCGGGGGAGAGTGAATGAAGAGTCGGCGTGTCGCCGGGGCTGGGGTTTTTTTTCAGAGCGAAGTCTTAAAGGGCAGATTAGGCGCGCGGCGGTGACGGACGGACGGACGGCCGGGCGTTATACGGACAGACAATGGTGTGAATACCTGACAGGATCAAGGCCGCCGTGACTAGTCTTGTTACCCGTGTTCTCTCGCTCCCTCCCCTTTTTTTTCTTCTCTGGGACAAAAAGCATTCCGGTTGAGTTAACACTTCCTCCGGCATGACCATGGGTGCCCATCACACGTCAGGATGATATGGGAGGAAAGGCATATCAAATGCATTACAATGGTTAACAATAATATTCAAGTTTCTGTGCCTTTTTATGCTCTTTATAGAGACTTTTCAGGTGTAATGGAGGTCTATTGGCCTCCCATCATCCCTCTGTGTGTGTGAGGCCGTGTGCGGCCCCCTGGGTGACAGCAGACAGGTGACAGCTGCCATGATGTTGAAGGCCAAAGTGTCTCACAGCTGCCTGTATTCACACACACACACACATACACACACAAATATCGACCATTACCTTGCCAAACCGCAGTTTACAAGCCATACGCAGTCTGCGAGGCCTTTACGAAAAGGCTGGATGCTAGCTAGATGCCCCAAGCTACCAAAAACGCAGGTTCAGATCACTCGCTGTACTTAATTATGCTGCTACTACACTATTCTACATCCTACAATCTCCTGAGTTATAATCATTCACAGTTGCCACTTCATCAACCACAGAGCAATCCAAACTCAGGTTAGCAAATCCACCAAGCAAAGATTGAACCCAGGTCAGCAGAATCTGTGTGGTAGCAGTTCTATATATTGCACCACCATGTTGCCCACAATGAATAATACAATTATTTCTATTTATAAGCAATATGGACCCAATTTATGGCATCAGAAACCCAGAGATCAGCACTAGTCCGGCACCACTGGTCCGATCCAGAAGCATTGTTTGTTGCCAATTATGGATGTAACCAATTGCAACCTTCTTTCTAACATGCTTATCATGCCAATGATGTCATATGAGATGCAGTTTGGGGAAAAAAAGAGGTGTCAGTGGAAGCACATGGTCGCCATCACATCATCACATCATTAATTCTAGGCCTACACACAAATGGACTTCCTCTTTGGCTCAGGCTGCAGTTACTTATAGTTCATTTAGTTTTCTTTTAGCTTTATTTGCTAAAAAATGTGATCATAAATTATCTAGGCGCCCAATAAACACACTTTAGCCTACAAAAATAGAACAAAAAATGATACTCTATATTACATAAATAAAAAAAATGTTAATTTATTAGTTTAGTTTTAATAGCTGAAAGGGTTGAAGTATACCAAACCAAAGCAAAGACTAAAAACACTCATAGCATGATGCTACCACCACCAACCATGTTTCACTGTAGGGATGATACTAGTCAGATGATGTGTAGAGCCTGTTCTTGCCAGACATAGACACAACTTTAAGATAACCTGATGATGCATCTAACCACAATTTAAAGAGTTCAGCAATGAGTTTGAATACTCTTCTGAATAGTGTTCGTTATTTTGGGTGGTTAAAGGTACATTGATGGGTAAAAAAAAATCAATCTGTCTGTATGTCTATCTATCTGTCCGTCCGTCCGTCCGTCCATCCATCCATCTATCCATCCATCCATTCATCCATCCTTCTATCCATCCATCCATCCATCCATCTATTCATCCCTATCTATCCATCATCCATCCATCCACATCTATCTATCTATCTGTCTGTCCGTCCGTCCGTCCGTCCGTCCGTCCGTCCGTCCGTCCGTCCGTCCGTCCATCCATCCATCCATCCATCCATCCATCCATCCATCCATCCATCCATCCATCTATTCATCCCTATCTATCCATCATCCATCCATCCACATCTGTCTGTCTGTCTGTCTGTCTGTCTGTCTGTCTGTCTGTCTGTCTGTCTGTCTGTCTGTCTGTCTGTCCGTTCATCTCTATCTATCTATCTATCTATCTATCTATCTATCTATCTATCTATCTATCTATCTATCTATCTATCTATCTATCTATCTATCTATCTATCCATCCATCCATCCATCCATCCATCCATCCATCCACATCTATCTATCTATCTATCTATCTATCTATCTATCTATCTATCCATCCATCCATCCATCCATCCATCCATCCATCCATCCATCCATCCATCCATCTCTGTCTGTCTGTCTGTCTGTCTATCCATCCATCCATCCATCCATCCATCTCTATCTATCTATCTATCTATCTATCTATCTATCTATCTATCTATCTATCTATCTATCTATCTATCTATCTATCTATCCATCCATCCATCCATCCATCCATCCATCCATCCATCCATCCATCCATCCATCCATCCAGCCAGCCAGCCAGCCAGCCAGCCAGCCAGCCAGCCAGTCATCCCTCCCTCCCTCCATCCATTCATCCATCTATCTAGGGCTGCACGGTGGCTAAGTGGGCTCACAACAAGAAGGTCCTGGGTTCCGGGTCTTTTCTGTGTGGAGTTTGCATGTGCTCCAGTTTTCTTTAACAGTCCATCCATCCATCCATCCATCTAACATTTAATAACATCTATTCAAAATCTTAATTTTTTATTTTCAAGCCAGAGAAAACTGGACGTGATTGTGCCAAGATTCCTCTGACTTTTTTTTTCTCCTGAACAGTTTGAAATAAAAAAAATACATATTTTTGTATACAAGTTCTGTCATTACATTTCAGATTTTGAATTTCAGTTCTTTTTCGAAGCCATATTTTAACCACATAGTTCTAACTTCTCTCATCACTGTCCTGTTCTTCTTCTTCTTTACATTCTACATTTAGCCTCGTCTAGGACTCGCGGTTAAAGGCAGACACCAAGAACGTTGTGGTTCTCTGCACTCGGTGACGGGTCAAGTGGCTCTGGGTCACATCTCTCAAGTGATCTATCTCCGCATCTCCATGTCAGTCGCTGTCTCTTCTCCAATTCTGTCTCTAACTAGAGAGATATACGCTCCTGAGAATCAAATGACCCTCAGAGTCATGTGAATCTGACCTGGCTAAGCCTCTATCTACAAAGCAAAGATATATACAGTAGATTATGGCAATTTATAAACAGTAACCATAGCTTTATAGGCTAAAAATACAAAACCGCCAGTTCTGCTTGATGAATATAGAAATATCCCTTAGGCACATCCCTACTACAGGTGGGATCTAAATAGCCAGACTGTATTTATAACCGGATCTTCACATCTTTGCCTGTCAGTGAAGGACCTGAAGAATGTCAAGGTTGTGACTGGAGACATGACAAGGGCATGCTCTCTACATCTGCAAGCGTTTATGGAGGTGGAACTGGCCTTCCTGTCTTCTAATATTCTACCATCTCTCTGACCTCTTTGTGACAGGGTAAATAAAAGACCCCTCAGCACATGGAGGAGGGTACCGAATCATGGTTGCATACTTGCCAGTGGGACATTTTAACTGCAACAAAGATAATAATCTGTGATAATCTGTCATTTAAGCTTAATTTGCTATTTCAAAGTACAACCCCAAATCAAAAAAAGTTGGGACAGTATGGAAAATGCAAATAAAATAAAAATGCAGTGTTCCTTACATTTACTTTGACTTTTATTTGATTGCAGACAGTTTGAATGGTGGGGATTAAGCTGGCAACCTTCTGATTACTAGTCCAGTACCTTAACCACTAAGCTACAACTCCAACTTTTCTTTTAAGAGTCAAACATCAACTATTAAGATTCAAGTCTAACACCCAAGATCATCTGTTGAATTCTGCTCAAAGTGGCTGTGCCCTTTGACCTCTACAGCTCAAGCACCCAAACAACCTATTTCGCTCTTTTAGTCTTAATTCCGTTAATTCCACACTTTGAAAACCACAACACAAATAATAACGCACCCTGGATCCCTCTTTGGAGGATAGCATGACTAGTTAACAATGAGCTCGTTGGTTCATTGTGCTTATTACCCCCCCCCCCCCCCCCTCCACCCCCTTTAATCTCTGTTTCGTGCTAATTAATCTAATCCTGTAAGCAGGTGTAAGCCTCCTTGTTAAGGAGCCAAGTCCAGGCTGCCCAGAGCAAAGTTCACGCGAACACAGCCATTGATTGTGAAAGCACAGAATTAAAAGCCGGCATAAACAACAACAGTGAATTGCCCGAACGGCAAGCGGAAAATCCTGTTTAGAGTCCGGACAGCGGGGGGTAAAGAATAGACTTGTTTTCTCCCTCTTCCTAGGTCGCAAACTCACTCTTTCTTTTTATTTTTGTTGTAGGTATCATCAATATCGCTTCCTTTCCAATGTTCATCAAGATGCAGAAAAGGAGCAAAGAAAAATGGGACACCAACATTGGGGGTTCGAATAAGAGCAGCGTCTGAAGAAGTTCCCTTTTATGTACCTTCTCCCCCCACTTTCTTTCTTTCTTTCTTTCTTCCCTTTAATGCCTTTATTTCACGCAGTCTTTTACAGGGCTGTGTTTTAAATGTGCAAGGTACATGAGGATCCGTCCAAGGCTCAGCGTTTGGCATTGCCGACCAGCTGGAGAGCGGATAAAGAGAACGGTTCAATGCCGAAGGAGCGGCGTTTGGCGAGGGCCGAACTGGCCGCTGGAGGACAGATAAAGTGATGTGGCCTAGTGCTTTTCAAATGCTGCCACCACATGCGGGCCCGACCGTGCCAGGGACGGATCCCTTTTCCGGCCCACGACTGGCTTCCAAGAGCCCCTTGGCACCATCTAGAGAGCTGAGGGAAATGGATGAGTGCAGAAAGAGAAGGAGATGAATATTCCTCCCTCTGTGTCTCGGTAAATCCTGACCACAGTCAATCAACCGCCCGGAGCATTTTTTTTTCTTTCCCCTCCTTTTCCCGAAGCTATCATGATCCCGATTATTCCGATCTAGCCAAAAGCACATCCTTAATTTTTTTTCAGGTCTTGAGTACAACAGCACTCTGGCTTTCTGTTTAGTCGTTAGGTTAATTTTTTTGTTCTTCATAAGGTGTCAGCAACACAAGTTCACCCAATACATTCCTTTCTGCTTGTAGTGCAACAAGCTATTGAGTAGAGATAAGCCCCTTTTAGAAATGAAGGAGAATTTAATTCAGCGCTGAGTGACAGCAGGAAGATTTATCCCCTCCACAGACAATACAGGCTTTTCGGGAACTTTAATCTCCTCCAGACAATGGCGTGTTTTTCACCCCTCATCCAGGGCTTTTCCCACGATGCACGCTGATTAACAGGGAACGATTGGACGCTGGCCATTATCTCTCGGTTTCAGAGAGTCGTCTCGCGTTCAAGAACGGACCGGGGCGGAATCAGAAAGAATTAGAGGACGGGAACAGATAAGGAAAAAGTCGTGTTCCAAGTTCATTCAGAGTCCAGGGCGTGTGGATGCCGAACAAGGTCAAAAGATCCTACCGTAGACGTGTTGACTAAATTGACAGGTATAGGGTTCGTGTACCTTTGGTCATTCCTTTTTCACTTCAAAAACCAAAACTGAAAAACAAGAAAACGAGCCATTTTTAATTTTTTGTTTTGGGATCAAAAATCAAATAACAAATAAGCAGAAACTGAAAAATGGGTCGTATTTTAATTTTCCGAAATCAACTTGTCCTATCAGTTCAACCGGGAATAAACGCGCAAGCGTGTGCACACGCTGACATGCGTATATTTGCTTCATATAGACCAGGGGTGTCAAACTCAAGGCCCGCGGGCCAAATCCGGCGAGAGCTTAAAAGACATATGATTGTTGTGCTGGTTCTGAGACGTACTTATAATTTAATGGGACATCTGCGCCTTTAGGCGCCAACCGTTGACATCGTAGTCTTTATTGGTGTGCGATACTGCAAGATTTGGTATAGATCCGATACCAAGTAAATACAGGGCCAGTATCGCCAATACTGATACCGATACCGATACTTTTTAATAATCAAGGTAGATGTATCATCAAATTGCTGAATCTGAATTAATTTTTATGATCTTTAAGTGTATTATTTAATACATACATTGTTAGTAAGTAGCTGCTCTCAGTAGGGTTGTAAATAAATTCAAATGTTTAAAGCAGTTTGATTTCTTGTTTCTGGGTGCTTCCCCATAATGTTTGTTTTTATTTGCCAATAGAGCAAATATATGCATGTCAAACATACAAACACAAAAGTCAAAACAACAGGGGACGCATCGTAACATTATTACTATTTTTTGCTCTGTCTTCTCAACACTTGTGCTTAATTTACACTGTCTATATGAAGCAAATACACGCATGTGCACACACTTGCGCATTTATTTATGGTTGAACTGATAGAAAATGTTGATTTCGGAAAATTAAAATACAACCCGTTTTTCAATTTCTGCTTGTTTGTTATTTGATGTTTTTCCAGTTTTTTTCCCGAATTTTTTTTCCTCGATTTTTTCCCCCCGATTTTTTTCCTGATTTTTTTCCCGTTTTTCAATATCGTTTTTTGAACCAAAAAAACAAAAAAAAAACAGGCAGTTTTCTTGTTTTTCAATTTTGGGATTTGAAGTGAAAAACGAATACCCAAAGGTACACGGACCGTACAGAGAAGTGAGAAAGGAATGACGACTTAGACGCTAAGACAGCATAGACCTAGAAAGTCTAACAGTGAAGAAGACTTCACGATGGAACAGAACGAAAATTAGAGAAGCTGTGAAAGTATGTAAAATGAGGGGGCCTCTTAGACAGAAGTCTGGCCCGCACCGTGCGGAAAACAACCAGTAAGCCAAGAGGACGCCCCATGGGTCTGAAAAAGACGGGGAGTAATAACAAAAAAAGAGCAGACTCAGAAAGATGTTCAAGGGCAGCCTGACACCTCTGGGGCCAGTTTTCCAAGAAGGGTTCTTTCTTATCGCCAGAAGAGCGTCTCAGAAGCCTCATCGGGCCAGTGCGGGGCGGCCAAAGCAAATCCGAGCTCTTCCATTTAGGTTTTGATTTATTTCAGTCAGTCGGGCCAAAACACATACATTAAGATTTATCTGATAACTTTAGATTCGGAAGTGGGGGTGCTTTGCCAGTCTGGTGATGTGGAGTATGTAATGAATAATAAAAATAAACATGATCTCAGACATTGAGCAATACTGATCAAAGCAAATGTAAGTAAACATGAGGAGTGCATGACAGGGTGCGTAGTATATTTTGGGATGTATGTCTTACCGAAGCACTTAGAAGGGAAGAAGCGCTGTTGCCACTTATGAGCTGAAGCCTTGTTTCAAACATCCTCCTACTACAGAACATAATACACCGATCAGCCATAACACTGAAACCACCTCCTTGTTTCTACACTCACTGTTCATTTTATCAGCTCCACTTACCATATAGAAGCACTTTGTAGTTCTACAATTACTGACTGTAGTCCATGGATTTCTTTACATACTTCTTTAACCTGCTTTCACCCTGTTCTTCAATGGTCAGGACTCTCCCAGGACCACCACAGAGCAGGTATTATTTAGGTGGTGGATCATTCTCAGCACTGCAGTGACACTGACATGGTGGTGGTGTGTTAGTGTGTGTTGTGCTGGTACGAGTGGATAAGACACAGCAGCACTGATGGAGTCAGTGCTGGACTGAGAACAGTCCACCAACCAAAAATATCCAGGGCAGCGTCCTGTGACCACTGATGAAGATCTCAAAGATGACCAACTCAAACAGCAGCAATAGATGAGCGACCGTCTCTGACTTTACATCTACAAGGTGGACCAACTAGGTAAGAGTTTCTTAGAGTGGACAGTGAGTGGACATGGTATTTAAAAACTCCACTCATACCAGCCCAACACACACTAACACACCACCACCATGTCAGTGTCATTGCAGTGCTGAGAATGATCCACCACCCAAATAATATCTGCTATGTGATGGTCCTGTGGGGGTCCTGACCATTGAAGAACAGGGTGAAAGCAGGCTAAAAAGGTATGCAGAGAAATATATGGACTACAGTCAGTAATTGTAGAACTACAAAGTGCTTCTATATGGTAAGTGGAGCTGATAAAATGGACAGATAAAACCTTACATACTATAACATTTGAGATACTTGGATCAAACTTAGGACAGTTCTGGCGGACAAACACATCCAAAACTTCTACTAACCCTTTCCCCAGTAAAGCAAAAATCCAAAGAGCCAACCCACATGATTTTGTATATTCCCAGGCTAAAAGTGAGGGAAAATAAATATTCCTTAATTACAGTAAGAGAGGGAAAAAAAGACATGGGCAGATGTCTAACATGACAAACCCCAGATGGGTATCTCAACTTGGGATGTGGATGCGTCCCGACCACAAGGCTGGGCGAAGACCCACAGCGCCGCTGGCTCTCGGATGCCACTTGTGGCTTTTTTGCTGCAAAAAAAGATGAGTCCCTGTGATTTGGTAAAATAAATATTTGTCTCTGAGCTTGGCAGTGGTGGTTTGACTGACTTTTTGGGTTACGCTATATGAGTAGAGGATAAAATTGGTGGTAGTTTCCTACCAAATTTGAATCTTCTCATCTGCTTTATGACTTTATAAGAATTCATTACCCAACACTTTTTTGAAGTGTAGTAATTTGACTAAACTTAACAGCTCTTCTTCCTTTAATAAGTACTCAGCTGGCCACCTTCACCTTTGGCAGCTGTGATGGCAAAAACATGACCCACCTCTACACCACATTTTAACTGGATGATATGCCTTATAATAGACAATCCAGGGCAGTATTCATTTGGAATGCATTTATTTGTCATATATACTGTACATACACATGTACAGTACATGTACAATGAAATTCTATTTCCGTATACCCAACTTATTTGGAAGTTAGGGTGAGAGCACAGGGTCAGCCATTGTACGATGCCCCTGGAGCCGAGAAGGTTAAGATCCTTGCTCAAGTACCCAACAGTGGCTGTATGGCAGAGCCAGAATTCTAGTAAACTACAAACTACACTGATCAGCCATAACACTGAAACCACCTCCTTGTTTCTACACTCACTGCACTTTGTAGTTCTACAATTACTGACTGTAGTCCATCTGTTTTTCTGCATGCTTTGTTAGCCCCCTTTCATCCTGTTCGTCAATGGTCAGGACCCCCACAGGACCACTACAGAGCAGGTATTATTTGGGTGGTGGATCATTCTCAGCACTGCAGTGACAATGACATGGTGGTGGTGTGTTAGTGTGTATTGTGCTGGTATGAGTGGATCAGACACAGCAATGCTGCTGGAGTTTCTAAATACCGTGTCCACTCACTGTCCACTCTGTTAGACACTCCTACCTAGTTGGTCCACCTTGTAGACGTAAAGTCAGAGACGATCGCGATCGTTAATCTGTTGCTGCTGATTGAGGTGATCCACCACCTAAATAATACTTGCTCTGTGGTGGTCCTGTGGGGGTCCTGACCATTGAAGAACAGGGTGAAAGTGGGCTAAAACTACAGTCAGTAATTGTAGAAGTGTGTAGAAACAAGGAGGTGGTTTTAATGTTATGGCTGATCAGTGGCCCTCTAATAACTACTAACTTTAGTGGGCTTAGTGGGTATTTCTGCATCACCTACATACTTTTGCAATCCTTTCAAAGTTGTATGGGAACAAATCCCTATTGAAGCTCAAGTAATCATATTCCACGGTACCATCTTTTTAGAGGGATTAGCCGTCTTCAAGCCAGGGTTTTGTTCTATTGGTCAGGTGAATGGAGTTTAACCGAGGACTAGATGTGATGGTGAAGAGGAAATGCTCTGGTATTGTTCCTTGAGGAAATCCCTGGCTGTATTCATACCTGCTGGTGTCTCACCACAAATCACACCCCTTCCAATCTATTCACCCCCGGTGCTCGGAAAATGCCTTCTAAGAGAAAGGGTCAAGAACCTATTACCAGCTTTGATAACAATGACCCCCAGCCATGCTCCCCAAACCTTCTATTTCCAACCTCCCCTCCTCCTCCTCTTTACACTTTTCCTCAGTCTGCGTCCATCCATCTATATTCCTTCGTTCTGTTGGTACTCGAATTCAAAAATCAGCTTATTTTGGTAAACGTGACTAAGTAAAAATGGTTCAGGAGTGACACACGGCAAAGTAAGAACAAATCGTTCAATCCCGTCACTTTCAATGCCTCCTTGTTTCTCCTTATTCTCCCCCCTTTCGTTATTGGCTATCTAAGAGTACTCTGTGTTTCACTGGTTCCAGTCATGGTCTCGCTGCGGTGGAACGGATTTGGATGGCTCATGCAAGCGTTTTTATCAGGAGGTCTATTTTTGTGGCAAAGTTCCCTCTCACGGCGCTCTTTCTCAATCCGAAATAGTCTGCGCCTTAACGAGGCCCTGCCCGTCCCTTTTCCCAGCTATAAAAACAAGGCTGCGCTGAAGATGCTTAGAGGATGTGGTTATTATTGCAACAAGGCCCGGGCCGCTTTCAGTAAATGATGCTCCAAACATAGTCCAAAAGGAATGACTTGGGCTTCTGCTCATCATTCCTCATTTGCACAGGCCATGAGTCAGCCTTGGTGATATTATTTGTTCCAGAGAAAACACCAACTCTCTCTCTTTCTCTTTCGCTCTCTCTCTCTCTCGCTCGCTTTCTCGCTCTCTCTCTCTGACTATACTCAGTCTGGCTAAGTAATTTAAAAAACATGTCCATAATTTGCTATGACATGTTTCATTTCAGAGCTCCAAACAGATAGGCATCTCGATTGCCTCGCATCCTCTGGACAGAAGAAAAAGTGGGGCTATTTGGGCTGACTGAGAAATGGGTTTTGCCTGGGCCAAAAATGACCGGGAACGCTCTGAATGGTAATGCTTTGTTTATTCTTTTACTTGTGTGCGCCCAGCTTAAATGAGCCATGTGCCCCCACATGGATGTCAAAGTCAAACCGATAGACCGCGTCTCTAACAAAGAGTGCATTCAAACCCATGTTTTAAAACCATGAAACTGGTAACCACCAACAGTGATTTTAAGTTGTTTTTTTTTAACTGCTCGGAAAAAAAGAACTTTTTACCACAGACTTTAATGCCTGTCTGTATTAAAAAAGGAATAAAAAAAACCTTTTAACTAAAAAAAAGAAATAGTTCCAGACCCAGGTCCTCATGTTCTGCAAGTTTTATACAAATCCAAAAACATTTGTATGTTTTTTCAAGCCATGTGATCTCTAATCTGCACAAAAAGGGCGGTCTGGGGTGTACTTTAATAACATCATGTGTAAACGTAATCTGCTTCTAAGACTTGCCATTTAACAAGGTGATTGGTTGATCGTGTCATGTTACATGATGTTTCTAGAGGCAGATTATGGACAAAATAGGGTTTTAACCCATGATGTAAATAATTAGCCGTGGCTTATACACTAATTAGGCATAACATTATGACCACCTTCCTAATATTGTGTTGCCCCCCCAACTGTGATGCACTGTGTAATGTGACACCTTTCTATCAGAACCAGCATTAACTTCTGCACCAATCTGAGCTACAGTAGCTGGTCTGTTGGATCGGCCCCCATGTGCATCAATGAGCCTTGGTCGCCCATGACCCTGTCGCCGGTTTACCACTGTTCCTTCCTTGGACCATTATTCATAGATACTGACCACTGCAGACTGGGAACACCCTACAAGAGCTGCAATTTTGGAGATGCTCTGACCCAGTCGTCTAGCCATCACAATTTGGCCCTTGTCAAACTGGCTCAAACCTGTTACGCTTGAACATTTTTCCTGCTTCTAACACATCAAGTTTGAGGATAAAATGTTCACTTCCTGCAAATATATATATATAGAGAGAGAGATAATCAGTGTTATTCACTTCATCTACTTATATATAGACACTAGGGCAACGATGCAAACTCCTCATAGACTGGGAGTTTAAATTTAAACCCAGGAGCTGTGTATCACCCACATTACCTGCTAATTTAATTTAGTTTAAAGTAGAGCTGGGCGGTTCCTGAATCACCCAGGTTAATGATTCGAATCTTCATACTGAATCAGGAATCACGAGTCTGAGTGTTCAATTAACCCGGATCCTATGAGTCCTCTGACTGGCTGCTGCTAAGTACACAAGGCGAGTGAGCAGGCTCAGCGGAAACACAGCGGACTCAGATGATTTGGCTGAACCATGAATCCATGAATCTAAGTAATAAGTTAAATATTTCAATAAACAAGCGGTGTTTGTTATGTGGCTGATTTTATGCATTATTATTATCATCATAACCAGTAGTAGTGGTATAGATTAGTAATTAGTAACAACAAAATATAGTTATTATTATTAAAATGCAGATGCTTACAGGCTACTTTAAAACTGTACCACTTAAAGAGTATTATAGCCCTTTCCCCATTGTAATTCATTGACTGTTTGTTTTGGTGCCACTGTGGCTGCCTGACTGGGTCAAGTTACCATGACAATTTGTTGTTGACCATCCCCCTTGAATCCTTGACTCATTAATATACCCTTCTGATTGGTAGGTGAGTCCACCGCCTCTCCCCCATCCATGTCCCTATCCCCCATGATCAAGATTCCACTTAGAAAAAAAGTCAACTCGTCACTGACAAGAGATGTGTGAGGTGCCAAGAGAATTAAGGGAGAAGGATTTATTTACAGAAGATGAGTGCATGGAAGACAAGTGATATGCAGTAAATCAATCGCAATCAAGAAGTCAGTACAAGCGACTCAAGTGAACCGGATCAGATTACAGAGTGACTCAGATTAACCCGAGTCCATAAAATGAATTGAATTTACCACCACTAGTTTAAAGTATATAGGTCTATTTTCTTAGTAGAGTAACGTATGTACATTATAGATGCGAGACCCTGAGATTAAGCTGAACAAACCTTGCAGTACAGTTTTATGAATAAACAGTGTTCTGTGTAATGGATTCAAAGTCAGTGGTTACATTCTGTATTTTAAAAGGCTACTAGAGTGCTGCCAACCTCCACCGCAAATATGAAAATTTTCCTTGAAAAGTCAAGCAGGGGCGAAACAAAGCCTTTGAGAACAGCATGACTAGAGGAAAGAGAACGGGAGAGAGAAAGACCTAGAATGTGAGTAAAAGGCTAGGAAGGTAAATAACATTGGACTCAGTTTGGTCTGATTCAGGTAGTAGTAACCAGTGACCTGCTGAGGTTTCATTTGGGTTGAGTGGGATGCCAGAAGCAAAGCAAAGCAAAGCAAAGCAAAGCTCATCAACACACCAACATGAGAAGTAATATTACTTCTCATATAAACGGTATTTAAAAACTCCTCATACCAGCACAACACACACTAACACACCACCACCATGTCATTGTCACTGCAGTGCTGAGAATGATCCACCACCTAAATAGTACCTGCTCTGTGGTGGTCCTGTGGGGGGTCCTGACTATTGAGGAACAGGGTGAAAGCAGGCTAAAAAAGCATGTAGAGAAATAGATGGACTACAGTCAGTAACTGTAGAACTACAAAGTGCTTCTATCTGGTAAGTGGAGCTGATAAAATGGACAGTGGTGAGTACCAGCACACCAATACCGGTTCTGGATATGTAATCTGATAAAGATGTACTTATCACAGAAAAGAAACAATAAGTGATATTTTTTTATTAATACGGACATTCGTGGAATCTGGATAATCTTAAGCCATGACAATTCATGGAATAAAAAAAATAATTGCTTTCTTTCTTTTTAGAGTCTGCTAATCAGTACTTGAGGCAAAGTGCAGCTCTGAATCTTGTTCCAATTCTGCTGGTTGTTAAAGGAAAGCAGGGGGTGAGAGATATTTTAGTCACTCACATTTCGGGGGCTGACAAAAAACGTATGTTCCAGAAAAAAGGACTCATGCCGGTTTTAACAGCAAGAAGAAACCTATGACAAATAGAGGTGGCAGACAATATTCAACCAATTAATGTTGCTGGTCTGACATTGGAAGTTGTTGTTAAAAATAGTTCACTTTCGTAAAAACATTCCTTCCAGCTGACTATTGATACACAGTAAATACACTGATCACCACCTCCTTGTTTCTACACTCACTGTCCATTTTATTAGCGCCACTTACCATATAGAAACTCCATCTGTTTCTCTACATACTTTTTAACCTGCTTTCACCCTGTTCTTCAATGGTCAGGACCACCACAGAGCAGGTATTTTTTAGGTAGTGGATCATTCTCAGCACTGTAGTGACAATGACATGGTGGTGGTGTGTTAGAGTGTGTTGTGCTGGTATGAGTGGAGTTTTTAAATACCGTGTCCACTCTATTAGACACTCCTACCTAGTTGGTCCACCTTAAAGATGTAAAGTCAGAGACGATCGCTCATCTATTGCTGCTGTTTGAGTTGGTCATCTTCTAGACCTTCATCAGTGGTCACAGGACACTACACACGGGACGCTGTTGGCTGGATATTTTTGGTTGGTGGACTATTCTCAGTCCAGCAGTGACAGTGGGGTGTTTAAAAACTCCATCAGCGCTGCTGTGTCTTATCCACTCATACCAGCACAACACACACTAACACACCAGCACCATGTCAGTGTGCTGAGTGTGCAGTGCTGAGATTGATCCACCACCCAAATAATTCCTGCTCTGTAGTGGTCCTGTGGGGGTCCTGACCATTGAAGAACAGCATGATAGAGGGCTAACAAAGCATGCAGAGAAATTGTAGAACCACAAAGTGCTTCTATATGGTAAGTGGAGCTGATAAAATGGACAGTGAGTGTAGAAACAATATTATGTTATATGTATATTATGTGAATAAACATAGCAGCACTGAAGGAATGCATTGCAATGTGTGTGCTGAGTCACATGACTAATACAAACCCCTAGATTGAACATACTTCCACTGTGTAAGGTGACAAAACCCACACCACTGGAGCTCTGCGAAACCTTTAGCAGATGTTATCCAATAGATAAACAAACTTCCAAAAGTGAGCCTCGGAAGGATGTCCCACAGAAGGTCCGAGACCCTTCCAAAACAAATCTTTGTTTCAAAAGGTAGCCAAACGAAACTGTCCCAGGTCAACACTGGTAATGGATGATAATTACCCTCACTGCTTCAACAGCTGTACAAGCTGATGTGCTCAGAGAGGAAAGAATAGCTCCTTTCAGATAGACTCTCCGTCCCTTGGGGAACACCCTTCAACCCCGTCTCAATTCTGTCTCATCAAATGTAAACACATCGCCGCCCATCAACTACCCATTTTTCTTGGTCGAGCACGGAGCGAACCCAAGACAAATGTTTGTTATGATGTCTCACGCTATGAATGTACACAGCATTGTTCGCTGTTTATTACCAGATAACTTTCCAGAAGCCAGGTAATTCTAGACCAAGGTGAACCAGAGGACTAGGGCAGCGTCCGAGGTCAAATGCAAGTGCGGCTAAATTGGATTAGTCTCTATCTGTTTCTTAGCCCAATGAAAAGGGTCATTAACAATGTCTGGTTGATTAAAACAATAGTCTCCCAGTACAACAGATAAGGAACTCCAGCCAGAGGCAGGGAGACAGAGAGACAGAGTTCCTCTACTTCAAAGTCTCTCCGAAGACCCAGAGCGCTATCGGACACTAACCTGATTGGGAATCCAATTTAGAAGGGAGGGCTACACGCACATAATCGAAAGGCTGAAACGAAACCAGAAACCAGTTGTCGTCCCCCCCCCCCCTTCATGCGAGCCTGTCATGACATCGCAAAACACAAAGCATGACCTCCTCCGATTGGAAACGGACCTGAGATCTGAGGACAGGCCCCCGCACTGTAATTGAATCAAGCTTTCCAGGCACATCAGGGAGGGGAAAAAAAATCAGCCTAAATCTTGTTATTGATTCTTTAGGAAGTTGACAAGGTCACAATCATTAATAGGCTTCTTGCGTGCTGATAGCCGGTAGAAGGTCACCGATGCGGGTTCGAGTTCTTCAGAGTCGACGGTGGAGGCCATGGGGCAACATGAGGATTTTCCTCAGCTACGACGTAAAGGAAGCAATTTACATACACTCAGATTATCATGATGACAGCTAACAGTTCACAGTCACGCCGCGGCTACAGAACCCATCCCAAGACGAAGCTCTGAAACTTCTCATGAAGAATCTGGTAAAGCGCAGGTGCTCGCTAAAATAACATTCAGGAATTATGATTTATAGCATTCGCAGTAAAAACACTTATGTTCTTTCATTAAGAACCCACGTTTGGTTCTGTGTTGTTCCTAATTGGAAGCAGATTGTTTGCTTGGAGACGAACATCAAACAAAAATATTTGAACCTGTACCAAGCCATCTTGGATTTCAACACATTCGTAGGTACAGTACCTTCAAGATAAACATCGTGCACTGATTATTTAACTGTTTCTTACTGTGTGTGCATGAATACAAGAAATACAAGGAATTGTATCTGTGCTTTTTAGGTAGTCTGTGGATTCGACAAAGGACGAAGCAATCGAGGTCATCCGCACGAGTCCTCCAGCACTAGTTGGCAGTTGCTTGGCTGGAAGTGAACTAGTCGTTCTGAACCAATAAGCCAATAGTGGACACCTGCCGGCCTGAAAATAAACAGCTCATATTTTGATTTTTCTCTCTCCGTTGAAACACTTGACTCAAGGACTGATGTGTACAGCCAGTAAAAACAGTCCTACTTACGCACTTTTATAAAGTGAACACATGTAATTTTACCCCTGTTTACACTGTTACAAGTGTGCCATAATGGTAGGAGTTCTGGGGGGTTGAATCCTCACCATCCTAACCACATATCAGTGCACCCTTAGTGTGGGTCCCAGGCCCAGATAAATAGGAGTGTCATGTCAGGACAGGCATCCAACACAAAAACTGCACCAAATCAAATATGCAGATATTCATTCTGGGTGCTCGAGTGTGCTAGCCCACTACCACTAAGATCCAGGGATCAGGGGTTTGGCCAGTAGGGCATCTGCATCTGCAGTTTTTGTGTTGAATGACAATCCTGACATATGTGTTGTCCCCAAATGGTTAGGTTCATGTAATGCCATAAGTCATTTAAGGTCCCCATTTAACATAAAAGCTGTGGACCAGATCCACTGTGGCAACCTAAAAAAACTAAAGGAACTGCAAGAAAGAAAAACTTCATTCATAATTTAATTTTAAATAATTGTTTTTTAAATTTATTTACATGTACAATTCAGATTTTTCATTAAATGTTTTAATTAAATGTAACATTAAAATGCAATTATGTATTTATTAAAGTTAATGAGTACAGTTTATGACAATTTTTTGTTAATAATACTTTTACGTCATCTTTTAAAGATTTTACTTATTTTTTGTTCTTTGTTTAAACACAGTATAATTTATATATCATTTACTAAAACATATTTTTGTCATTTTAGTTTTAACTAACTAAAATAACTAGAATATTCTTTACCTCCCAAACCTATAAGGATCAGCCAAGTCACATCACAAGGTTAAATTCCCTCAAAGTGCTAGATACTTCACTTCTCATTCATGTATGAACACATGGATACAGCCCCCAACCATCTTCAGATTTCCTTTTATTCAAGTTTAATTTAATCAGGTCTTACAGGAACATTGGACAGATAAATTGCTTTCTGAATCAAACAACCTTTAGTAATGTTACACAGACTTTTACATGTATTTACATTGAACATACATTGAAAATACACACACTGGATTGAGCTTTGATCCAGGAATACACTGTCATTGTACTGACTAGGAGGATCAAACATCTGATGAACGTTGTATGTTTGGAAGTCTCTAAAGTAGACCTGCTGGTACAAGTTTCATAGTATAGATGTTCAGTTCTGCAAGTATTATCCCACTGTTAGTGTCAACTCTTACACCCCAAGATTTCATCCTGGTCTGGGTCGCAGTTGGTCTAGCAGCAGTTAGAAACATTGGACTCCAGGCAGGGCAACATAAAATTAATAATATAAAATGAATTATGGCCATAGTTTGGGAAAGGCTCTTAAAGAGCCCCAGTGGAGGCAGGTAAGGCCACAAAGAATAGGAGCAAATCCATATTTCAGCCTAAGTAAGGAAGGGTAGACCATAATACCCATATTGCTCGTACGTATTTACTCTTAAATTAGCCTCATGTTTATGACCATTCTTGTAATACAATAAACCTAGAACAGAATGATCACATTTTGAAAAAATGCTGGCAAGCCGAACTACAGAGCTGGACAGATACACTCATGCATCATTCATATCCCGGATAGCGAAGAATAAAGCCGTGAGAGTCAAACAGCAGATAATTCTGTAAACAGGCTTTATGCATGTCCACTTCCTAAACATATGGTCATGCTTTTGTCTCGGAATCAAAACTTTTACTTGTACCTAGGATTATGGGGCTTATTTGTGATTTCCTTGATTCATGTATTACACCATCTGCCGTTTGAAAGACGTCCAATTTAGAAAGATCAGTGCCATATTTACGTTCTACTTGTTTATTGTATTGTTTCTATTGTTGATGTATGTTATTCTAGGAGTTTTATGTGAAACGTGCCATGTTGTCATTATGTCGACAACTGTCAGATCACAGGTCTAATATCAAACTTTCCATCTGTGGTTCTTTTTTTATGCTTTGTATTGTGATTATCGTGGGGTGATCAGCTGTAGGTGCTTTTTAGCTGGAGTTTAAATCATATGACTACTTATCATACTAGATCTTGCAGTGAGTTTAAGCATTCACCCTTTTTAATTGTTTTATTTTTTAAAGCTACTGTATTGTGCACTTTACACATGCAGTAATGGGTGTGGTTTTCATTTTATTATTCTTTTTATTAATTAAGTTCTTTTTCAATAAATGTGTATTTTATGAAGCATGACTCAATAGACTGGTGAGTGATTATGGTGAGTGCATTTAATTTTATGGCATTAATTTTGGCATTGTTCGCCACCTCTTTGCGGTCGCGGTGGGTCTGTTTTCCTTGGAAACACTAGACGCAAGGTAGGAATAAACATTAGACAGGGCGCCAATACATTGCAGGGATTCGACCATCCTCCATGCTCCATCGAACACAGCCAATGATGACTGTGATTGCCTGGGCGGCCAGTAGCACAGTTGAGATCCGAACACAGATCGAACAGACTGCTGTGCCAGTCGCTCAGGTGGCGCAGCAGTAAAAACACACGCTGGGACCAGAGCCTGGATCTCGACTACATCGTACCGAATGTCAGCTCTGCCTGCCATCTGGGCTGAGCGGCCACATGAACGACGATTGGCCTGTTGTTCAGATATGGGCGGGACTAAGCCGGATGGGGTCTCTCTCTCATGACTGGTGCGATTACGACCTCTGCTGGCTGATTGATGGCGCCTGCACAGAGATGAGAAAAGAGTGCCCTCAGGGTGTGTCTCTCCGTACACAACGCTGAGCTGCACTGCACTCGTCAAAGTGTAGGTGATAAGATGCATACGGCATGCTGCCCACGTGTCAGAGGGGGCGTGGGTTAGCTTCGTTCTCCTCAATCAGAGCAGGGATCGGCATTGGTGGAAAGGAAGCATGACGCAATCAGGCAACTGGACGTTGTGCCAATCGAGCGCCTTCACAATTATTTCATACCTTGTGGAGACAACGAATACCATGGCAGTTTGTAACTAGGTGGTTGGAACTTATTTGATGAGTTTATTAACTTATGGAAAAAAATGCTGGATGAACGATATACATACCGCAACTTAAACCCTGGTGGTGTACAATTACTGCCTATAGCTGGTGACTTCTTTGTGCCCATATAAACAGTTTTTACCAAGAAAAGACAAGCTGTCCTCTTATGCTAAATGAAATTTCAGTATAGTGGTCAAATCTAATCCAAGAATCACCATGAATAAGAAACCAGTAAAATATGTGACAGTGTCCACAGCAACCAGGCTTTACCTCGCCATGGGCTTAGAGGCTATGACGCTATAAAGAGGCTCATGCTTCAGAATCAGCAGCTTAAAGCTGACTGATTATTTGGGGATTTCTTAAAACCGACTAGTCGACTTGCACTTTAATCCAACGTTAGTCCTCAAACTCTTCTAGCAAGCATTCGTTTGAAAAGCCATTTGAGAATTGAGGGATTTCTAGGAATGAGGCATTAGGCTGTGTTTTCCTGAGGCGCTACTACGAATTTTGATTCTACAGTACACAGAAGGGCAGGTACGCCAAAAAATAAATTCTCGGTGCAACCGAATTAGTATGCGGTCTACTGTTGTTACTATAAACAAATCTCCCATTACCCCTTGCTTCTGTCACATGCCGACACACTACCCCACACACCCACTTAAACTCACCCTTGCAAAGACACACACAAACCCTTGACCTTTAACCAGCAGGACTCTTATTTGTCAACGAGCAGGTTTGTATCATCACACACAAACCTCCCCCTCATTCCCGGTCGACCTCAGGGTCTGATCTGATCACATTAGTCACATAACAATTCAATAAAAAGGACACTGACCTCAAAAATCGCTTAGTTTGTAGAAAGTTGTAAGGAACTGGTCTTAATTTACCGCCACAAGCGACGTAATCCATGGCCGTGATTAAGGTAAAGGAGTTATTTTTGAGTATTTTATTAACAGGCGCTCTAGGCACTGGAAGAAGGGCTTTATTGCTTCTTAAACAGCGAGCTATACAATACAAGACAAACATTTGCTGTTATTTCAGCAAACTCGAGTCAGATGTGGCAAGTTTTTTTTTTCTATTGGTGGGAGGACCAGGGCATCAAAGGGAAGTCTCTAAAAACAAAACGCGTCTCTCCTGCATGGGTCTTGCCCCGAATCAGGTCCGGCGGATAAATACAGAGGTGTCAAAAGAAAGCGGGAGAATCTGGAAACTTGTTTAAATTAAACAGCAAAGTGTTGACAAGCATGCTGGGAAGGTGGCAAGAACGCTATCTGTTCAACACATGAGCGTTTTGAGCATGTCCGAAGCCTAGAATGACAATCACGTCTCCAAATACTGTGGGATGTCACAACATGTCCATTTCATGAATAGTAGGCTCAGATATAAGACATGAAAGGCAAAAACTGCAACTAGTTTGAACAATGACCCCTGTTTTACACTGGATGCAAATTAGATGTGCAAATTAGATTAGATGTATGGCTACATACCTTTTTAACCTGTTTCACCCTGTTTTTCAATGGTGGATCATTCTCAGCACTGCAGTGACAATGACAAGGTGGTGGTGTGTTAGTGTGTGTTGTGCTGTTATAAGTGGAACAGACACAGCCGCCCTGCTGGAGTTTTTAAATACAGTGTCCACTAACTGTCCAGTCCATTAGACACTCCTACCTAGTTGGTTCACCTTGTAGATGTAAAGTTAGAGAGGATTGCTCATCTATTGCTGCTGTTTGAGTTGGTCATCTTCATCTAGACACGATATTAATAGTTTCAATTTACAGAGTGTCACATGGGTTGTAAAGCGTAGTCATTACTTTGGCGACATTGATTCAGGATTTAAGTCAATACAATAAAATATCAATACTTAAACCTAGCTTGTGTCGCGCTAAGGTGAGATCCAGTTTCGAATCTCAGTGGTGCTACCAGCAAGCTGCCTCACAGACACAATTGGCTATGTCTGACAAGAGGTTGAGAGCTTATGGCCTGCAATGGATTGGTGCCTTGGTTACCCGGTGGAACCAGACATGCCATGACTCTGACCAGGATAAAGGAAAGATCTAGATATAAAGCGGTATCATGAATTTCAACATATGACAATGTTATAAGTTCTGGAGTTGAATGGGGATCTTTATATGGCTGCAAATTGGGAGAATTGGGAAAAAAATACCCATAAAAATTAACTGAAATGCATCACTCAAGCTGGTTAAACAAAACAGCAAGCCAGACAAAACACTCTTATTTATGCTTAATTTATTCATTCTACATAAACAAAGGTGTTGTTATGCAGTGATGGCATAGTTACCTTGAAAAAGTAATCTGATTTCTGATATTGGTTACTTTATTGATTACTTGATTTTAAAAGTAACTAAGTTAGATTACAAGTTACTTTATTAGTTACATTCAGCAGCTGCCGACAACACCCTCCGCCGCCTCAACATAAAAATGACAACCAGTTTTGCCAATACT
Source organism: Trichomycterus rosablanca (assembly GCF_030014385.1). Taxonomy (NCBI): domain Eukaryota; kingdom Metazoa; phylum Chordata; class Actinopteri; order Siluriformes; family Trichomycteridae; genus Trichomycterus; species Trichomycterus rosablanca. The sequence continues at coordinate 32,876,117 of NC_085994.1, read as the reverse complement.
CACTTAATTGGAAGTGCATTTTTAACAGTAACAATGTATCTCCTGACATTTAAAGTTGAACTGAAAAACTATTTCCTGAAAAAAATACATGGTTTTATAAAAATAAAATAAAGACAGTTTCTCTTGAATTAACTTAACATAAATAATTGTTTTTATAAAAAATAAAATAATAAGAAACAAGAAAGATAGCGGAAAACGGAGTCCTCTGTTCACAAGTGTAAGTAAGATAAATAAAATAAAAATTTTTAAAGACAGATAAATAACAAAAAGACGATAAATATCAAAAATTTTGGTTTGTAATGAGTCTGTAACTATGGTGATATTACGTCATCACGTCCCCACGTCATCACTTGACGTTGGTAAGATGGCGGATGTAGTACGTAGCGGTGTTGTGTGCATACTGCATACTTCTGTACTGAAAGTATGTACTTTTTTACCGGCCGAGTAGTGCATACTTCCTCCAATCTAGTACGTACTCTGTAAGTATGCGATTCTGAACGCAGCTCGTGACTTAATTGTCGCATAGGCCAGACGTCACTCCCCGAGACGCAAGAAGAAAGCAAAAATATATCTTTTTACTAAGGAAAATGACAAAAATAGTAACGCACAGTAACTTGGATAAGTAACTTTAATCTGATTACTGGATTGGAAATAGTAACTCGTTAGATTACTTGTTACTGAAAAAATGTGGTCAGATTAGAGTAACGTGTTACTTGTTATGTCTGATTAGCTGCATTGTTTAACCAACTTATACTGGATGAAAGTGAATAAATGCTTTCATCTCTTAGTTACACAGATTAACAATGTTCATGTTTATCATTCATTCATCTGTAATAAGCTCCAGCTTGATCAGAGTCGCAACAGGCCCACCGCTACCTGGTGTAAGGTGTTAATACACCCTTAATAGGGCAACAGACAACCTATTTTAAAACATGAAGTCTCAAACCTCTAACAAGTGCGGCTATAAAATATTTTGGTCTACAGTTAGATATTTTGAAACGTTTCGTGGGAATCTGTGCCCTTTAGGTCAAGAAAAGCATTGCTGATGATGTACAAAAAGGCTTTAAGCACAGACGAACAATGACACTGAAACAGGAAAGTGCTGCCACAGTCAAGTGCCATTTATATGGGCAGTTTAAAGGTTAAGGTATTGAACTACTTACTGGAAGGTTTCTGGTTCAATCTCTACCCATGCCAAGTTGCCACTGTCGGGTCCTTGAGCAAGCTCGAGTTGTATACACATCTGCTAAATGATATAAAAATAATCTAAATAAACATCACGCATACTGGGTATCTATTTCTTGACCTACTAATGCACTGCATGGCCAATAATCTTGAATAACCAGTATTGCATGTCGCCTGTCTCAAACAGACAGTTTCCACCTAGATCCTAATCTCTTGGATATTCGATGCAGATGGGCGTCAGCAGATCCTCGCCACATCAGGAAAATTAACTGACTCATCTGTCAAACAGATATCTGCAGATTGATGCCCACAACGGATGTAGCGAAGGAGGAGGGCAACCCGTTGGCTCTAAAACAATCCAAAAGCAAGCCCTCTAACCTCTTGACATTCCAAATATGTCAGTCAAACGGAGAAGGATAACAAACAAACGGATGCTAAACAGCTTCAGGTGGCACAGGAACTGCAGGAGGAACATGCGACCTCAATGTGTCGACCTACACTTTACTGAAACCAATCACTTGTTACGTTAGGTCTTGTATATAAATATTTGTTAAGGAGTCAGGTCATTTTATGGTATTTTTTTGTTGTGTGAACATTAAGGTCTTGTAATGATATGAGTTGCCCCAAAAAGAGCAATAAATGCTTTCACGTCACAATTAATGTAGGTTTTTCAAATTCATACATCATACAGTAACAAGGACTATAGTCACCTACTGACAAACCAGTTCAGTGTACTGTGACCTGTTAGATACAAGCATCAGAATGGTCTGTTAAAGAGCGAAAACCACATATTGACTGCAGTTACACATTATTACCAGAGTTCCAAAAGGGGAAGAAGGGGTGTCCCAAATTTTTAAACATCACTGCCACATAAACAACTAATGGGAACACTTCCAGAACCTAACATTACGGAAAGCTTAGAGTGAAATATGCTTATTTATAAATTGTACAACAGTATATGGTGGTAGGCGGCACGGTGGCTCGGTGGTTAGGGCTGTCGCCTCACGGCAAGAAGGTCCTGGGTTCGATCCCCAGGCGGGGCGGTCCGGGTCCTTTCTGTGCAGAGTTTGCATGTTCCCTGTGTCTGCGTGGGTTTCCTCCGGGAGCTCCGGTTTCCTCACACAGTCTAAAAACATGCAGTCAGGTTAATTGGAGACATTAAATTGACCTATAGGTGGGTGTGTGTATGTGTGTGTGTGTGTCCTGCAATGGACTGGTGCCCTGTTCGGGGTGTTGCTGTGTGCCCTGTTAAGCTACAATAAAAGCTACAATTTCTCCCAACGTATTTACTGTGAAATAATGCAAAGCACCACTTTGTCTAGTCCCAAAGCGCACACAAATTATGACAGTGCCAACAGCTCCCCCTTGTGGGCAAACTCCTGCCTGTTTAGCCTTTTTATATGAGTAAGTGATTGCACAATCAAGTCATTTACAAGCCTGGACCATGAGATGTTCTCACCTAATGCATACATACAGTTCTGATCAGATTCAGAAGTACTAAAGCACACTGTACACCAACCAGGCATAACATTATGACCACTGAGAGGTAAAGTGAATAACACTGATTATCTCTTTATCACGGCACCTAATAGTGGGTGGGGTATGTTATGCAGCAAGTGAACATTTTATCCTCAAAGTTGATATGTTAGAAGCAGGAAAAATAGGCTTTGAGCGAGTTTGACAAGGGCCAAATTGTGACGGCTAAGACTTGGTCAGAGCATCTCCAAAACTGCAGCTCTTGTGGGGTGTTCCAGGTCTGCAGTGGTCAGTATCTATCAAAAGTGGTGACAGGGTCATGGGCGGCCAAGGCGAAGGCTGGCTCGTGTGATCCAACAGACGAGCTACTGTAGCTCATACCACAGCACACCTTCAGGGGTCTAGTGGAGTCCATGCCTCGACGGGTCAGGGCTGTATTGGCAGCACAATCGCCTCGGTGTACATCCAAACACATCTGACTGCATTCAGTCCGAACACTGTGTCAGGCCGAGCCATCTTCAGGAATGCAACATTTGTTTCAAATAACTGAGTCCCAATTAAATCCTTAATTGACATCTTCAAAAAACCTCAGAGACATTTGCGAATGGTCAGCTGAGGAGCGGACAAAAACCCACACAGCCTGGCACTCTAACCGCTCGTAAAACACGGAGCCAGAAACCGGATCTTTATTTTATGTTTAGCTGGAGGATGTGGCTTCGCTTTACGGAGGCTTGAAAAGAGAGAGCTGAAGTCTCAAAGTATTCTGGTTTGTTTGTTTGTGTGTGTGTGTGTGGCCACTATGCCAAGTTGCCCCTATGTACATAGTTTTAATTGTTTTTTTCTTTTTTATTATCATTATATTAGTTTTAATATAAAATATACTTAAATATATGGTAGTTTAGCAGACGCATTTATCCAAAGCGACTTACAGTTGTGACAGTATACAGTCTAAGCAACTGAGGGTTAGGGGCCTTGCTTAAGGGCCCAACAGTGGCAACCTGGCAGTGGTGAGGCTTGAACCGGCAACCTTCTAATTACTGGACCAGTATCTTAACCACTAAGCTTCAACTGCCCATCCTCTGTACTTTGTGGGTATATAATTACTGCCTGGAGCCAATCAGTTGCCTTGTACAATTGGTCACGCCCAAGCACTGTACAGTAATGATCTTGGTTTTACATTTCTGACTTCTATGACTTATATATTGACACCTGTTTAGAGGAGTGGAGGCTGTTATGGCCACAAAGGGAAGCTAAGTTTATAGTGTACAGTTTTGGATTTGGGTGTCACAACAAGCTTATGGTCGGGGATCAATATATAATCACTCACTCATTCTTAACCGCTTATCTAATTAGGGTCGAGAGGGGGTGCTGGAGCCTATCCTAGCTATTCAATGGGCGCAAGGCACACAGTAACACCCCGGGCTGGGTGCCAGTCCATCGCAGGGCACACACACCCAGTCACCTATAGGCAATTCAGTGTCTCCATTTAACCTGACTGCGTGTTTTTAGACTGTTGGAGGAAACCAAAGCTCCCGTAGGAAACCCACACGGACACGAGGAGAACATGCAAACCCAGCACAGAAAGGACCCGGACCGCCCCGCCTAGGGATCGAACCCAGGACCTTCTTGCTGTGAGGTGAAAGTGCTACCCACCGAGCCACCATGACACCCTCCATATATACTGAGCCATTTGTATATACACTTTTGACTTACAGTATACAGAAACAATTCCTGGTATATTATTAATGTCAAGAGCAAACACAGATCAGGTTCGGCGAGCTTTTTGTTTTACCTTGACCAGCATCCGTTTTAAGATTACTCATTGACCTTTTCCAAACTTATCCAGGTGTGACCAGGAAGCGTTTTTAAATGCAGAAGCACTTCCTACCATGTCCCGCATGCCCTCTGCAGTCTGTTCGAACAGAACGAACAGTGTTATGTTGGAAAGCAGGCGAGTGGCTGTGTCTGGGAAGGGGAGGTGAATGATTATCTTGGGAGCGGACGAGGGCTGAGGCGTCTCACCAGTATAGAACATCCCTTTGCCCTTTGTGGAGGATGCTAATCTTGCAAGGGTTTCCTCTGGGGACGTCTCAGCTGATAATGTCATAGAATCCAAGAGGACAAGAGAGCAATATGTTTCAGTCCAAAAACATTGGTTCAAATCAGCCATAACATTAAAACCACCTCCTTGTTTCTACACTCACTGTCCATTTTATCAGCTCCACTTACCATATAGGATCACTTTGTAGTTCAACAATTACTGACTGTAGTCCATCTGTTTCTCTGCATGCTTTGTTAGCCGCCTATCATGCTGTTCTTCAAATGGTCAGGACTCTCCCAGGACCACTACAGAGTAGGTATTATTTGGGTGGTGGTGTGTTAGTGTGTGTTGTGCCGGTATGAGTGGATAAGACACAGCAATTCTGATGGAGTTTTTAAACACCTCACTGTCACTGCTGGACTGAGAATCGTCCACCAACCAAAAATATCCAGCCCACAGTGCCCCATGGGCAGCGTCCTGTGACCACTGATAAAGGTCTAGAAGATGACCAACTCAAACAGCAGCAATAGATGAGCGATCGTCTCTTTGTGACTTTACAGCTACAAGGTGGACCAACTAGGTAGGCGTGTGTAATAGAGTGGACAGTGAGTGGACACGGTATTTAAAAACTCCACTCATACCAGCACAACACAAACTAACACACCACCATGTCAGTGTCACTGCAGTGCTGTGAATGATCCACTACCTAAATAATACCTGTTCTGTGATGGTCCTGTGGGGCTCCGGACCATTGAAGAACAGGGTGAAAGCAGGTTAAAAAAGTATGTAGAGAAACAGATGGACTACAGTCAGTAATTGTAGAACTACAAAGTACTTCCGTATGGTAAGTGGAGCTGATAAAATGGCCAGTGAGTGTAGAAACAGGAAGGTGGTTTTAATGTAATGGCTGATCGGTGTATATATTAATTGTTTGGCTTGTTAGAATATGACCCTTGACTTGTTTTAGTTCTCAAATGTATTATATCTATGGGAAATAACTATTTCCTTCTTTTACTAGGTCATCTTAGGAGGCAGTTGATGCTACATAAGGCCTATGGGAAATGCAGCTGAAGGATGACCTGTTAGCAGGAAGACATCCTGCTTATTTTCTTTTTTATTTATATTCCACATTATTGTCCATTTTACTCTTTTTTTTTAAAACTTGAACAAGATCCAAACCGATGCCTGAGCTGGCCCAAGAGTTAGCAACAAGAGCAGATCTTTCCACCTTTACACTAAATACAATTAGCTATCAGCCAAAATCCTAGCAAACATCACCCTTCCCACTGAATTAAAATTCAGATTCATCATAAAGGTAAACTGCTGATGGCAAAACAGAGCTTGATGGATGTTTAAATTTGATGTTCCTTGTATTATAGCACATTTGAATAATTAAATTTATACATACAATTAGTTTTGTTACTGAGTCTCATGTTATAAACATTGTTCGGAATAGACAAAGTAATCTATTGACTGACCTTGTCCATACAGCAATACGTACAATATAGGCAATGGTAGCTCAATGGTAGGTACTGGACTGGTAATTAGAAGGTTTTAGAAGGCATTTAGCAGATGCTTTTAATGTAAAAGTACAGTCACTTCCACCCAGAGAACATGGCCAATCAGCTGTCAGCTCCTCGCATTTCTTGGCTCTCAAACCCGCGCCCTCTGGAAGATTGAGAGTAAAGCCTTTCAACTGTACACGGATCTGTCCCTAACAACCTAAGGGATCAAGACTGGGTGTGGAGTTCTAAATATTTAGGATCTACAATAACAAACGTATAGTCCATACTTCCACAAAGATGCCACATGACCAGAACCATCAGCATCTGCATTCTGCCCCCCTACTTCATCCACCCCTCGCTCTATTCCGCTCTCAGCTTTTCTGTACTGTCCCTCCTCCTCATTTTCATTCCATCACCCCCTCCAGTTCTGCTCTCATCTCCTTTTCAACAAGAGCAGTTTGTCAGGGTCAGAAAGCAATTCAAAACCCCTATTAATGAGCAAGAGAGAGAAAAGTGAGGTATGGAAGGGGAGGGCAGAGGAGGGGGTAGGTGGTCCTGAGGGGTGCCGGGGGTGTCGGCCATCAAAGCCGACGTGAAAAGAAGGCCAGGTGGTTGTGGGAATCGGGTCTTTTTTTTTTTTTTTTTTTTTTTTTTGCCAGGACGGAATCTTCGGCGTAATTAGCAGGCCGGATTGGGACCCTCTGAAGCCGGAGGATAGCTCCTCAGAGGTTAACGATTTGCACTTCTACAGGAGCCGCGCAGGGAGGACAGAAAGGAGAGGAAAAGGGAAACTATGGCATCTTTTATCGGGCTGGACAAAGCTGCCGCATCCTTTCAAAGGCCTGCGCGGAGGCTTCCAGTACAGAGGAAGAGCAAGCGAAATAAAAAAGAGGAGAAAAGAAAGAGCATAAAGAAAAGTAATTGAAGAAGTGGACAGCAGTCGGAAAAGGGGCACGGATGCCAACCTGCAGTTCGCAGGGCAAGACGTACGGGAGAAGGGAGGGGGGTGTATAGAAGGGTATAGAAGGCTTCTGACATGCAGCCAATCCGTGGACACTCCCAGAATTAAACAGGCCTTGCTTGCTAATGCCACTAGTCACAATCTTTACAGTGTGAAGGGTTTAGAGGCCTGAAAAGGCTGCGAGTCCACACTTTTAGTACCCAAAAAAATACCCAAAAAGATGTTTGTTTGCCACTTGAGCGGGCAGTTGTGACACAACTGTCACTCATATGCTATTTACACATTATTTGGTACAAATAGTGCAGCTTTTTGGGACATGGGTCCTGTAAGGTGGATACAATCCTTGCGTTTGAGTTTCATTAAAATGCAGACTGGCTACTAGATGTTGTCCCTAAGCGTGATTGTCCTGTCTGCACCCAGTACAACCCTGTAGCATCTGATATGTCGCATCCTTGACTAGAATAAAGCAGTTAGTTGGTAGAGACTAAAGGTGGTGATATGTGAACATGCAATAAATATCTAATTATCATTTAATATATGGACAGGTGGTAAAATAAATGTGTAAAAACAACAAGTGCACATGACTACAGGTAGATGTACCAAACTATACAATTTAATTAACATCCCACCGCCAATTCCAAAGGAAACTGCCTTGTTTTTTCATACACCAAGTGTTGGTACAGGACTGAATGCTTGACCCCAAAAGTTAGGGATTCAAATGGATTTGTTATGCCACATACTTCAGCTAAAATTCTTTGGGTTCACTTGAGAAAGTCTAAGTTATTCTAAATGATTAATATTAGATCTATATATAGTCTTTTCCAGGATGGCAATGTTCCTATCCATTGGTGTTGCTTGAACAATTAGACATAAGTTGTAGTTATAGTTTAGTGGTTAAGGTACTGGACTAGTAATAAGAAGGTTCCGGTTCAAGCCCCACCACTGCCAGGTTGCCACTGGTGGGTCCTTGAGCAAGACTCTTAACCCTCAATTGCTTAGATTGTACTACTGTCACAACTGTAAGTCACTTTGGATATTTGAATGCCGAAAATGTACATAAGGCCAAAAATCACAATATATATTGGGGGAGTATACGTCAAAATGGCCACGTCCTCAATATAATGAAGTAAAAATAAAAGAAATTCCACTCACAAGCTTTGCATATTGCATAATGTTAGGATTTGTCCATGTTCCCATAAGTTGTTCACCCCCCAATGTTTAATTCATGCATATGGTTTGATGAATGTAAAACTGGTAAAAGGTATATACTATAGCATTTGGAGTGAACTAATTACAACCAAAATAAACACTTGGAGCTGTTGGAGCTTCTGGGCATCCTAATCATTAAAATACATTTAAAAATGGTGTTGCATAAATCTGACAGTTTCAGAGTTTTGGAGGCCAGTTGTGACCCAACACTTCCCTAAGACACTTTAGGGGCGTCTTAGCGGTTAAAGTACTGGATTATTTATCAGAAGGTTGATGGTTTAATCCTCATCACTGTCAGTCTGCGAGTGTTGAGCCTTTAAGAAAGGTCTTTAACCCTCATTTGTTTGAATTGTATCCTATTTCAATTGTAAGTCACTACACAAAGGCGTCTGCTTAACGCATAATGTTTGTTGGTGTTTTCTTTAACCACAGCTAGAGGAACTATAAATAACACTCGTAACTAGTATTGTTTACACTAGTTAAGTCATCTAGCCTGTCCTATACTATTTTAATATGTCAGTGCCTCTATAATGTTCTAACCTCACTCTTAAGGCAAGAAGAAGTAACCAGTAGTGTAGAATAATTTTGAACCATAGCACAACACACACTCTTAGCCAGTGCTTCCTGGCTCACCATTTGTTGCCCATCACTCAGAAGCTGCGTCTCGAGTCCAGGCTCTTCGCTGAAAGGTGCATTTACAAGGGATCTCATGTGGGGATGTTATTGCAATTCAATATTTTTGCTCACTGCACGCTGCTGCATCACTGTTGTCAAGCTGAAGCTAATAGCCCATCTTAAAATGTTTTGCTAACACCCCCAAAAAGCCCCTTCTCAATATTTCACTGACTGTCTGACTGGAGGGTTTCAAGGTGTTTTCTTTCTTACTTTTTGACACCAGTTTAAAATGTGACAAGACCCACATGGCCAGAGAAGAAGCTCTATAACCAGTCCTATGAGCTGTATGAAATTAATATTAATAATAATAATAATAATAATAATAATAATGTGGAATTTAAATAGACTAACAACAACAACAACAATAATAATAATAATAATAATAATAATAATAATAATATTAATAATAATAATAATAATTTATTTTTCATTTGTAACCCTTAAAATAAATTATTAATAATAATAATAATAATAATGTGTAATTTAAATGGACTGATAATAATAATAATAATAATAATAATAATAACGTGGAATTTAAATTTACTAAAAATAATAATTATTATTATAATAATGTGAAATTTAAATGGACTGATAATAATAATAATAATAATAATAATAATAATAATAATAATAATAATAATGTGGAATTTAAATGAACTGATGATTAATAATAATAATAATAATAATAATAATAATAATAATAATGTGGAATTTAAATTAACTAAAAAATATTATAATAATTTATTTTTGATTTGTAACCCTTTAAATAAATTAATAATAATAATAATAAATGTGGAATTTAAATTAACTAACCCTTAAACTAAATTAATATTATAAATATTAATAATAATAATAATAATAATAATGTAGAATTTAAATGATTTAAATAATATTATAATAATAAAAATAATGTATTTTTCATTTGTAACCTTTAAAATAAATTAATAATAATAATAATGTGGAATTTAAATGGACTAAAAATAATAATGATTATTATTGTTTACAATAATATAATAATAATAGTAACACATTGATGCTGGAGATTAACTCTAAGGGACTTGTGAAAACAAGATGACATAAGTGAAAAAAACCCACTTGTGCAGCATGCGGCCCTGATGGGAGAGTGTGCACGTCATAATCAATGTGCCACCACCTTCATTTCTTTATAAAAACAAATAGCTGCTGGGAGATGGGCTAATAGTGCCTATGTGCAAAAACATAGAAAGGAAGACAACCATTCACACAATTACGTCAATTTTCGTATGACTACATAAAGAGGCAGTAAAATAAAAGGGAGCATTCATAGGGGATGGTTTCTCCATGCTTACCTTCTGTTTTAACCAATTTTTAAGTCAAATTTTGAAGACGCAAAGTGCAGCAGTGAGTAAAACCAGGCTGACTGGACCAGACAGTCAACAAATACGTTACTGTGCTCAATGACTGAATTTCAGAGAATTAACTCACTGTCAGCGTGCAGGACACAATCATCTAAATCAATCAATTCCTGATGTAAAAAAGCAGCACACACACATACTCTCATCTCAGGCAGTTACTGTATATTTCAACCCATCATTCCTAAAAGCTGGAGAGAAGATGAGCGAAAGAGATAACTGTGAAAGCCGGAGCCTTTGAACATGCAATCTGCCAACTTTAAAGTGGCGCGGTGAAGCGCGTCCCTCTGGAGAAGCTGGTCTTTTGGGAACAGTGTTCACTTTCTTATCAACGAGGGTTGGAACATCAAAGGCTGAAGAAGTCATGGCTGTCTGACCAGCCCACAGTACAGGGAGGATACAGAGTCAGACAGCAAACTGGGGATTTCTCAGGGAAATTACTGTATAGACGGTGTATGTATGACGGTGTGTGTACGTGTGTCCGGAAGCAGGGAAAAAAAAAAAACAACAGCTTTGCTTACTGCCTTGTCGGAGATGTGTTTTATTTCCCCCACATTGGATACTAAATGGCATCTATATTCAGAGCAAGTAAGAAGTGAAACGCCACATTAGACATGGCAGATCAGGGTGGAGAGGGTGGTCCCAATCCATTTAATAGTCAAAGTAAGTTTAGAGTGATGAAAACTGAACGAATATGTGCCCTTTCCATACAATTATACAAAACACTTCTACCAGTATGTTTGCATAATGTCTCCGTTTGGTTTGCTACGAGCCGGACAGGGAACTACATGGTCATCTCAAAGCGCACCCAATAGTACTCAATAATATCACAAAAGATAGATGCTATTACTGTCTGTGAAGGTTTATTCTTGTCAATAATGGTAAAACAAAGTGCTTTAAGGTTAGCTTTAAAGAAAGTTACCCTCAAACATGAGTATTTAATGGTTTTCTTTATGCATAATACCTTGCATTGTAAGCATAATATCTTTATAAGCAAAACTATATCATTACAAAGGTTAGGATTACATTATGACCACCTTCCTAATATTGTCTTGGTCCCCCTTTTGCTGCCAAAACAGCCCTGACTCGTCGAGGCATGGACTCCACTAGACCCCTAAAGGTGTGCTGTGCTATCTGCCACCAAGATGTCAGCAACAGATCCTTTAAGTTCTCTAAGTTGCGAGGTGGGGCCTGCATGGATCGGACTTGTTTTGTCCAGCACGTCCCACAGATGCTCGATTGGATTGAGATCTGGGGAATTTGGAGGCCAGGTCAACACCTCAAACTCGTTGTTGTGCTCCTCAAACCATTCCTGAAGCATTTTTGCTTTGTGGCGGGGTGCATTTTCCTGCTGAAAGAGGCCACAACCATCAGGGAGTGCTCAGGTAGGTGGTACGTGTCAAGGTAACATCCACATGGATGGCAGGACCTAAGGTTTCCCAGCAGACCATTGCCCAAAGCATCACACTGCCTCTGCCGGCTTGCCTTCTTCCCAGTGGTGATAATGTTATGCCTAGTCGATGTAATCCTTGGTATTGTGCTTCTCCCATCGTCCCTCCCAGCACAGATTAATTGAACGGTTGCAGGTAGTGCCCAAACTGGCTGAGTAAAACCTTTATGAAGAAACTGGCATCAAACCCCCGTTCTAGACCTTCCATGCTGACTTATTGCAGCACCTGCGTTTTATGTTCTTCATATATGTCCACTTCATTTGCAATAGTAAGAACAATTCAGTGTTGACCACTGCACTTTTACAATTGATAAGCTTTAAATGTTTCAGTTAACTCATGGCCCCATTTTAACATATCTTACTAATGGGACTATCCTATCCTATCCTATCCTATCCTATCCTATCCTATCCTATCCTATCCTATCCTATCCTATCCTATCCTATCCTATCCTATCCTATCCTATCCTATCCTATCCTATCCTATCCTATCCTATCCTATCCTATCCTATCCTATCCTATCCTATCCTATCCTATCCTATCCTATCCTATCCTATCCTATCCTATCCTATCCTATCCTATCCTATCCTATCCTATCCTATCCTATCCTATCCTATCCTATCCTATCCTATCCTATCCTATCCTATCCTATCCTATCCTATCCTATCCTATCCACTTTTTTGCTTTGTAACCCTGCCGTATGTAGCGGAATCAGTGCCAAATTGAAATGCAATCACTAGACTGGAAAAACGTGAAATGCAATACACATGTCACTGCTTTTCCATAGTAACATTCATAATACGTGCCAAAACGAAAAGCAAAACCTCTGTTACGTTGTTTTCACTCTGCTTGACCTCTTAACAGAAAAACAATACGTGTAGGTTTGCGTTTAAAACACTGAGATGTTGACTGTGTCAGAATTGAATACAAATCAGCTTGAAATGCAGCCAACTCACAGCTGTACTAGATTTAACTGTAAGGTGCTTCGAACGTGACAAAAAAAAAAGCAGTTCATACGTACAGTCCAAGCAGTGCTGTATCCATGCCATAATGAAAGTAATCACTGTCCAATCACAATCCTATGTAACTTTGCTGCTGGTGTTAGTGACATTCGATGATGTTCCATTAAGAGCCTCTCGCAATAACTCCGCCACCCAGCCTCTGACATTTCTTTCTTTTTCTGTTTTAATAATCTGTGATCGATTATGATTGGTTGTGTCTGTAAACCCAATTAACCACAGCTAAAATTTGGTAGAGGATAGCAATCAAACATGATTATTTTTCGTTATGGCACATATACAGCACTGCTTGGACTAAAATACAATGAATGTACTGTGTTTTTTGACACATTCAAAGTCGTGAGTTGATGGCATTTCAAGCTGATTTATATTTAATTCAGACACAAATTCAGCATTTTGTTCTTTTAAACGCAAACCTACATGTACGGTTTGTCTGTAAAGAGGTCCAGTGATGGCAAATCAATGCAATGGATATTTTACTATTCATTTTAGCATGTTTTAGCATCTGCACAATGGAATAAAGCTGCAATAAAGCTTGCCTTGGTTTAATTTCACAGTCGTTTGTGACAGAAATTCAGCAATTTTTCTATATAAATACTCATGTATCGTTATTTTGGCACATATTCTGCACGTTACTATAAAAAAGCAATAACGTGTGTATTGCGTTTGACGTTTTTCACAAACTGAAATTTGGCACTAATTTCTCTTCATACTGCAGTAGTCAAATCTGAAAGCAGTAATGGTTTGCCTATTCAACAAGCAATCATGTGACTTCTATAATAGTTCATGCAAACTGATGTTTGCACAGATACTATGTCGCAGCGAGTGAAGAACATGATTAGTAAATAAACTCATTTCCATACGCAGTGTTACACAAAAGATTGGACACCCTCTGGTCAAATTCCATTTTCTAGGTGATTTGAGTTATATCATCATCTATAGGGAACAAACTTATAAAAAGGCAATTTAATGTTAAATTTAATATATTAAAAAAATTAATGTTAGATGTGCAGTCATGTTTCCAAAAGCCACAGTTTGTTTTTTTGACGTTTACAGTAGGTTAACTTAAAAAAATATATACAACAAATATACAAAATATACTTTATTTTTAATATTAAATTTTAATAGGTACACCGATCAGACATAACATTGTAACCACCTTCCTAATATTGTGTTGGCCCCCCTTTTGCTGCCCCATACGCATATGCGTATTATGACACCCTTCTATCAGAACCAGCATTAACTTCTTCAGCAATTTGAGCTACAGTAGCTCGTCTGTTGGATCGGACCACACGGGCCAGCCTTCTCTCCCCACGTGCATCAATGAGCCTTGGCCGCCCATGACCCTGTCACCAGTTTACCACTCTTCCTGCCTTGGACCACTTTTCATAGATACTGACCATTGCAGACCAAGAACACCCCACAAGATAGACACCCCTCTATAGATAAAATGTTCACTTGCTGGCTAATAACAGGTCCGTGATGAAGAGATAATCAGTGTTATTCACTTCACCTGTCAGTGGTCATAATGTTATGGCTGGTCGGTGTATGTGTTGTCAGGTTAAAATAATTAGGACTTAAATATATTTATTGGCAATTGATTCCAATATTGTATTTTTTTTAACCAGCATTTTAAACCTTTAAATTGTCTACAACAACATCACAATGGTCACCTACATTTACTGCATGGAAACTTTACTTGCACTTTCTCAACTAGAGCTATGACACAAAGATTTTACAGCCTAAAATTAGCAGCACTAAACACGAGTCTTGGGTTAATTATTTCTCACTGTGCCCTAACTACTGTTAGTAAAGTCCGTCCCCCTGCATGTCTGCTTTTCCACGTGAGGTATCGACGTCACTATCTGCAGCCATTCTGAATGGGGAAACACCACATAAGTCAGTTCTGACAAGCTTCTAAGGTAACGAATTAGTACACATTAGGAATAGGAGGGATTCTGAAGAATATATGAAATATGGTCCATATTGGTTCAGACATTACATGGAAACATTACAAGCAAACAATTAAAACCTGACCGCATGCTTATTATATATGAGGTGAGTTAAAGCAGGGGGAACACCATGTACCTAAAAAAGAAATGAATACAATCTCTGGAGTGCTAGGAAGTGTGAGGTGACGAGGGTCTAAAGCCAGCAAATGAAACCCTTGTTGACTGCAGCCAGGAATGAATGAAGCTCATAGTTCATTAGGTCAAATCTGTGATGGAGTATGGGTGTTTACCAAAACACTATTTACTGCTATATATAGTGTACAATATATATTGCTCCCTGTACATTATATATTGTTGTATACTGTATCATGTGGATTTTGGCAATAACCTAAAGCTGTAAAGACATAGATTGAGATAACAACAGCTCTGTGTGAAAAGTCATGCTATCTATAAGTCAGTTGCATCTGCCATTAGAAAGAAAAAATTAAAAACACAGTTTAAGTAATTACATTTAGTCAATTTAGACACTTAATTTGTTTATATATTTTTCCCAGTCCATCTTATAAAATAAGTGACAGTCTTAGAATACATATTGCATATACATTTTTTACCAAAATTAAGGTTTTACTCATATTTATGCCTATTTTTTAATAAGAACGTAATCTTGTTTACTAAAATATCTTTGCATTGTAGCATAGTGATAGCATCAGCCTAAAATCTCTACCCTGGCTTGGCAGACTCAATTCAGCAGCTACATTATGAATCACAGTAAAACTATATAAATCACAGTAGATAAAAAAACTAACAGACTAGTTAAAGAGCTAACTGACTAATAAACGCTAAATAAGAAAATCTTCAAGCGACAAAGAAAACATTCATAAAACAGCCACTGCTAATAAGTTATATATATATATATATATATATATATATATATATATATATATATATATATATACAGTATATATATAATTTTTTTATTTTTTTTTAAAGAAAATTCTATGCATCCTAATTCATGGCAGTTCGGGGAGTGCACTTTTATGTTCCAGTATGACTCTGCTTCTGTGCGCAGAGTCCTGACCTTTAACCCCACTGAACACCTTTGGGATGAATTGGAATGTTGATTGCAAGACAGGCTTTCTCATCCATCATCAGTCCTACAAGAGCATGGTCAGGTGTTAACACAATTGCGTTCATATAGTGTATATAATTGTTTGCTCACCAAATGTAATTTAAAATGAGAAAATCACTGAATAAATTTGAATAAATATACTGCATATATAACAGGAGAGATCAATGATTTGTCATGAAGCTTACAGTTTTAGCTGAAGTGAATAGGTTTTAAACTCAACAAACATGCATTCATTCTTTCTAAAATGATTAACAGGCAAGTAGAAGTAGTATCTGTCTGCTGATTGGATAAATATCTTGTGGACAGAGACCAAGTTGTCTGCTCATAAAATTCAGATTTTATTTAAAATACCATAAGGCCTTTATAAGTGCATAAGCTTTCCTGATGACAGTAGTTCCTATACAGCATTTGTAAGAAATGTCAAATGGGTTCTTGCCAACTTAACTGCACACATGTACAGAGTTTAGTAAAACTCTTATTCCATTTTAAATATCTGCTGTAATAATGTAAGAAATACTAACCCTGAATAAATATCAGGCACTTACTAAAGTACCTTAGAAGGAAAAAAAATGTCAAGCCTGTCCCACTTCCATGGCCGAGGAGCTGCAGACAGCGTAGGCTGTAACATGATAAGCTCCTCTTGCACTCAGACATGGCTTTAACTGTTTTGTAATGGCTGTCTTGCCTCGGCTACATTTGCGGCCTGTACTGCTCCACAGCACGGAGACATGTCAAGGTATATTCTTCAATAAATGGAAATTGGGGGTGCAGCAACGACTAGATTTTAAGAGGAAGGCGAAATAATGTGCTGCAGTCCAACTATGTCTGACCACCTGAGTAGGAACAGGGCAATACGTGATTGCAAAAACAGGTAATGAAAGAAGAGTGAATAACAATGGCATGGGCAAGCTGTTGCCACTTTACTTTGTAGGAACCTTGCAACCTTGGAACTGTTGTCTGGTCTTAGCTAGTTAGCTACATTATAAAACAAAAATAATTTGATTTAACCTTACACTAAACCTGTAAAGAAATTACTAATCATGACTGAATTATGTCCAATGAAACTTAAACAGTATAAAAATTATTTCAAATCAGTCTGGACTTCTCATTAGCAACACAAGCTACATTGAGCTTCAGTGCAACAGTCACTTGGTAAACATTACTACATTACTATTAGCGACTGCAAGTTACTACTAGTAAATAAAAGCTGCCTTGTTAAAAATTCACAAACTGATTTCACAACTAATTTTTACTGCTTAGTTACCATCATTTTTACCCATCTAGAATATGGGGAACTACTGTACATAGCTACATTATAAAACAAAAATAATTTGACCAGTATTTAACCCTACACTAAACCTGTAAAGGAATTACTAATCATGACTGAATTATTCAGAGTTTATCATATATGTACAGTGAAACTTAAATGTAAACAGTATAAAAATTCTTTCAAATCAGTCTGGACTTCTCATTAGCACCACAAGCCACATTGAGCTTCAGTGCAACAGTCACTTGGTAAACATTACTACATTACTATTAGCGACTGCAAGTTACTACTATTAAGTAAAAGCTGCATTAAATACATCTTTGATATTACAATGAACTAAACCTGCAGTCAAAAGCTGGCAAGCTGCTGTGCTACCCACAATACGCATAGCGCAGGAGCTAAACAGCAAGCTATAATTTCTACTTCATCATCATTTTACCAACTTGATGCCTAATCCATGATATGTCAGAATCACTAATACTATTAGGGTGTTTTTTATACAGGAAACATTCTGAATACTTAATGAAACCTTACCAAGTTTTTGTTTACCTACGTTTATCCTGACACATTTGATCTGGAACCTTTTCCACCACAAAAAGTACTTTCCACATGATAAAAAGGTTTGATAAAGATTCTTCCTGATAGTTTTTTTTAAACACACGACCATTTAGGAACTGTAAAACCTTTACGCTACAAATGTGGGTGCACATAGGTATAAAATATCAAAACCACAATTTAATTTTTATATCAAATTCACACTGCATATTGTGAATCAGTGCTTTGGTTTTGGCACACCTGTGGAGGTGGAAGACATTTTCATTAGCTTGTAGTTATACATACTCATGTCCACAAGCATCCCCACCCCCAACACGCATGCAGACATTCTTTTAACCAGTTTATCACCTTTTTGGCCAGTCAAACTCAAGTGCTACTTAGACAAGTGCTAGTTTTGACAGTATCTCAGTGAAGAACTTCCAGCAGCAGAGATTATGCCTAAAAATGTAGCAATTATTATACTTAAAAAAAGATTTAAGCACTACCCACCATATAAACCCAAACATCAGCCATTGTGATCGTGTAAATCCACTGGTTGTGGTGATTGCCTAAGTCTTCTACCAGACGTTGCACACTATTCATATCACAGTTTTATAGTGTTTTGGCTTGATTTTATTACATCTGTCAAAACATCATAGGCTGTTTAAAAACCTTGTAATGTGTGATCCATATTTTTCTCTTCAAAAAAGGCATTAAAATGAAAGCAGCTCAGTCAGATCAGAAATGTCTGATTTTAAAAATAATGACTTAACAATGCATTCTCAAGGATTTATATTGCACTGGCCTGGATTAACACAGGCTACTTATCACGGCCCTCGTTTTACAAGTCTGCCAGTCTGGACATGTACTTGCTACTAGTGAAGATTTTATATCTACCAAAGTGGCATCACCCTGCCGTCTTAGAATGGCCTGCACTGAACGATCTGCCAGTTTACAGTTTGTTTCTATTATTAACCTTAACACATATAGCTAGACATGTATGCTCCAGTAGCATGGCAGCAGTAAACTGTGCTTACTCCTGCTACAGGGAATGCCTTTTTTCCTGCTAATCTCAGCAGAATCCAAACATATCTGTAGACTAAGTATCTATAACCCATTAGAGTCTGGACAATCCAACTGTGCCAATCCTTATCGATGACTTCATACAATGCACTGCAGGAAACTGAGATGCAGATGGCTGGCTGTAGTGGGTTTTAACAGTGCAGCCCTGAATTGGGATTCTTCCACATGCAGCCACCCTTAATATTTAATTAAGCACTCTTGTTGCAGTGTTCAAAATACTGTTAAAGAGTTAAGTGAAAATACTGTATAATGAAGACACATTGTAATGTATAAGCCTGATAACGTTTACATTATGCAATTGACTCCACAAAGGACAAGCTTTCAATGAGGCTATTAATTTCAAAATCAAAATACAAGTACTCAGTAGCACCAACGTTCTTTATTCTGCTGTGTCAATAGAGCCAATACCACTGTTTAATTAAGACTAAACAGGGGCAATTAACAGGGTCATTTATTGGAACAGAAAGTATAAAATAACAGTACGTTTGTGCCTGTGCGTTGAACTACGGTGGCGTTAATGGTTTGAACCAAAGACTCAATTCGCATAAAATAATACGTCAAAATATTCCTTTGCAGCAGGTTTCCATAGCAACCATGAGTAATCCACTATTTTAAAATGCTAGCCTATTTAGTTTAGTAGGGATGCGGTTTTGGGACGGATTCTATTCTGCTAAATGGTATGAGTCACACCGCGCATTTAGAAGATCAAAAAAATATAAAAAATAAATAAAATAAAATAAATAAAAAATAAAACTAATAAAAGGCTAAGTCGTTTTAATTTACGTATACGAAATAATGTAAAGACGTCGACTTGTGCGCATTAATGTGGCTGAAATTTGTATGACACGTCCGAAATTTAAAGCTTATAATATTTTAACGAATAAATGGCAATCTTTGAGTTTGTTTTTGGTGTTTGGTATTTTATATTTTAATGAGTTAATAATAAATACCTAATTGTAATTAACGTAGCAAGCGGCGTTTTATAATAATAATTATTATTATTATTATTATTGTTATTATTATTATTATTATTATTATTATTATTAAAAGTATAATTATAATACATACATTTAAATTGGGAAAATATTTTTATTCGTTTATGAATCGGCATATTGCATAATTACGTCACATGCTGTGCAGTATCACTTATTATATTTTCATTAACTGTCATAAATATTATTATTATTATTATTAAAAGTATAATTATAATACTCATAATTCATAAATTTAAATTAGGGAAATATTTTTATTCGTTTATGAATCGGCATATTGCATAATTACGTCACATGTTGTGCAGTATCACTATTATTATATTTTCATTAACTGTCATAAATTATTATTATTAGTCATTATGAATCTGTATTAATTTTAAATTACATTTAAATTGATGTATAATAATAATAAGTATAATAATAATAACAATAATAACAACAACAACAACAACAATAATAACAATAATAATAGTAACAATAATAATAATAATAATCTGACCGAATTTATACTTTACAAAAATAAAAAGTAGCTAGAAATATTTACGTAATATTTACATAAACATCCCTGTATTGATAAAATATTTTCAAATAGATATTATTAAATATCTTCTTTTTAAATATTGTATATTAATTTAACACAATTTGAAATGTGTTCAGCTATTTTGTTGAAGCTACCAGTACCGCCATCACGTCCATGTATTTTTATTGGCGTATTACTATAGTAATAGGCACTTAGAAAAAATAACACTCTTTTGAGAAGCGGTTTTGACACACTCGATCCAGTTCAGCTGATCCGCTTCTGAACCTTTTTTTTTATATGCATGTAACATGGAAGGTACAGACTGGGAGAAATGTTCAGCAGGCCTGGTCTGATCGCTGGCTTTAGGTTCTGGCTGGCCTTCAATGCTTTATCAAGATGTGAGAAGACAGAATTGGAGCTAAAGGACATGTTGAAAACAAGTCGCAGGTGTGTGTGTGTGGTGGGGGGGGGGGTGGTCGGGGGGTGGGGGGGTCTTTGCGAACAAAGACACGCAAAGTGTCGAAACTAAAAGCAAGCATGAGGTGCTACTGACTCACTTTACCTTTTTACCTTTTAAAACCCTTAAGCATGCAGATCAGGGTAAAACAGAACAAGCTGGGAAAATCCAAACAACATAGCAGCACATAGGCCTGAGAGACATTTAAATACGCTTAATTCAAGAAAATATATTCACAACAACAAACCGTGCATGCTGCATGTGCATACTGTGGAGTTTAGGAAATGGACATGACTAATTTAAATTCCTTAACGTTCTTCTTGCTTTGTTAGTTTATGACGAGGTAACGTGCGTTAACCTAGATCAACAGGTCATTAATCTAGTGCTGTGCATGAATCGTTGTATTAAAATTGTCAATTAATCTAACACAAACAACAATTTACAGTATTTAAGCTTGAAATAAAATCACTGAGTAAAACGATATTAATTATTAAGTATTCATATTAAGTAGAAATATTGTTATGTATTTCATTATCTATATTGCAAAGATATAAATGAATTAATTAAAGAGAATTACATTACTTTGCAGCAAAATTTCCATAGCAACAATGAGTAATACTAGTTTAAAAAGCTAGCCTATTTAGTTTAGTGGGGGTGCTTTTTTGGGACGGATTGGCTATTACTTGAATGCAACATGAAAATGCTCAATTGAAATTAGTCGATTCAATTGAATTGAACATCAGTTCAGCAAAAATGCAATATTGTATATGTATGTATATATATGTATATATATACACACACACATATATATATAAAAAAAACGAGTGTTTATGATATATATTGTCAACAATTAAACCAGGTAAGTCCATAAATTCTCTCAACTGCGTAAAACAATTTACACAATAATGTCTGCAGACTTCCACTGTCTAACATGTCAAAAAACTTACCCAGCATAATTATAAAAAATATGAATAATTTAACTCAGACATATTTCCTATACTTCATATAGTTTAGCAGTGTGTAATTTAATTCAATTAGCAGTGTGTAATTTAATTCAACATATTTTCTATAGTTCATAGAAAGTATTCAATTGAAATTAGAGCGCCCACATCAGTTCATCAATTCATATATATATATATATATATATATATATATATATATATATATATATATATATATATATATATATATATATTCCAAAACAAACGAGTGTTTATGATATATATTGTCAACAATTAAACCAGGTAAGTACATAAATTCTCTCAACTGCGTAAAACAATTTACACAATAATCTCTGCAGACTTCCACTGTCTAACATGTCACATACCCAGCATAATTATAGAAAATATCATTAATTTAACTCAGACATATTTCCTATACTTCATATAGTTTAGCAGTGTGTAATTTAATTCAATTAGTGAATTCACTTGATTGAATATATGCAAAACAACGCAGATCGTGGCTAGAAATCTACTAATTAAATGCACTCAAACGTCTGCCAGTTAAACGATGTGTTGTTTTGCACATGGTGTGCTTGCAAGTGTAAAAATTAATATTACACTGCTGATCGTGGGAAAAACAACAGGCTACATGCAAGTGAAATGCACTGAAATGCACACCAATGACTGCAGTCTGAATGCAGAAGTATTTGTTCTGCACGTTGCGAGCTTGTAAATGCACAGTGGCATTTCCCTTTTTTTCAGCCTAGTCCTTAAACTTATGCATATTAAAATACGTGCAATAAATTTTAAAACGCATCGTGTGCTTAAAAGTGCAAATGACATTTCTAACTCAGGCTAGTCCACAAGTCCACAAGTCCACGGTTATGTTAAAATACCTTGCATTACATATTAAAGAATGTAAAACCCTAACAATCTGATCTCCCAATATCAATAGTATAAAAGCAGCATGCAGACTGATTGAAGTTTCCAACCTTGACGTCACAATCAAAACAAAACATCAAAGCAGAAACAAATACGATCTTAATTATGACATGATAATACTGAAAACAGTCCACAGACGCATAGCAAGTCCAGAAAAGAGCACTTTCTTTCCCGACGAGTTTCCAAAATAAAAAAGGAACCCAAATCAATGCAGTTTGTATTAAAAACAAAGTTGCAAATCCACAAAAAAGAAAGAAAAATATATTTAGGAATCGGATCCCCTCCTGTGTTTGATATCCACTTGCCGGAGAGAGAGTTTTGCTGGGGTCGCCTTGGCCATGCGCAGTGCGAGAGCGCCCACTATTTCAAAAGCCTGGAATATTATTTCACAAGACTCAATAAAAAAAGTTAACTATCCCTTCCGACAAGTTTCGACTAACTTTTCGAGCAACGGTTTCTCCACGGCGTGAGCGACTACGAAAAGGCGGCATTGCAAGAGCGCAGTTTTAGCGATGCTTTCATTCTCTTCTGCGCCAAAACCAAGCGGCTGCGCATTCACGTCTGAAACTTCTCCCACACTGAGACTGTACACAGCGCGTACGGTGGATCGGCCATGCGAACTTTCTGCGGTTCAGTTCGATCAGAGGAATAATACAATATGCACATGGATATTCATCTAAGCGAACAAGCCACATGGACTCCTGGAACTAATCAATGAAAATGACGAGCGCAAACGGGAAAGGGGGAAAGAAGCGAAAAGCAGGCAAATAAGGCAAAAGAGTGGGCACCTACTTTTGGCCAGTTTTCTCGCCCTCGCTTTGGATCTCATCTCGTCGGCTTGTGGATTCCTCTCGTCCTCCTTGAGCTCAGAAGCGGCAGCAGCACTATCTTCATCTCACGAGCATTGTCAGTTCGGACACCTTCGCACATGCGCACAGGCCATTCAATCTGACACCGGCGTCGGGGCCAAAAAAACTTTCCAATGTATTCATCATCATCACTTTTTTTTTGTCCTATCGTCTCTCCTTCAGATCACTTATCTCTTTCCCTCCCTCCCTCCTCCTCCCTTTTCCTCGATCCGAACCATCGTGCCCCCCCAACACACACACACACACACACACACTCGTTCACGAGCACACACTCCTACTCCGCTTCAGGAACAGCGCCGTTTTCGCCAACCTGCGCAATACTGACCAACGCTGGACCAGAAAAAGTCATCATTCAGCATGGTGGTTCGAGTTTTAACTTATTTAGAAAAATAGTCAACGGAATGAATGCGTTAATCCAATGTGTGTAAGGTAATGTATGAACCAGTATTATTATTATTATTATTATTAAACGGGTGTACTCATCAAAAGTGTACATTGTCTTGTATTGTTTTTAAAGCTGTGGTATGTAACTGTTAGGGAGGGAAATACTATCGAGGGTAACAGTGTGTACGTTAATGTATGGAATAGAATTTACTCATTATTAAGGCTAAAAAGTTAATGGCAAAATATTTTGTTATTAAGAATAAACCTGCTGCATGCTACTTTTCAACACAAACATCAATAGAGAAAGAAAGTTAAATAATTTAAAAAAAATGTAAATGATCTTAAAGCTGTTGTGTATTATTCTGCAAGTAAGTAAGTCACAAGTGTAAACAGTAGCTGGGCTGTGCACTTCATTCCTGCACAGATTATTCTAATGCTGTGAAAGTGTCAAGTCAGTCAACATTCAAGTAGTTTTCAAGTAGTTGGCGTCAGACCCTGTTAGAATGTAGAATGTAGAACAGGAGTACAAAGTTAACAGATCTGGCCCAACTTCATATATTGAATTCATGTTTTAATTGTTTGTGTTTCTCACAAGGTGAACAATCATTTTTGAGATTTTTTTACACTCTTAATTTTTTAAGTAAAAATAAAAAGCAATTTTGGGTTACATGTATTATTATTATTATTGTTGTTGTTGTTGTATTATTATTACTATTATTATAAAAATTGTTCTCTAAAATGTATGAATGAGGAATTAAAATCAACTTTTTTATTTATATGGAATCTTTATTATAGAATTTCTTTTAGTTTCCAGTGTCACTAATTAACAAAATATAGTGGTGAAAATAGTTCTTCACTGCATTGTGGGTTAAAGTCAAAGTGATTAAGAACCATCAAAGGGTACTTTAAAGAAACAAAATAGTTTATCCATAGCATCAGTTGGAAGAACAGTGAACAGTACAGTTTGTCTTTTTGGTGGGTGACTAAAGATTTTCAGAATTTTAACATAATCATATATATGATGTTCAGTTTATTGTACATTTTTACGATCTGGATCTTAAAATCAATTGTTACGTTTTACTAAAAAAAAAGAAATCATTGAATATGAATATTTAATGTGCTATGAAAACTGTTCATATGTGCGCACACACTCTGCATTGTTTCTGCCGCTGGCTAAAGTGAAGGCGAGCCTGGGTTCGAAGGAGGGAGAGGGGGAGAGAGAGGAAGGAGCAGAGGCAGAGGTAAAGGCAGAGGTAAAGGGAGAGGTAAAGGCAGAGGTAAAGGGAGAGGTAGATGGAAGAGGAAGCCGCGTTCAGACCGGGTTCTGGGTCTGTATTCGGCGTTAAGCGTGTCGGCTCATATGGAACCACTGTGAGCGTCATTTTTGATCTGTAGATTGATTGTGCGCTAAAAGAAGCGTTGCGGCAAATCTGTGTGCAGGTAGCGGCGAGAGAAGGAAAACGGGTCGGTAAGAGGGTGAGTACCATTCCTCTACATCTGTGTGCGATTTATTCACTCATCCATTCAAGTCCAGGGTTTGAATTTTGCATTTTTTAACGTTTGAGATTGCACGTCTGGCTGTCTGAGGGCGAGGTTATGCTGCACCCCTAAACCACTTTACATACACTTACATAAAAAATACCTTACATAGACTGTCTTCAGCAATGTAAATTAAACGTAAAGATAAATCCTAGCTGGCTTTTTAAAATTAAAAACAGGACGTAATCATGTGATTATTATTATTAGTCATTATTTGATGTACTTAGGCCTACCTTTAACACCATCTTAATCCTGATCAGGGTCGCGGTAGTGCCAGAGCCTACCTGGAAACACAACAAGGTTGAAGATGATAATGATTCATTCATTAGTTAATGTATTCATCCATTCATACATAATAACCACTGTCTCGAGTTTTGATCAAAGTCGTGGTAGGTCTAGTGCCTATCCGAAAACAAGGCGCAAGAAGGTCGCAGATTATTGTTATTGTTAATAATAATTAACAATAATAATAATGTTCATAAGTTTATTGAGTCATTAATTGATTTCTTTAATCATCTTTAATAACTGGTTAATCCTGATCAAGGTCGAAGTAGCTCCAGAGCGTACCTGAAAACGAAGCGCAAGAAGGTCGCAGATTATTATTATTATTAGTATTATTAGTATTATTTTTATTCATGTTTATTAATTAATTGATTTCTTTATGCATCTTTAATAACTGCTTAATCCTGATCAAGGTCGGAGTAGCTCCAGAGCCTACCTGGAAACGAAGCCCAAGAAGGTCGCAGATTATTATTATTATTATTATTATTTCGTTTATTCATTCACTAACTGATTCAATATTTCATATTTAATAACCGCTTAATCCTGATCAAGGTCTGGGTAGTTCCGGAGCCTATCTGGGAACGATGCCCAGGAAAGACGCAGAGTGTTATTATTATTATTATTATTATTATTATTATTATTAATATTATTATTATTATTATTATTATTATTATTATTATTATTATTAATAATAATAATAATAACATAATCCATAAGTTTATTAATTCATTAATTCATTTCTTTATGAATCCTAAATAACCACTGAATCCTGATCAAGGTCGGAGTAGCTCCAGAGCCTACCTGGAAACAAAGTGCAAGAAGGTCGCAGATTATTATTATTAGTTGTAGTAGTAGTAGTAGTAGTAGTAGTAGTAGTAGTAGTATAATCCATAAGTTTATTAATTCATTAATTGATTCAATATTTCAAATTTAATAACCGCTTAATCCTGATCATGGTCGGGGTAGTTCAGGAGCCTATCTGGAAGCGAAGCCCAGGAGGGTCGCAGATTACTATTATTATAATTATTATTATAATTATTGTTATTATTATTATTATTATTATTATTATTATTATTATTATTATTATTATTATTAATAATAATAATATTATAATTCATAAGTTTATTAATTCATTACTTTATGCATCTTAAATAACCACTGAATCCTGATCAAGGTCGGGGTAGTTCCAGAGCCTACCTAGAAACTAAGCGCAAGAAGGTCGCAGATTATTATTATTATTATTATTATTATTATTAGTAGTAGTAGTAGTAGTAGTAGTAGTAGTAGTATAATCCATAAGTTTATTAATTCATTAATTGATTTCTTTATGCATCTTTAATAACCACTGAATCCTGATCAAGGTCGGAGTAGCTCCAGAGCCTACCTGGAAAAGAAGCGCAAGAAGGTCGCAGATTATTATTATTATTATTATTATTATTATTATTATTATTATTAAGTTCGTTCATTCATTAATTGATTTCTTTTTTTTCATATTCAATAACCGCTTAATCCTGATCAAGGTCGGGGTAGTTCCGGAGCCTACCTGAAAACACAAAGGGAAAGGAGGTTGAAAATTATTATTATTATTGTGTTTATTTGTCATTTACATGTTAATTTTTGTGCATATTTTGCAGAATGAACGAAACATCAACCATTTTTGTTCAATTAGAATACTTGGCTCTCATATGGGGATCTGGCTGACCTCTCACAGTTGAGCGTCCTCATGGGACCAGGCGGCTTTTCATATCAAACAGTTTCCCTTTTTCAAGATATTTTATTTAAGCTGTCGTTGACAGTAAAGCTTGTCGACTGATGTTTGATCTGTGATCAAATACATATATATTTTTTTTACAATCCGACATTTGGTTTGATAAACTACTGAACATTTTGGGAATAGAAACAGAAGCCTTTTTCTCAGTAGCCTCAGTATAAAAGAACATGTAGGTTCGATACAGACTTGTGTAAGATTAGTATATTAAATAAAGGTTTGTTAAATTATCATTTGTTTGTTTTAGAAAGAATAAATTGTTTATTTGCTTTCTTTTTCTAGACTCAGACGTCCTGCACTTGACTGACTGATGAGGAAGAATTTCATTAGGGCTTTGACCTAAACTCGACGTGTCCTATCAACCATTCGTTTAAGGAAGGAAATTAATACTAGATTTAATCGGCGTGTTTTAACATTGATAGTACTAAAGAAAACTCCCAAAAAACAACAACAACAACAACAACAATGCTACTACTAATTATAATAAGATTCTCACTATCCTTATAGCTTGTTGTGCCAGAATTAACACCTTTCAACCAACAGAAAACAAGTTTGTTTGACTTTGAATGATTGGAAATACTGTCGAATACTTATTTGTGATTAATATGTAAATACTATTATGGATAACGTAATGTCATAGCTGTAATGCAAGCATAATATTAGTTTTAAATAGTATTATCTAGGCATATATGCAACAGGTAATTGAAGCCATCTAATTTATTCGAACACATTGACAAATCACAATACATCAAAACATTTGATTCTAATTAATTAATTATTTTAGAAATGTGTAGAAAAAGCAAACTGAGAATAAAACGTCGTTATAACATTGAGTTATCCTTGAAAACTCAAAGATCAATAAGGTGATTGTGAAATAATTGCTTTGCTTTATTATTGATATTATTTGTATTATTATCGTGTAAATGCTTACAAAAATCAATTATTTTTGCTTTATGTATTTACTGGTGATTCCTTTTTATGAATTATCAAAAGGTGAAACAGCCTAATTCATCCAATATCCAGCCTGGAATAACCAGAACAAAAACGATTCTCTGTTTAGTTCACTGATTTTCTCATACGATTTATATAGTTCACTGATGTAATTTTCTCTTACATAAGATTTATATAGTTCACTGATGGAATTTTATCTTATATAAGACATATATTATAAGACATATATTTCACTAATGTAATTTTCTCTTATATAAGACATATAATTCACTAATGTAATTTTCTCTTATATAAGACTTATATAGTTCACTAATGTAATTTTATCTTATATAAGACTTACATATTTCACTAATGTAATTTTCTCTTATATAAGACTTATATATTTTACTAATGTAATTTTCACTTATATAAGACATAGTTCACTAATGTAATTGTATCTTATATAAGACTTATATATTTCACCAATGTAATTTTCTCTTATATAAGACATATATTTTACTAATGTAATTTTCTCTTATATAAGACATATATTTTACTAATGTAATTTTCTCTTATATAAGACTTATATAGTTCACTAATGTAATTGTATCTGATATAAGACATATCGTTCACTAATGTAATTTTATCTTATATAAGACGACTGATTTTATAGAGATCAACAGTTTTTTTTAAACAATTAACTGTAACTATAAGCATTGGTTCGTTTTCTGCGTCATTTAAACGTCTGTTTTTTACGAGCTCTTGGAAACGTGGTGACGATCTAACAGCGCATTTGAATTCAGGATTTTCTCTCCAGACTAATGTCGTTTTTCTCTTGTGGTTTAAGTGCTGGAGTGAAAAAGAGCTCCAGCACCCCGGAAAATAGGTGTTATTATCCTCATGGCCCTAAACCTAATCGCGTTTATACTGTACATATTAAATTCTGTCATCTGAAATGTGTATTATCAGTGAAGTAGTATGAAGTTTGGGACACAGCCAAGATATCAGGCTGCATTTATTTTATACATTAAAATCATTTATCTTTGAATATAGAGTCATGATTTGACAGATAGTATGAATTAATTTCTGTTTGTATAATTCTGATGAAAAATGAATGGTATTAATTCAAATAAAAATTTTAAATGGCACAATAACCGTTGTTTGATATGTTTCTTCACATTACGTTTTGTAAATGATTATTAGGTTGTCATTTTATAGAATATCTCTGTATCTACTATTTATCTATTACTTCCAATTATTTTCTTTGTGCAGTTACATTTTATTAAAAACACGGAAAACAATGAGTGGACAGATTCAAATTACATTTACTTCCAAAGTGACTTACAATTATGACTGAACACGATTTGAACAACCGAGGGTTAAGGGCCTTGCTGAGTGGCCCAACAGTGGCAAGTTGGCGGTGATGGGGCTTGAACCGGCAACCTTCTGATCACTAGTCCAGTACCCTAACCACTGAGCTACCACTGCCCTTCACAAATGGGCATTGGGTGGATTAAAATAATGTCATTAAAATAACCGTTTAGTCCATGTACAGGCATATTTTATAATCGAGTGTATAAACGTCATATTGTTTGGATACAATGTTACAATGTGTTGAATAAAAGGTCCACATTCCAGAATTGTGTCTATTTTTAGATATAGTTTGGCAATAAACAAATGCATTAATCGTATTAATAGTAATATATTTTTACAGACATTATTGTAAAATAGATTTATAAATCAATTGATGTAATTTTTCTGGGTATGTGAAGTGCAATTACAAACTTTAAAATTTTTTAATTGCTTTAGAATGTTGGCATTGGTGTTGCACCTTTCTTTTATATATTTCCCCTCTTTTTTCCCCATGTTGCATCTTTTAAATAACCAGTAATTTATATTTATACAAAATGAACATATTGACATTTTAAATTCCGTTGTATCAGATATTTTGAGACATTAATAATACTTTTTTTATTAAAATGCCACATTGTTGTTTTGTAAATTATATAACCAATAAAAATGTTTTTTTGACTTTTAATATATTCTAATCTATAGATTTGAGAAACAAGCATTTTTAACGCAACACTAAAACACTAATACTAAGTGACATTTAACATATTGCACGATATATATTTTTTATTATTAAAAACGCGATCAAGAACAGTAGGATGACTTATGTACATATATAATAGACAATAATACAATGATTTAAATGGTAAATTAGGGCAATTTGCCATAACCATTAATAAAAAGGACTAAAAATAAATCTCCACTTAATTTAAACTAAACACTTGAACAATGTTTAAAAATAAAGCAATCCCAATAAGGGCAACAGGAGTGGTGTTATTGCAAATAATTAGCTGTACTGTAGTAGGACTAATTAGAAAAATCCATGACCCACATCAGTTTGGTCGCAGGCCTACACGTTTATACTGAAACCGAAGCTTTAGCCATGCTAGAATAGAGTCCAGCTTATGTGTTACACCATGATAACATCTCAACCACTCTATAGAAAATATCCACCCATTCGTGGCTCCGGGTAAAATAATCAGGGGTTCGAATCCACCACAACATAGAGCTGTTTCGACATTAACATTGGCTCTTTGGCACCTAGACGCTAATAGTGTATGTAATGACTAAGTAAACATGGGAAATTCGAGGTGGGGCTGCAGCACCACGCGTTGCCCTCCCACCCCTACCCCCATACACAAAGCCAGGAGTTCTGTAAATGGCATTAACACTCAATGGCCCTCGGAACAAAACAGAAAGAGGTTACTGAAAATGCTTTAAGAACTGTAGAAACACGGGCTGATTGATTGAAAAACAAAACTATACACAAAAAGCGCAAGACTTTAAAACAAGAAAGAGGGTGTGTAGTGCAAATAAAGCTGGGTTTTACATAATGGTGACTTCCAGAACGAGTCTCTGAATGAGCAAAGTTATTTACATGGGTATTTTATAGCCACTTTAGTAAAAACAGAACTTTCACGCAACATTAAGTTTAAATATGTTGTTGCCAACCAACGATGTTTAAAGAGGAGCCATAGTTTTTTCCAAAAAAAAAAAATTAAAAATTAAAAAATTAAAAATTAAAAAACTGGGCAGTCTGGGGTTTATAATTCAGTAAATACTGCCTAAGTCTAGTGTTAGGCTCTAGTGGTCTAGTGGCTTTTCTTGCTTAGTAGCAGTGATATTAAAATAGTCAACAGTAACTTAGTCTTTTATATTTACTTATTTACAACAAATACTGAACATTCTAGTAGCAATATGACGCCTAATTATGTTTTCAATTGAAAATATAAAAGTAAAAAGACCCAAAAAACCTGAACTTTATATTTATGTTATATTAACTTTTTTTAAATATATATTTACTTGTTTTAATAAACCACCTATCAAACTAAACAACCATCACCCAGAATTGTAGGCATATCTAAATTCTGCGTGTGTAATCCATGTTGGAATCCCAAATAAGTGTCAACACGAAATATTCAACAACCAACAACCAATACCAAAACACACCAAAGGGACAATGGTTGTGATTTAGGTTATTTCAAGAATTCAACAAGAAAAATGCTTGAATAAACCACCTATCAAACTAGCAAAAACAACCATCACGCAAAATAGTAGGCATAAATACTGCGTGTGTAATCCATCAAAATATGTTGGAATCTGAACGTTATTATCGTACAAAACGTGACGTCACGTCACGTCATTAAATAGCAGGTCTTCTATGCCCTTGAAACGTCGTGTTTATTGAGGTGTTTTGCACTAGCATGTCAGGATGGTGAAACTACTGTTTTCAAAAACTGGCACAGTTTGACGTAAAACGAGTGTCAACACGAAATATTCAACAACCAATACTGAAAACACACCAAACGGACAATGGTTGTGGTTTAGGTTATTTCAAGAATTCAACAAGAAAAAAAACAACTGAGTATAAAATCATAAAAGTGTCAAATTTGAGGTACACCAAATGCTGGTTGGCATATCAAATAAGTGTCAACACGAAATATTCAACGACTAATACCAAAACACACCAAAAGGGCAATGGTTGTGGTTTAGGTTATTTCAAGAATTCAAAAAGAAAAAAAACTGTGAGTATAAAGGCATAAAAGAGTAAAATTTGACGTATGGCATACCCAAATAAGTCAACACGAAATACTCAACAACCAATACCAAAACACACCAAATGGACAATGG
Source organism: Trichomycterus rosablanca (assembly GCF_030014385.1). Lineage (NCBI taxonomy): Eukaryota > Metazoa > Chordata > Actinopteri > Siluriformes > Trichomycteridae > Trichomycterus > Trichomycterus rosablanca. The sequence goes on along the minus strand of NC_085994.1, from coordinate 32,843,419 downwards.
TTGTGGTTTATGTTATTTCAAGAATTCAACGAAAAAACTGAGTATAAAATCATAAAAGGGTACAATTTGAGGTACACGCATTGCTGGTTGGCGTACCCAAATAAGTGCCAACACGAAATATTCAACAACCAATACCAAAACACACCAAGGGGACAATGGTTGTGGTTTAGGCTATTTCAAGAATTCAACAAGAAAACAACTGTGAGTAAAAAAAAAGCATAAAAGGGTCAAATTTGACGTATGGCATACCCAAAAAAGTCAACACGAAATATTCAACAACCAACAACCAATACCAAAACACACCTAAAGGACAATGGTTGTGATTTAGGCTATTTCAAGAATTAAATAAGAAAACTGTGAGTATAAAAGCATAAAAGGGTAAAATTTTACGTACACGAAATCCTGGTTGGCATACCCAAATAAGTGTCAACACGAAATATTCAACAACCAACAGCCAATACCAAAACACACTAAGGGGACAATGGTTTAGGTTATTTTAAGAATTCAACAAAAAAACTGTGAGTATAAAAGCATAAAAAGGTAAAATGTTATGTAATGTGAGGTCACAGTATTCCGTGCAGTTGTATAAAAATCAATATGCCCTGGCTGACGCTTTATGGAACAGTGGTGTTATAAATCCATCCAGTGCTGTTTAATATTTTCCCAACATGATTATTTTCAATAACATTTCATGTTAAACCACCATCCCGTTTCCATCTGCAACTCGTCCAAACCTCCCCTAGAAATTTATACAGGATTATTACTCACTTCACACAGGTAAATGCCAATGGGTACTGTGCATTTGTTTCAGATTATATTTAGTGTTTGCATTTTGCAATCATGCTTTACATTTTACACTACTTATACCCTACTTATATTTAGCCATTAAAAAAAGCTTCTGAGGAAGCGTTCGTTCCTGTCGGCGCTAATGAAGCCGCAGGAGCTGCTACACTGAAGCTACCTGGGTAATTATTAGCCATTAATTGGGTTCAAGACCTTGAAAGGCTCTGGGAAATGGGAAATCTGACCACTAGATCCCAGACAGCTACCCACCTCCCTCCCCCTTTCTTTTGCTTGAAGTGCGGAAAGGAGAGCAGGCGTGTGCATTAAATACACATACTCTCAACTTACAGACAGACAGACAGACAGATAGATAGATAGATAGATGCTTTATTTATCCCTAAGGAAATTATTGGTCTCCAGTAGTTTAATAAGCAAAAAAAAAAGAGAAACTAATACAAATACAAATAAAGTAAGTAAGTAAGTAAGTAAATAAGGTGCATTTATACAGCATATGGTATGCAACAGAAAAACAGTATGTGCAAATTGTGCATCTGGTACATGTAATAGAAGCAGTAGTGTATCTATTCTTATAAACTATATATACAGATATGTAAGAATAAATATAGAAATAAGGATATTGTTATAGTTATAAATATACACAATGTAAATATAATATGACTATAGACTGTGTATCAGATATAGAATATATCAGACATAGGTATACCAAAAGGTATACCAGAAGTCCTGAAATAACTGAGTAAGCTTTGTTAAATAAATTTATTTAATACATGTATTAAAATGTACAATAAATGTTGCAAATATTTAAATATATAAATATAACTACCTCTTTAAAAAAGACGTTTTTAATTATAGGTCTATTTTAATGCTATAAGAAAATTGTATAATGTGTTTCAATTGTGTTATTTATATAGAAGAAAATGTAGTAGTTATTCGACAGAATCCGTTTGTGTTTGTATTGTATTGTATTACATGAAGGTGATTATTTGTGTAGGCCTGTTTATTTAATTTCGGGTTCATTTTTGTTAAGTCTTTGTTAAGTCTTACTGTTTTATTTAACCCTGCCCGTAAATCTGTGGAACGTTGGAAGTTTTAATTGTGTTAATAAAACCCAAAGCTATATTCATGAGCCAATAAAATATTCATTATAAAATTAGTTTCTTTGTGTTTCATGGTCGGAGGCTGAATTTTCTAAGCAAATCACGATCACATGTAATTGGGCCAACATTTTGCTATGGTTTTTCTTTAAACAGTCTATTATAGTTGCAGGGAATAATAGAAAATGATTATTTATTAGGGTCAATAATGGAATTATGATCATGATCTCGCATATAGAATATATAGTGTTTTATTATACAGTATAGTTGTAATGACCATACTGATGTATAACAGTAATTGCATCTCATAGCTAATATTTTTTATTCTACTCTATTGTATTTACTCTATTTACTGTACTGGAGCTGCTGTAACACTCGAATTTCCCCCATGGGGATCAATTAAGGAATCTTATTTTTTATTGTAATGGACAAACAATATAAGGCAATAAATAAAAAATAAACAAATACGCAAATAAAACTGAATTCAATAATTGAACAGAACGTATTTTGTTAAGTAAAAGCTATGTAACAAAGTCCCCATAAAGCAACACTGACAGTATTAACATTATAAAATATTAATAGCAAATTATGGACAACGCGATTTTGCGTTTTTAACCAAGATGTGATTAATTGCACATTTTGCAAGAGATCCATATTGCTGTTTTGTTCCATTGTACCACATTTCACATCTCTGTTCATGCTGTCATCTGTGTGTCCAAAGATCAGTGGAGCTCAGAGCCCGAGGCAAAGAGAGAAAATTACCCAAATACAGCAGCGCCCTTAAATATCATGTAATCAATCACACTGTCTACAGAGGAAACTGCAATGATTTCCTAAAGCTATAGAATCTAAATCATAGATTAATGACAAGAAAATGAAGGTTATAAAAGTATGTGATCTTGTAAAATTGGATCAATACAATCAAGCAGTTGGAAGTGTTGAAATACAACCAACAAAAAGCAAGTATGCAAGATATTTTTTTTATTATTTATAACAACTAAAAAATTTAAACGTTTGTAATTTTAACTGCTTCCAATATTTAAATATTAATTGCAGGTGAGAATGAAGAATAAGGATTGATTAATTAAATAATTATGGACAGAGGGGAAAAATCATTATCAGCAAAAAATAAAGCTTAAAGGTTCTAAATCAAGATGTAGTCTATGCCATTTTTTAAATTACTTATTTATTTATTTCATGAATTTCAACACTGCCATGCATTCCAAAATGGCAAATTGCATTGTTGAAAAGTACAACTTAGCTCAGACTGTTTGTGACTTAACAAAATTATTAACATTGTATTTTTGTGGATTTGTATGATAACATGATTAATCAAAAAAGGTTAAGAAATAAATACAGCTTCTTTCTCTGAGCCCTTTAGTTTTAAGAATTTTTTTTTTTAATGTATGCCAGTGAACATGTGCAAATATGTATTGTTCAAATGTACAAGTTAAAGTGAGCATCAACTTTTAAACAGCACTCCAGACCTCAGCATTAATCATGATGTATTTCTGGAGATTTCTATCAGAATCAGATTTATTGGCCAAATATGTGGATACACACAAGGAATTTGTTTTCGGCTGATGGTATCTTTCTAGTATTAATACAGTATACAAGCAATGTATACATTAAACATTAAACACAAAAAATATACAAACTCTAAGATGTATAGGATAACATGATTAATCAAAAAAGGTTATGAAATAAATACAACTTCTTTCTCTGAGCCCTTTAGTTTTAAGATATTGTTTTTAAATCTATGCAAGTCAAAAATAGCAAATTCGCATTGTTCAAATGTACAGGTTAAAGAAAGCATCAACTTTTAAACAGCACTCCAGACCTCAGAATTCATCATGATGTATTTCTGGAGATTTAACATGGTCAATCTAAAGAGGTTAAGAAATAAATACAATTTCTTTCTCTGAGCCCTTTAGTTTTAAGATATTGTTTTCAAATCTATGCCAGTCAACATGAGCGAATTTGCATTGTTAAAATGTACAGATTAAAGTAAGCATCAACTTTTAAACAGCACTCCAGACCTCAGAATGAATCATGATGTATTTCTGGAGACATGAGCCTATAAAACACTCTGCTCAAATAAACCTGATTGCTAAATAAATTGCCTGCTCTGCTCTTATGATCTGTTTTATCACTTTATGGTGTTGTATGAAAGCTTTTCTGCGTTTAAATCAGATGCCAACTTCATGTCATGCAGCTAGTTTGGCCGTGCAAAGCAGAAAACAGGAATTTGCATGATTGCAAGGTGGAAACGTGCAGCCTAACCTGCAAGCAAAACTTACCCAGGTGATTCACAACGATGTGTGTATTTGCTATTAGATGAGTTGTATTGATATAAATAAATATTGACTGTTTATTACACATTACAGCCATATTACAGCCATACCTTCTACACATGATCATGGTTTTCACATGTGATTACAGTGACACCTGACACTGTGAATGACACGTGGTTACATGTTAAATGTCTATTGTGACGTCTAACTTTGATATTTATTTTGGAATCGTAATTAAACACGTTTATTGTAAAGTAATACTTGATTTGTTGACAGGTTTGTTTCAACTTTTTACGTTTTTAACCCTAAACTTGATTTTTATTAAACACGTGACGTGAATAGGTGATCACGTGTGAAATGTCAGCTTCCCTGTCAATTCTTGAAAATTGTAATTTTTAACTTTTATCATCGCATCTAAAATGTCTATATTACGTACAGTACATATTACATACAAAATGTCTATATTACAAACATACTTAAATTTAAAATATGACTTTTTTTTAAATTTGTTATGTCCTGAAATTTCACGTGACTTCAATTAAACACGTGACAAGCAAGAATGTTTCACACATAAACTGTAGGTGTATAATACATCATAAAGCATTTAGATTAACCTCAAAATAAATAACCTTTTTTGTCTCTGTAAGGTCAGGGTTGTAATTTATGTATTTTTCCTCAACTATTTATTTTTTGGAATTTTCTTCATCTGGTTAAGTCAATGCTTCTGGTTGGCTAAAAATTATACAAAAAAATGAGCATAAAAGCATTTAGCAGATGTATTTATCCAAAAGAAAAGGGGATTACAGTTGTGACTAAATAAAAGCAAGCAATTTAAGGTTAAGTGCCTTGCTCAATGGCCCAACAGTGGCGGCTTGGCCGTGGTAGTGTTTAAACCAGCGACTATCTAATCACTAGTCCTGTAGCTTCAACAATAAGCTTTCACTGCCCATTATGCCACTTAAAAAGTCTTTGGTTGATGTCAGGTGAAGCCATCTTCGAAGTAATTTTTGGGACCCAGGTTTAAGACTCAGCGGTGTCATCGGCTTGGTCAGGTGCTCTACAAACACAGTTGGTCATGTTTAAAGAATGAAAAAGCTGGACCAGTATAACATTGTTGCTGTATAGGATTTTATGTGAGGACTGAGACACAGCCCTTTAGCCTGTCTTCTCACAAGGTCAATCAAGGGCATTCACACTTAAAATGACACTTAAAATAAAGTAATTTTTGGGAACCTGGTTGGTGCAGCCAAGCTTTTACATCTATCACTACTTGGACCCAGGTTTAAGGTTATGTTTAAAGAATGAAAAGGCTAGACTGGTATAACATTGTTGCTGTATAGGATTTTATGTGAGGACTGAGACACAGCCGTTTAGCCTGTCTTCTCACAAGGTCAATCAGGGGCATTCACACTTAAAATTACACTTAAAATGAAGTAAATTTTGGGAACCTGGTTGGTGCAGCCAAGTTATTACACCTATCACCACTGGGACCCAGGTTTAAGACTTAAAAACGCAGTGTTTTCTGCCTGGTCGGGTGCTCTACAAACACAGTTGGTCATGTTAAAAGAATGAAAAGGCTGGACCATTATCACATATTGCTATGTAGGATTTTATGTGAGGATTGAGACTCAGCCCTTCAACCTGTCTTCTCACAAGCGCAATCAAAGGCATTCACACTTACAATGGCCCAAAGGTTGCTAGATTTCGGACAGTGTGTTTTATCCACAAGCCACACTTTGTTGTGTTGTTTAGAGAGATCAAAATGCAGCTTAAAAGCACTATGGTTCAAAAGATGTCACACCTAAGTGAAATGCAACTGCACCATAAACAGTCTGCACATACTGTATATAACATCAGGGCCAGTATGTAGCCTAGTGGTTAAGGTAATGGACTAGTAATCAAATAGTTGCTGGTTCAAGCCCCACCACTGCCAGGTTGTCACTGTTGGGCCCTTGAGCACAGCCCTTAACCCTCAGTTGCTTAGACTATATACTGTCACAGTACTGTAAGTCACTTTGAATAAAAGTAAGGGTTTAATTATTCAGTACTGTAATATCAGCTAGGAGCAGGTTCATATTTATTGCTTGTTTGAACTATTTATTTCAGTCACCCTGTGTGCATTTAAATTGTGTTGTTTCACACTTTTAGATTCAGTTGGCAGCCTCCTCTGCTTAAAACATCTTCTCGAGCTCATTGTTATGGTTCTACTAAGCAGACGTCCACCAATGGATGGTAAAAAGAAGAGCCCGTATCATTAAGGGTATGTGTTTGTCTGTGGTCCTTTTCAGCACGGATCTCTGCTATATGGTAAAGGTTAACAATGCCTTTTGGGAATTTGGATGTGTCTAAATGAATGCTAAAAATGTAATAAATAAAATGTTTCCCACTACCTGTACCAACTAGGTACCAACTACCACCTTAAAATAGTTTCAATTTAAAACATATGAAAATATGAGAAGTACTCTGATATGTTTTTAGTTGGGCTCTCATCATCCCTTGGCACAACTGACAGAAATTAAAAAGTTAATTAAGTATTTATTAAATGAAGCGAGCGGCGCTGTATTCAGTAGCTCATGGTTTCCGCTCACTAATAAGCTGCAGAAACTGCTTCAGGGCACCGACACTAAAGTCCTGCATGAGTGGATGCAGAATGACAACGTGCAAGAAACCTTAAAAGATGTCGATCCCTTCATGGTGGTGCAGTGTCCAACACTCTAAGTGTTAAAGTACTGCCAAGTCATATTGTTAAATGCTGTGGTTACCTCAGTGCTAAGCTATTAAAGCTACAATACATACAAGTTAAGTTAATTACGGCTGTTGGTCACTCAGTAAGCCGGGTAAGTAAAATTCAATTCAAAAGTATGTTTTTCAATTCCTATGTTGGCATAGCTGTACCCAGCAAATATTCAACCTGCTGCCAATATAATCGCTCGACACTTAAGTGTAACAGTTCAATTCCAAACTCATTGTTATAACACAATGCATTATTTTAAGAAGTTAGTTGTGTTGTGTTTGCTGGACAGTCAAAGGAGCATTTATATGCCTGGGCACTGACGTTGGTCGAGAAACCATCAGTTAATGTTCCAGTTCATTCCAAAGCTGTGGTCAGGGCTCTGTGCAGGCCACTGGAGTTTCTTTAAACCAAGCTTTTCCTCATGTCTTATAGATGTTGCTTTTTGCACAGGGGAACCATAATTCTGGAACCTAATCTGTTTCTGCAAAGTTGGAAGCATATAATTTACTTTCTATAATTGATCTCTGCACATGAATTAAAAAATTAAAAAGGGGTGTCCCAATACTTCTATATAGTGTATATTGGTAGTTTGGTATGAAGGATTTCCAGTGGCCTGACTTCTACCCAAATGAGCATTTTAGGATGAATGTTTAGAATGAATGAGGAATGTTGGTTGCCAGCCGTGCCGTCTCATTCAACATTAGTGCCTGACCTCACAAACACTCCTTTGACTGAAAAGGCACAGAAGCACTCCAAAACCTTGTGGAAAGCCTTGCCAGATGAGGACGGGCGCCAACTTCATGTTAATGGCTGTTGTTGTGGAATGGGATGGGTAGTTAATCACATACGTTTGGGCACAGAACAGCAGTTCTCAACCTTTCTTCTCCTAGACCCCCTTGACACGGGTTATGATATTATTCTTATGCTTTCAGCAGGGATGACAAAAGGTGTTGTTTCCTTGCTTATGGGAATTTCGATGAATCCACGATTTTGGTTGATGTATTGGGTTTACTTCTGGTGAACTGGTGGTGGGAGCCTACTCATCTGGGTCTACTTCAGCGAATTTGCAACCGAATCATAGTCACCATTGATTGACCGTCTCACTTTTAAGGTAGGCAAATCAATATCAATATGTCCATCCTCAAAGACCCAATGTAGGCTATATGTGGTTTGAAATAGATTTATAGTACAGTACATCACAAGAGATTTCCCATATGCCAATAGCCTATTGATTGGTCTGTCCTTTCAGGTGTGACTTTTATTTTTTAAATGCATCGAGACCCCCTCTCTAGGCTCACCGAGGCCTCCTGGCAGAGAACCACTGTTGTACACTGATCAGCCATAACATTAAAACCACCTCCTTGTTTCTACACTCACTGTCCATTTTATCAGCTCCACTTACCATTTAGAAGCACTTTGTAGTTCTACAGTACAATTACTGACTGTAGTCCATCTGTTTCTCTACATGCTTTGTTAGCCTCCTTTCATGCTGTTCTTTAATGGTCAGGACTCTCCCAGGACCACTACAGAGCAGGTATTATTTAGGTGGTGGGTCATTCTCAGCACTGCAGTGACACTGACATGGTGGTGGTGTGTTAGTGTGTGTTGTGCTAGTATGAGTGGAGTATTTAAACACCTCACTGTCACTTCTGGACTGAGAATAGTCCACCAACTAAAAATATCCAGCCAACAGTGCCCCGTAGGAAGCATCCTGTGTCCACTGATGAAGGTCTAGAAGATGACCAACTCAAACAGCAGTAATAGATGAGCGATCGTCTCTGACTTTACATCTACAGGGTGGACCAACTAGCTAGGAGTGTCTAATAGAGTGGACAGTGAGTGGACACGGTATTTAAAAACTCCAGCAGCGATGCTGTGTCTGATCCACTCATACCAGCACAACACACACTAACACACCAGCACCATGTCAGTGTCACTACAGTGCTGATAATCATCCACCATTGAAGAACAGGGTGAAAGCAGGCTAAAAAAAAAAGCATGTACATGGACATTTTATTTAAGTCCACCCCACTCCATCTATGTCTTTGGGAGGGGTTTAGAGAGTTCAGGTACCGATGTTGGCTGAGAAGACCTGGCTCATAGTAGATGTCCTAATTCATCAGGCCACCTTGCCAGGCCACCTTGCCAAAACAGTGGTCACAAAATTGGAGGCAAATAACTGCATGAGTTAAACGATGGTCCATACATTTGGCCATATAGTGTATTTTAAATAAAGTTTACTGTGCAAAATATATAAATATTATGGTCCATAGAGCAGATTCGGGGCATTGGGGATACATTCTGCAAGTCTAGCATGAATGGCAATATTAACTAATTTAATAGCTCAGAAAAAAATCAAAGCCTTTTAATTAATTCATTGCTTACGTTCAGCACTTTTAACTTTGACGTGGATATGTGACCACCTCAGTGGGTTCTAAACATAAGGGAGTATGTCTCTATGAAAGGCCTCTCAGACAGCACACATTTCTTTGGCCGGCCTAGCGACTTGTTCCAGTATGACTACGCATAGTTTCCGTTTGATTAGGACCATCCTCTAACCAGACTCCTCAGTAAAACTAACACAGTCATGTTTTTAAACACATCCTGCTCATGACAGGGGTCTGAAACATCGTCGGGTCAAAGCTAGTACGGTAACATGTGTGTCATGCATGGCACAGTTACCTTTTTATGCAAGAGGAGCTTACGGGAGTGATCTGGAACTGGCATCATTATTCCTGGGTACAGACAGATTCATGTTGTATAGTCAGCTTCAACACTAGTTTTAGAGTCTAGTTTTTCATTAAATATATAAAAAATGACATATACACCGATCAGCCATAACATTAAAACCACCTCCTTGTTTCTACATTCACTGTCCATTTTATCAGCTCCACTTATCATATAGAAGCACTTTGTAAATCTACAATTACTGACTGTAGTCCATCTGTTTCTCTACATACTTGTTTAGCCTGCTTTTACCCTGTTCTTCAATGGTCAGGACCCCCACAGGACCACCACAGAGCAGGTATCATTTAGGTAGTGGATCATTCTCAGCACTGCAGTTACAATGACATGGTGGTGGTGTGTTAGTGTGTGTTGTGCTGGTATGAGTGGATCAGACACAGCAGCGCTGCTGGAGTTTTAAACACCATGTCCACTCACTGTCCACTCTATTAGACACTCCTACCTAATTGGTCCATCTTGTAGACGTAAAGTCAGAGACGATCGCTCATCTATTGCTGCTGTTTGAGTTGGTCATCTTCCAGACCTTCATCAGTGGTCACAGGATGCTGCCCACTGGGCGCTGTTGGCTGGATATATTCTTGGTTGGTGGACTATTCTCAGTCCAGCAGGGACAGTGAGATGTTTAAAAACTCCATCAGCATTGCTGTGTCTGATCCACTCATACCAGCACAACACACACTAACACACCACCACCATGTCAGTGTCACTGCAGTGCTGAGAATGATCCACTACCCAAGTAATACCTGCTCAGTAGTGGTCCTGTGGGGGTCCTGACCATTGAAGAACAGCATGAAAGGGGGCTAACAAAGCATGCAGAGACTACAGTCAGTAATTGTAGAACTACAAGGTGCTTCTATATGGTAAGTGGAGCAGAACGAGGAGAAACAAGGAGATGGTTTTAATGCTTTTGGAGAGAAAAAAGCAGCCCCAAAACATCACTGATCCTTACTTATTCTATTCTGTATACCCATTATTATTATTTTAAAGCTAAACCCACTTAAAGTTGTTGCCAGAAATGCTATCTTTGTGTCATCTGATCGTAGAACCTGGTTCTAAAGCTAAAAGTTCCAGTTGTATCCAGCCAACTCTGGATGTTTACATTTGTAAGATGAAGGAATGGCTTTTTTCAACACACCTTCTGATTTGTTCTTTTGTCTTTAAGGTAGCCTTTAATTTCAGGTTTAAAGACTCGATGGGTTTGGTGACCCTAAAATGCTGGCATCCACTTCAACTGAAACATATCTGTACTGTGTATAGGAGCCAGATACGTGCATCCTTTTCCAATAAGGTTTATTACAGCTCTTATTGTTTTAAACTCCCCCATTATTACAATTTATTTTATATTTACATTTATGGGATTTGGCAGACGTATATAACCAAAGTGACCCTCAATTGCGTGCAATTAGAGGCTAATGGCCTTGTTTAAGAACCCAACAGTGGCACTTTAGTAGTAATGGGCTTGAACCAGCTTGAATCTTTTGATTACTCATACAGTACCTTAACCACTAAGCTACCACTGCCCTTTTTTAACTATGGCTGTTTTATAACAGAGCGATTGAACAAAATAGCAAACACATGAAGTGGCAGGGCACATTTTAGGCTGGCCAGTTGTGGATTCTTAAAGACTCAGACTCAGCACATACAGAGGACCACGATACTCCATCAGTATTGCTGTATTGCTCGCTGTGGCATCTCAGGCTCAACCAAACAGTAGGACATGCTGTTCGAAACAAGCTACTCTAGGTAGAACAATCTTCCAGTGGCTCAGCTAGGACGATTTATGGTTGTTGTGCAACCCCAAATCAGAAAAAGTTGGGACAGTATAGAAAATGCAAATAAAATAAAATGCAGAGTTTCTTACATTTACTTTGACTTTTATTTGATGGCAGACAGTTTGAACCTGAGATATTTCATGTTTTATCTGCTCAACTTCATTTCATTTATTAATAAACATCCATCCCTGCATTTCGGGCCTGCAATACATTCCAAAAAAGTTGGGACTTTAGGGCTAAAAATTAGGTGAAAAAACTAAACAGGTGATTGTAAACATGGTTTGGTACAAAAGCAGCATCTAGGAAAGGCTGAGTCTCTGATGAGCAAAGATGATCAGAGGATCTCCAGTTTATCAACAAATGCGTGAGAAAATGATTGAAATGTTTAAAAACAATGAACCTCAAAGAAAGATTGGAAGGGACTTGCATATTTTTCCCTCTACAGTGCATAATATCATTAAACAATTTAAGGAATCAGGAGGAATTTCAGTGTGTAAAGGCCAAGGGCGCAAGCTTAAGCTGAACGCTCGTGATCTTCGATCCCTCAGATGGCACTGCATCAAGAACCGCCACTCAACAATAGCTGATATAACCACATGGGTGAGGGATTACTTTGGCAAACCTTTGTCAAGTACTACAATACAGAGTTACATGCACAAAATGTGCAAAAAAGAAGCCTTATGTTAACTATCTCCAGAAGCGGCGTTGACTTCTCTGGGCTTTGAGGCATCTAGGATGGATCATCACACAGTGGAAACATGCATTGTGGTCAGATGAATCAGCATTCCAGGTCTATTTTGGAAAAAATGGACACCGTGTGCTCCAAACCAAAGACGAAAAGGACCATCCAGACTGTTATCAGCAACAAGTCCAAAAGCCAGGGTCTGTCACGGTAAGGGGCTGTGTCAGTGCCCTCGGCAAAGGTCATTTACACTTCTGTGATGCAGCATTAATGCAGAAAAGTACATTGAGATCTTAGAGCAAGATGTGCTGCCTTCAAGACGTCATCTTTTCCAGGGACGTCCATGCATTTTTCAACAAGACGATGCAAAACCACATGCTGCACACATTACAAAGGCATGGCTGCGGAGGAAGTGGGTACGGGTACTGGACCGGCCTGCCTGCAGTCCTGACCTGTAGAAAAATGCGACGACGACCCCGTACTGTTGCACATCTTTAGACGTGTTTGCAGGAAGAATGGGACAAAATACATTACAACATTACAAAGTGGTAAATGCTTTATCGTCCCAACTTTTTTTGGAATGTGTTGCAGGCCTGAAATGCAGGAATGGATGTTTATTAATAAATGAAATAAAGTTGAGCAGATAAAACATGAAATATCTCAGGTTCATCCTGTCTGCCATCAAATAAAAGACAAAGTCAATGTAAGAACGTTTTTTTTATTATTTGCTTTTTCCATGCCATCCCAACTTTTTCTGATTTGGGGTTGTATGAAGTATGAATTTCACAGGTACCGGTGTTGACTAACAAAGTTTTAACACTAAATAAGAAGTCCAAGTAGAGAGTATGATATTTAATAGGCGGCTTTTATGCCATTAAAGGCCACGAGACAAATATGCAATGAGCTTATTCCTGTGTTAGTGTTTAATTCATTCCAACACACACAAACACAAACACGCACACACGCACACGCACACACACACACACGCACACACCAGTAGCAATAAATCATTCAAACCGTGGCTTGTTTAGGCTGAGGATTGCCTCTTGTTGCTTATTCACTGCTGGGATTAAGTCCCAAGCAGGGCTGCTTATTTACCTGTTTATGAGTTTCATTAGGCAGTCCATCAGAGGCAGTCCGACTGTGACAGCAAGATTAATCAGCCTACTGTTTCACACAAACAAATACACACACACACACACACACACACACACACACACACACACACACACACACACAATAACTCAACAGATATAGCAAGTAAACAAAATGACAAAAATTCGCAATTACCAAAAGAGCTGCACAAATGGGTTATAACAGCTACAAGCTAATTACCACCATGCGGCTATAATAAATGCAGATACGCAAAGTTGGGGTAAGAAGCACAAAATCTGGATCCCCAGGCAACAGGGAAAATTAACAATGTCTGGGGGAGCTCAGGTGGCTTGGAGAGTTTCAAGTCTCGGTGCCACAACGTTGACAGTTGTAGCTCAATGGTTAAGGTGGAAAGTCGCTGGTTGACGCCCCACCAGCGGCAAGTTGCTATTGTTGTGCCCCTGAGCAAGACCCTTAACCCTAAACTCTCACAATTGTACGTTGCTTTGGATAACAGCATCTCGTTAATGATAATTGTTTATATACACCGATCAGCCATAACATTAAAACCACCTCATTGTTTCTACACTCAGCTCCACTTACCATATAAAAGGACTTTGTAGTTCTACAATTACTGACTGTAGTCCATCTGTGTCTCTGCATGCTTTGTTAGCCCCCTTTCATGCTGTTCTGACCACCACAGAGCAGGTATTATTTAAGTGGTGGATGATTCTCAGCACTGCAGTGATACTGACATGGTGGTGGTGTGTTAGTGTGTGTTGTGCTGGTATGAGTGGATAAGACACAGCAGCACTGATGGAGTTTTTAAACACCTCACTGTCACTGTTGGACTGAGAATAGTCCACCAACCAAAAATATATCCAGCCAACAGCGCCCTGTGGGCAGCGTCCTGTGACCACTGATGAAGATCTAGAAGATGACCAACTCAAACAGCAACAATAGATGATCGACCGTCTCTGACTTTACATCTACAAGGTGAACCAACTAGGTAGGAGTGTCTAATAGAGTGGACAGCAGCGCTGCTGTGTCTGATCCACTCATACCAGCAAAACACACTAACACACCACCACCATGTCAGTGTCACTGCAGTGCTGAGAATGATCCACCACCTAAATAATACATACTCTGTAGTGGTCCTGTGAGAGTCCTGACGATTGAAGAACAGCATTAAAGGGGGCTAACAAAGCATGCAGAGAAACAAATGGACTACAGTCAGTAATTGTAGAACTACAAAGTGCTTCTATATGGTAAGTGGAGCTGATAAAATGGACAGTGAGTGTAGAAACAAGGAGGTGGTTTTAATGTTATGACTGATCAGTGTACGTACAGTCCACAGGCCTTGTTATTTCACCAACAGAGCCCTGTTTTTTTATGTATAACAAAATACCCTGCCCACATTTATTTTTACCTAAAAGAGACATTTTCCTGTTGAGGCTTGTAGGTTTTTGCAACATAATAATACAATTCTTCAGATATCGAGTCTGATTTTAGGTATTACCTGAATAACTGGCTTTATCATCATAAATTATGCAGGACAATTGACTTTGCTTGTACACTGGGATGCAAATGCTTAAATGTATTATATTTTTATATAAAAACTTGAGACGCATGTTGGCTGAATTGGTAAATAGTGTGGCATGAAGGACCATGGCTCTTTGAAATCTTGGTTTAATACTTGCCTGCAATCAGGTGGACTAGCAATGGTAAAAGATCCCTAGGTAGGGTAAATGTGTTGCAATATTGCACACCTTTGTACACAAATGAATGGCATTTCCTCAATAAATAATAATAGTGTTATTTTTTATAGACCTGAGAGATTAATTATCCAATTAATCATTTACGCCTTTCACTTAAATTTTTTCAGTATATACAGGAGCATCAAATCCAGCACATTTCAAATCCCAGTGCCTCTGATATCACCCTAAACATCAGCTTTAATTACACAGGGCTTGAACAGAGCAGGTGTTGCAGTAAGACAGAGTGCAATACGTGTTTAAAGACTGCCCTCCTGTGTCCCAGATACACACACCGATCCCAAGTCTAATCCCCCAGTCTCTTTAAACGTCCACTCATTTTCTTGTTGAGGCCATGCCAGGCCAGGTCTCATGACCGATTTGCAAGAATTTGAATGAACAAGGGCGATGTGGTTGGATTAGGTTTGAGTTTATACAAATGGATTTGTACAAAAAGGTACAAAAGCTAACCTTAATCCTAACCCTATCCCTAAAGAAAACATCCACTGTGAATAACTTGAGTAACTAAATTCAGATGTACAAACCCTATTTCTGTAAATGGATGTTTCGTAAAATAGAATAAAAACAAGAATGTGTGATTTGTTTATTCTTTTAAATCTTTATTTGACTGACAAAAGTAGAAAGACAAAATTGTAATGTTTTTCTGGACCAAACGTAATTGTATTTTTTTAATATAAGCAAGTATAAACACAATAAACAGTAGAGACAGAGGCATGTTTACCACTGTGTTCCATCACCTTTCCTATTAATTACATTTTTATTTTATTTTTATTTTTTATTTTATTTTATGGTGTTCCATGTATTTTCAATATGGGACAGAGCTGGACTGCAGGCAGGTCTACAAACAGTGGCGGCTCCTGCCAAACCTCTCAGGGGGTGGCAATTTTTGCGATGATGGCCAAGGTGACCCGTTCAATGGGTAAATTAAAGCTTAAATAATTAACATCTTAAGTCATCTGTCAGTTTGCCCTCACAAATAACTTTGAACATGGAGAGAGAGCAGTTTTACCATTAATCATAAAATTAAGTAAAGATTTCACACTAACAATTTAATTCAGTCTTCATCAGATAGCTTTTTATTTTAGGTGCAGCAGATCCAGAATAAAGATTGGCATCGGGGCTGATGTGCAATGAATAAAGAAGTACAATTAAACAATTGGGGAGATACAATAAGTGCAATCACAATTCACAATTTAAAAATTATATTACTTACTTGTAATTTACTTGTAACTTATATGAACCACTAACCCACTAATTTATACACTAACTGCTCATGCGTAGTCTGCTTTGTTTTTCCAACAAATCTTTTGATAATGATATGTACTGTAGATGGTAAAATTCTTCAAATCCTTGCAAGGAATGTTGTTCTAAACTGTTGGATTATTAGATGAGCCCATGCTCAGAGAATTCGGCAGCATTGTACTTGGCATTTTTGCTTTTGTTGTAGTAATGAATAGGCAGCATGGATCTTTAAATTGTCCTCATATTGGTATTCCATCAAGAATTATCATTTTGTGACCATCATTCTATCTGAAGCACTGATCAGAGCACTGATCTGAGATCAGATCGTACACTAATTCAGCTAAATTTCTCAACTTAGAGCCACTACGGCACAGCTAAAAATACCCCGTGAAAGGAACAATGGCCTGCAAGGTAAAGAGTGAGGTTGGCAGACCGGTGTACGTGATGCCACTCAGCAAAATATCAGGTTGTCATATTTCTCTTTCCAAGGTGCATCTAACTATACATTCGATCTGGCTTTCAGAACACCCGCAGTGCACTTTGGGAAGTAATGACACGAGCTTTAGACTATAAGCACAGCGTTCCCCAAGTCATCCAGAGAAAAAGAACACTTTTCTCCAGCAGCCGTGTGCCTCAGGGTATCATTTTGTATATGTCTGTGTGTGTGTGTGTGTGTGTGTGTGTGAGTGTGTTTCCTGTCTCCCTGGCTTTTATTGTGTCACTGAAAGATGTCAGGTCTCCATCACAGAGCTGGAATAATAACAAGAGCTTTATTGCCATAAACAAGAATGAAGAGAAAGAAATCAATGTTCTAGCTGAAAATGGGAACCATCATAAATTAGACATCTGCTCCACCTCAGGGTTTACAGCACGAGAATTTATGATAAAATCCAAAAAAGCATCGCACAACGTTATATGTTATTGTGATTTATTCCCAGAAAACACGAGGGTTCGGTCAATATTATGATTCCTATATAATAGCCAATAATTCATTGCTTGTTAAATGGACTGGGAATTCCGGCCTTTTCAGTTAAATTGAAGTTAAACGTCAGACTTTTGTTCCTGTGGTTTATTTGTGAGTTATGTTTTACACCGATCAGCCATAACATTAAACCACCTCCTTGTTTCTACACTCACTGTCCATTTTATCAGCTCCACTCACTATACATATACAATTACTGTGCATGCTTTGTTAGCCCTCTTTCATGCTGTTCTTCAATGGTCAGGACTCTCCCAGGACCACCACAGAGCAGGTATTATTTGTGTGTTGGATGATTCTCAGCACTGCAGTGACACTGACATTGTGGTGGTGTGTTAGTTTTTGTTGTGCTGGTATGAGTGGATCAGACACAGCAATGCTGATGGATTTTTTAAACACCTCATTGTGACTGCCGGGCTGAGAATAATCCACCAATCAAAAAAAAACTCAGCCGCTCAGGTGGCGCAGCGGTAAAAACACCCGCTGTTCACCAGAGCTGAGATCTCGAATACATCGTATCGAATCTCGGCTCTGCCTGCAGGCTGAGGCTGAGCGGCCACATGAACAACGATTGGCCTGTTGTTCAGATAGGGGCGGGATTAAGCCGGATGGGGACTCTCTCTCAGACTAGTGTGATTACGACCTCTGCTGGCTGGTTGGTGGCGCCTGCACAGAGATGGGAAAGGAGTGCGATAGAGGGTGTGGCTCTCTGTACACAGCGCTGTATTGCACTGCACTCGTCAAGTGTAGGTGATAAGATGTTCGATTGCTGTGCACGTGTCGGAGGGGGCGTGGAGCAGCCTCATGCTCCCCAATCAGGAGCAGGGACCAGCATTAGTGAGAGGATGATTGACGGGCAGAAATTGGATGTGCTAAAGTGGGAAAAAAAGATGACCAACTCAAACAGCAGCAATAGATGAGCGATCGTCTCTGACTTTACATCTACAAGGTGGACCAACTAGGTAGGAGTGTCTAATAGAGTGGACACGGTATTTAAAAACTCCAGCAGCGCTAGGTATAAGTGGATCAGACACAGCAGCACTGCTGGAGTTTTTAAATACCATGTCCACTCACTGTCCACTCTATTAGACACTCCTACCTAGTTGGTTCACCTTGTGTTTGAGTTGCTCATCTTCTAGACATTCATCAGTGGTCACAGGACGCTGCACACAGGGCGCTGTTGGCTGGACATATTTTAGGTTGGTGGACTATTCTCAGTCCAGCAGTGACAGTGAGGTGTTTAAAAACTCCAGCAGCATTGCTGTGTCTTATCCACTCATACCAGCACAACACACACTAACACACCACCACCATGTCAGTGTCACTGCAGTGCTGAGAATGATCCACCACCTAAATAATACCTGCTCTGTAGTGGTCCTGTGGGGGTCCTGACCATTGAAATAGATAGAGAAATAGATGGACTACAGTCAGTAATTGTAGAACTAAAAAGTGCTCCTATATGGTAAGTGGAGCTGATAAAAGTGTAAAACAAGGAGGTGTCTGATCAGTGTATACTGGATCCTGCCTCGGAGGGTTCACGTTAGAAACCCGAAGACGCCAAAAAGAGCGCCGGAGACTGACAAACAGAGGGGGTCTTTCTTTCATCAACTTTGAGTCACAATCGAAAAAGAAGCATGGAAAATACGAATTAATCTGCGTGTTAGGCTCGCGTTCGGCCGTCGGCTGAGCCTGAGCAGACACCCCGGTGAGGGACATCAGAGTCTTAACAGAGGCCTATGACAGCACCCGCATGGCTTCCATCCAGCGCTCCGGTCATACCCACCGCACACTATGCAAACCCTCCGCAGCTTTACTCATAATTATAGCTTTAGGAATGAGACCCCCTCGGCAATTATGTTATTCTGTGTGACGGATTCGACCCGACAAATACGGCAAGTTCTGGCTCAGGGGTGGGGTTTTTTTTCTCAGTGAATGTATTGTTTTGTAGATCAGGTGCTAGACAAAGACACGGAAAGAGAGAGGGTCATAAAGGGAGAACCCATACTGAGGATTTTATCCCAGTACCTGACAGCAGTCAAAGTCAAAGCAGTCTGTCACATGTGCTCAATGTGAACCTGCTCTCATCTTGGGGCGCCAGTGGGTGCCAATCGAGCGGTGCTGGGCTGTGAGCAAAGGTCCCACTAAAAGATCTCGGGCCCGTGTGCCACCCTCTATTTCTGACAGCTAGCGCACCAGAGTTGGGGTTTCGAATACATCGTATCGAATCTCAGCTCTGCCTTTCCGACTGAGCTGGGTGGCAGCATGAACAACGATTGGCTGTTGTTCAGGGTTAGAGGGTAAAAGAAGTCGGATCATAGGTCCTCATAACTGGTGCGACTGCGGCCCCTGCTGGCTGACTGATGGCGCCTGCACAGGGCTGAGGGATAATGCTGATGGGGGTGTGGCCCTCCATACACAGTGCATGTCAGTGTATGAACTCGACTCGTGCAGATGAAAAATGCAGTCTGTACTGACTGTAAATGCCGGAGGGGGCGTATGTCAGTTGAGACGCATCCTCAGTCAGCGGTGAAGGGTCGAATCAGTATAGACGCAATCAGGGTAATTGGACACGACAAGATTAGGGGAGAAAAATAGAAAAATTCAAGAAAACATGCGCACCAGTAGCCAACTGGAGGTCGTTTTGTAGGACTCAGGAACAGAAGGAGCACTGCCAAAGGAGCAGATATTGGTCTCACTAAGTTGATGCCGTTCTATGACCTTATCCAGCTCCCCTTGTGGAATGGCCCATGTCCTGGGATCTTCATCATGCTCTTGAGACTGTGCTTTTAGACACAGCAAATCTTGAGCAGGCATGTATGGATGTGCCGTCCTGGAGGAACTGGAATACCTGTTCAACCCGAATGAGCTGCATGTATTTCGTGCTAACAGGACAAAAAACACAAAGTGCATAACGATACTACTCACCAATGATGGAAAATCAGTGGGAACCCTAAGCTTTTTTCCCTGCAATGAGACGCTCCCACCTAGGAGTGATAGGAGACAATAACACCCCAAGAGTGTTCCTTATGTCCAGCCTACACAACTTTTGTTTTAGTTGCCGTCACTGCAGAAAACTTGCTTAACAAAGATAGAATGTTAAAAATGGAAGCAGTGTTTTATTGCTTTTGTCACTATCTCTAATTATTTATTCTTTCTGTGTGGCCCAGTAATAAATGACCCACGGACCGGGACCACTGCTGTAGAGGATAAACTACCTAAAATCCTTGCAATCAATTTTATTAGATGCACCATATTTTCCCCTTTGCTCCCAATCTAATCATCTCCAGTTCCCTCCCCAGCCTTAAGCCTACCAGATCATCCACTGCTAGTGCAAACTAATGCTAATATAGGGTGATCATACATCCTCTTTTTCCCCGAACATGTCCTCTTTTTTTGGCTATAAAAAAATGCGTCTGGTCGCGATTTCTAAATCACCAATGATAGTCTGCACACACTAGATCCAGCCTTCTTCGTCTCGGTTGGGATCATTGGGAAGCAGAATATATGACCTGCAAAGTGTCCGATAAAGGTGCCAGTTCAGCAAAACACAAAAGTGCAGCTAAAGGAGAGAGTTTGTCAGATAAATGAACTATTTTGTGAGATCGTGTTACTGCTGCAGAGGGAGTTTTTGCATTTCACGGGATTTCAACGAAGCATCACAACAGCTACAGATCATTGGACTGCACATCTGCCTTGTAAAAAAGTATTTCCCTGATTCTGAAACAGTGTGAACATTTTCAAATGCGAGTACTAAGATAGAGGGTTATTGTCAATGCCGTGATGGCGCTACATTCTGTCGAAATAGCCCTACTGATGAACTATTTGATTTGTTATTTTTATTGTTTAGGGCCAAATTGCATCCATTGCAGGGCAGACACACAGACACCCATTCACCTATAGAGCAATTCAGTGTCTCCAATTAACCTGACTGCAAGTTTTTTGGACTGTGGGAGGAAACTGGAGCTTTCTGCACAGAAGGGACCCGGATCACTCCACCTGGGGATCGAACCCAGGACCTTTTTGCTGTTAGGCAACATTGCTACCCACTGAGCCACCATGCCGCCCCTAAAGAGTAGCTGTTTATTTATAATATATTTGCATTATTGATGCATTTGTCAAATATTTAAACCCCTACCACTTTCCCTATACGCCAGATGCTGCCATCTTACCATAAGTGTCCTCTTTTTTTAAAACAGTCAAAATATGGTCACCCTAACTAATACCACCACTGATTTAGATTTACTGCTAACTGTTGTTTTTCCAAATTATTCAATATATTAGGACTTTCTTTCGAAGTCTTGAAGTATTAGTCTCCATGCCTGAATCAATAACACCTCACCACAGGGCTGCACTCCAACTGGCTAAACTTCTTTCTTCCTGTATTAGAAGCTCTCAAATTCGATCTGGGATTTCGGGTGTCTGATGACATGGTCTGATGACAAGGTGACTGTTTAACCCATTAATATGTGGATTTTGCTGTGGTTCCTTCTTCGGGATTAAACCTCAGCCAGACCACACATGGAGAGGGCTCCACTGTGTGTACAATGTGCAGGATTTGCTCAGTCAAGCCTTCAAATCTGTGCCTGGCTGAGGCTGACGGGAGCGTAGTATCCTGGGTAATGGGAGCAGATCTGGGCCGGGTCGGTCTTGCCGGACGTACGTCTGAGTGAGCAGACACAGGGCTCGGTCTGTATGTTCAGATGAACCGCTGGTCATTCTCTCTGCCTCCCCGAAAGCTCTGAGCACCTGTTGACAGACGGATCTTGGGCTTCCCTCTCCTGTGTGGCTTGTATCTCTTTAACCCTCAGTGCCAAGAGATCCACTGACCTGATGAGGATCCTGCTCTGGTCTGTGGTAGGTTTCTCGGCTCACAATGAGAAGACAAACTATCGTTCTTCTATCGTACTTCTACACTGTATGGCCAAAAGTATGTGGACACCTTGTTGGACATCCCATTCCAAAACAATGAACATTAAGCATGGGACAGTGCACAGTAGTGTAGTGGGTGGAACCTTTGTCTGCTCTACTTCATTTCATTTATTAATAAACAGCCATTCCTGCATTTCAGGCCTGCAACACATTCCAAAAAAAGTTGGGGCTGTAAAGCATTTACCCCTCTGTAATGTTGCCATTCCTTTTCACCACATTTATTACACAAAACTATGTTTTGGCACCGAGGAGACCAAGTGATTTAGTGTTTCAGCTTTTATTTTGTCTCATTCTTCCTGCAAACAGATGTCTTAAGATGTGCAACAGTACGGGGTCGTCGTTGTCGCATTTTTCCTTTCAAAATTCTCCACACATTCTCTATTGGGGACAGGTCAGGACTGCAGGCGGGCCGGTCCAGTACTTGTACCCTCTTCTTTCACAGCTATGCCTTTGTAATGTGTGCAGCATGTGGTTTTGCATCGTCTTGAAGGCAGCACATGTTGCTCTAAGATCTCAGTGTACTTTTCTGCATTAATGCTGCAATCACAGAAGTGTAAATGACCTTTGCCGAGGGCACTGACACGACCCCATACCATGACAGACCCTGGCTTTTGGACTTGTTGCTCATAACAGTCTGGATGGTCCTTTTCGTCTTTGGTCCGGAGCACACGGCGTCCAGTTTTTCCAAAATAGACCTGCTGGAATGCTGATTCATCTGACCACAATATACGTTTTCACTGTGTGATGGTCCATCCTAGATGCCTCAGAGCCCAGAGAACTCGACGCCGCTTCTGTACATGGTTAACATAAGGCTTCTTTTTTGCACAGTGAAGTTTTAAGTGGCATTTGTGCTTGTAACTCTGTATTGTAGTACTTGACAAAGGTTTGCCAAAGTAATCCCTCACCCATGTGGTTATATCAGATATTGTTGAGTGGCGGTTCTTGATGCAGTGCCGTCTGAGGGATCGAAGATCATAGGCATTCAGCCTAAGCTTGCGCCCTTTGCCTTTGCGCACTGAAATTCCTCTGATTCCTTGAATGGTTTAATGATATTATGCACTGTAGAGGGAGAAATATGCAAATCCCTTCCAGTCTTTCTTTGAGGTACATTGTTTTTAAACATTTCAAAATTTTCATACACATTTGTTGACAAACTGGAGATCCTCTGATCATCTTTGCTCATCAAAGACTCAGCCTTTCCTGGATGCTGCTTTTGTACCAAACCATGATTACAATCACCTGTTTGGAATCACATCATTTAGTTTTTTTTTACCTCATTACTAGCCCTAAATTGCCTCCATCCCAACTTGTTTTGGAATGTGTTGCAGGCCTGAAATGCAGGGATGGATGTTTATTAATAAATGAAATGAAGTTGAGCAGATAAAACATGAAATATCTCAGGTTCAAACTGTCTGCATCAAATAAAAGTCAAAGTAAACGTAAGGAACACTGCATTTTCCATACTGTCATATAATAATATTAATAATGTACAAAAATGCAATGTCTTTTATCTGCAAACACTCTCTTACTTCCTCCCTGTCCTTCACTCTCCTGAAAGAGCATCTTTGGCCACACAATGAGGGTCAGAGAAGGAGAAAGGAGGCATTCGCCAGGGCCGAGAGTGCACCTGGATGGCCAGAGAGGCCAGACCCACTGTGAGGACCTATTGTTCCTCATGTCAGCGGCTCGCTGTTTTAATGGCCCTGTATATCATCATTGTTATTATGGCAGATGACCGGGGGTGGCCCCCGCACCAGGGACGGCTTAAATGCGGACCCTAAATCCCACTGGATGAAACACTAGCACTTAACCCCAGCTATGAGCATTGTGTACTGCGGGAAGACTTTTTTTCCCCTCTCCTCTCTTTTATACACTCGCTCGTTTTGTCTCTCCCCTAGCCTCCTCATTTTTTTCACCTTCTCTTATTCTTTTTAATGGCCTTGCTCACCACACTTTCTCTTTCTTCCATTCATTCTCTCTTGTGACCTCAATGTGGCGATTTTGTTGCTCTCTGCCATTCCGAGCGGGAGAGGGAAGTCAAGCAGAGCGCCTGTTGATTCGGGTGACGTTTTATCTTACAGAGCTGGACAGAAATCAAACCGACCAGTCATGTCAGGTTTTCTTTTTTGATAAAGACCATTTTTACCATATTTTATAGGGTTAATTGTTTTATTGTGATTTTTGTTTCCTTTTAACAGCAACAGCAAATCATTGGGGCAGTGGTAGCCTAGTGGGTAGAGTTTTGGCCTATCATTAAAAGGTTGAGCGTGTGATCCCAGATCTGCCATGCAGTCACTGTACAATGGCTGACCCTGCACTCTGACCTCAGCTTCCAAACAATTTTGGGATATGACACTGATTAGCCATAACATTAAAACCACCTCCTTGTTTCTACACTCACTGTCCATTTTATCAGCTCGACTTATCATATAGAAGCACTTTGTCATTCCACAATTACTAACTGTAGTCCATCTATTTCTCTACATACCTTTTTAGCCTGCTTTCACCCTGTTCTTCAGGTGGTTTTAATGTTATGCCTGATCGGTGTATGTATATATGACAAATGGCATTCTTCTGTTCTATTCTGGTTTGCCACCCTGATACAACCCTCCATATTTTGTCTGGGCATGGGACCAGTACTGTGTGCGCACCGAAAACTGCTACTTTTATTCACTTCATGCTTTTGATTACCTACAGTTCAACAAATGTTCTTTGGACTGAATGGGCACAAATTCCAACAGCACACTCCCAACTCGTATGAAAATCCAGCAAGCTCGAGGTCAGATGTTACCACCGCTTTATCCTATTCAGGGTAACTGTGGGTCCAATTCACTGGGCAAAAGGTAGGAACTGGCAACCCTGAACAGGTGCCAGTTCATTACAGGGCAAACACACACACATTCACTCACACCTAGAGAAATTTTGTATCTCTGGTTAACCTGAGTACATGTCTTTGGATTGTGGGAGGAAACTACACACATAAATGACAACGATTGCTTCAATTGGGAATCAAACCTAGGACCTTCTTCTACTCACCGAGCTGCCTAGATATAAAATATGTATAATACATACCAATCAGCCATAACATTAAAACCACCTCCTTGTTTCTACACTCACTGTCCATTTTATCAGCTCCACTTACCATATAGAAGCACTTTGAAGTTTTACAATTACTGACAGTAATCCATCTGTCTCTCTACATACTTTCTTAGCCTGATTTCACCCTGTTCTTCAATAGTCAGGACCCCCAAAGGACCACCACAGAGCAGGTATTATTTAGGTGGTGGATCATTCCCAGCACTGCAGTGACACTGACATGGTGGTGGTGTGTTAGTGTGTGTTGTGCTGGTATAAGTGGATCACACACAGCAGCGCTGCTGGAGTTTTTAAATACTGTGTCCACTGACTGTCCACTTTATTAGACACTCCTACCTAGTTGGTCCACCTTGTAGATGTAAAGTCAGAGACAATCGCTTATCTATTACTGCTGTTTGAGTTGGTCATCTTCTAGACCTTCATCAGTGGTCACAGGACGCTGCCCACGGGGTGCTGTTGGCTGGTTATTTTTGGTTGGTGGATTATTGTCAGTCCAGCAGTGACAGTGAGGTGTTTAAAAACTCTAGCAGCGCTGTTGTGTCTTATCCACTCATACCAGCACAACACACACTTGGGTCACCTTTAAATGTAATGTATAAAAAAGCCGTATGGTTGCCATGGTGGTGGATTTTGGACATGCCTGACCAAGTCATACATTATGCAGCTGCTTACATGTATTATTACTTATATAGCGTCCTGCCATCCCTGTTTTGGGTCAATATAATGAAAACAAAGTCATGATTTCTACAAAACCAGAGAGAAAAGTGGTTATCCAGAGGCATGATATGTTTGAGTGAGCAACTGTATTGAGTGTAAGTTTAAAATATGTACATGCATCATACCCTGCATTAGTCACACCGAGACCGTGAGCTATATTACCTTGAAATGAAATCTCCATGCTCCATGCTTGTGGTGAGGATATAATCTATAAGCTCTCATGACTCCAGCAGCTGTTGTTTTCTCCATCTGTTTCATTATGGAGGAATTCCATGTGGAAACATGAAAACAGACAGAATTACATACTCAAAATGTTGTCAAGGTAGCAATATATGATTCATTAGATTATTATATTATGCAGATGCAGTCTGCTCGGATAGCCAGTCCATATGGTGCTGAAGTGGGACCAGAAAACCCAAAGCATATTTGCAATATGTTACTAAATATTAGCTTCAACGTACCAGATATAACAAATCAGTTCAACATTAGGACCACCCCCCAAAATGTGCAAATAGTTCTAACCAGACGACTGAGCTGAATTATGTCTGAAATGGGTGCTCCCAATGACAGTGGTCAAGCCAAGAATCGGTGTCAGGTTGTTGGGCAGCCTAGACTCATTAATGCCAGCCGACATGTAGGCTGTGATGCCTGATACCAACTTTAAACCTTCACTGTCCCTAGACTAGTCATAATAGGTACGGTGTCATTACAATAGCAACCCTTCTGGGGTTGTATGGAGTGCAAGAGAGGTGAGACATATGACCAAAGGGACAATATCCCATGGTAAGGCATGTTTTCTCCTGCAGGACCTGGTTATCTTGGCCATGTGACTGGCATCATGGATTCACAGGAATACCAAGGCATGTTGAGGAGGAACGTTATGCTTTATGTGTTGAAATTGAACATATCAAATATATATATTTTTCGATCATTGTAATATATTCCATTGCTAACAAAATTATTTATGATCTTAATTATATAGATACATAGACAGACAGACCGACAGATATATAGACAGAGACAGACAGATAGAGATATAGATAGATAGACAGACAGATATATAGACAGACAGACGTATAGAGATATATGATATGATATGATAATTGAGGGTAAAAAAGTAAATGCATTGTATTCTATTACAAAAGTATACATAATTTTAATTATATGAACAGTATGTATGTATATGTATATACAGTATATACACTACATGGCCAAAAATTTCTAATATTTCGTTGGACCGCCTTTAGCTTTGAATATAGCACGCATTCGCTGTGGCATTGTTTCCACAAGCTTCTGCAATGTCACAACATTTATTTCTGTCCAGAGTTGCATTAAATTTTCCCCAAAATCTTGTATTGATGATGGGAGATTTGGACCTTCTCCAGCATATCCCAAAGGTTCTCAATGGGGTTCAGGTCTGGACTCTGTGGTGGCCAGTCCATGTGTGAATTGATGCATGCCAATAATTTGACCCTTCTGAAACAGATTAACATCTTTTCCATGACCACAGGATGTGTCTTTCGACATGGTTGTTTAAGAAATGAGAAGCTACTCACATCAGTTAGGGTTAAATAACTTGTTGCCAGCTGAAACATAATCACCCATGCAATAATTATCCAATAGGAGGCTCTTACCTATTTGCCTTTTTTGGCCAGGCAGTGTATACACACTACACACACAGAGATAGACAGACAGACAGACAGACAGACAGACAGACAGACAGACAGACAGACAGACAGACAGACAGACAGACAGATATGATAATTGAGGGTAAAAAGTAAATGTATATGTATATACAGTGTGTGTGTGTGTATATATATATATATACATACAGTGTATCACAAAAGTGAGTACACCCCTCACATTTCTGCAGATATTTAAGTATATCTTTTCATGGGACAACACTGACAAAATGACACTTTGACACAATGAAAAGTAGTCTGTGTGCAGCTTATATAACAGTGTAAATTTATTCTTCCCTCAAAATAACTCAATATACAGCCATTAATGTCTAAACCACCGGCAACAAAAGTGAGTACATCCCTTAGTGAAAGTTCCTGAAGTGTCAATATTTTGTGTGGCCACCATTATTTCCCAGAACTGCCTTAACTCTCCTGGGCATGGAGTTTACCAGAGCTTCACAGGTTGCCACTGGAATGCTTTTCCACTCCTCCATGACGACATCACGGAGCTGGCGGATATTCGAGACTTTGCGCTCCTCCACCTTCCGCTTGAGGATGCCCCAAAGATGTTCTATTGGGTTTAGGTCTGGAGACATGCTTGGCCAGTCCATCACCTTTACCCTCAGCCTCTTCAATAAAGCAGTGGTCGTCTTAGAGGTGTGTTTGGGGTCATTATCATGCTGGAACACTGCCCTGCGACCCAGTTTCCGGAGGGAGGGGATCATGCTCTGCTTAGTATTTCACAGTACATATTGGAGTTCATGTGTCCCTCAATGAAATGTAACTCCCCAACACCTGCTGCACTCATGCAGCCCCAGACCATGGCATTCCCACCACCATGCTTGACTGTAGGCATGACACACTTATCTTTGTACTCCTCACCTGATTGCCGCCACACATGCTTGAGACCATCTGAACCAAACAAATTAATCTTGGTCTCATCAGACCATAGGACATGGTTCCAGTAATCCATGTCCTTTGTTGACATGTCTTCAGCAAACTGTTTGCGGGCTTTCTTGTGTAGAGACTTCAGAAGAGGCTTCCTTCTGGGGTGACAGCCATGCAGACCAATTTGATGTAGTGTGCGGCGTATGGTCTGAGCACTGACCGGCTGACACCCCACCTTTTCAATCTCTGCAGCAATGCTGACAGCACTCCTGCGCCTATCTTTCAAAAACAGCAGTTGGATGTGACGCTGAGCACGTGCACTCAGCTTCTTTGGACGACCAACGCGAGGTCTGTTCTGAGTGGACCCTGCTCTTTTAAAACGCTGGATGATCTTGGCCACTGTGCTGCAGCTCAGTTTCAGGGTGTTGGCAATCTTCTTGTAGCCTTGGCCATCTTCATGTAGCGCAACAATTTGTCTTTTAAGATCCTCAGAGAGTTCTTTGCCATGACGTGCCATGTTGGAACTTTCAGTGACCAGTATGAGAGAGTGTGAGAGCTGTACTACTAAATTGAACACACCTGCTCTCTGTGCACACCTGAGACCTAGTAACTAGCTAACAAATCACATGACATTTTGAAGGGAAAATGACAAGCAGTGCTCAATTTGGACATTTAGGGGTGTAGTCTCTTAGGGGTGTACTCACTTTTGTTGCCGGTGGTTTAGACATTGATGGCTGTATATTGAGTTATTTTGAGGGAAGAATAAATTTACACTGTTATATAAGCTGCACACAGACTACTTTTCATTGTGTCAAAGTGTCATTTTGTCAGTGTTGTCCCATGAAAAGATATACTTAAATATCTGCAGAAATGTGAGGGGTGTACTCACTTTTGTGATACACTGTATATATACAGGGGTTGGACAAAATAACTGAAACACCTGTCATTTTAGTGTGGGAGGTTTCATGGCTAAATTGGACCAGTCTGGTGGCCAATCTTCATTAATTGCACATTGCACCAGTAAGAGCAGAGTGTGAAGGTTCAATTAGCAGAGTAAGAGCACAGTTTTGCTCAAAATATTGCAATGCACACAACATTATGGGTGACATACCAGAGTTCAAAAGAGGACAAATTGTTGGTGCACGTCTTGCTGGCGCATCTGTGACCAAGACAGCAAGTCTTTGTGATGTATCAAGAGCCACGGTATCCAGGGTAATGTCAGCATACCACCAAGAAGCACAAACCACATCCGACAGGATTAACTGTGGACGCAAGAGGAAGCTGTCTGAAAGGGATGTTCGGGTGCTGACCCGGATTGTATCCAAAAAACATAAAACCACGGCTGCCCAAATCACGGCAGAATTAAATGTGCACCTCAACTCTCCTGTTTCCACCAGAACTGTCCGTCGGGAGCTCCACAGGGTCGATATACACGGCCGGGCTGCTATAGCCAAACCTTTGGTCACTCGTGCCGATGCCAAACGTCGGTTTCAATGGTGCAAGGAGCGCAAATCTTGGGCTGTGGACAATGTGAAACATGTATTGTTCTCTGATGAGTCCACCTTTACTGTTTTCCCCACATCCGGGAGAGTTACGATGTGGAGAAGCCCCAAAGAAGCGTACCACCCAGACTGTTGCATGCCCAGAGTGAAGCATGGGGGGGGATCAGTGATGGTTTGGGCTGCCATATCATGGCATTCCCTTGGCCCAATACTTGTGCTAGATGGGCGCGTCACTGCCAAGGACTACCGAACCATTCTGGAGGACCATGTGCATCCAATGGCGGTGCCGTGTATCAGGATGACAATGCACCAATACACACAGCAAGACTGGTGAAAGATTGGTTTGATGAACATGAAAGTGAAGTTGAACATCTCCATGGCCTGCACAGTCACCAGATCTAAATATTATTGAGCCACTTTGGGGTGTTTTGGAGAAGCGAGTCAGGAAACGTTTTCCTCCACCAGCATCACGTAGTGACCTGGCCACTATCCTGCAAGAAGAATGGCTTAAAATCCCTCTGACCACTGTGCAGGACTTGTATATGTCATTTCCAAGACGAATTGACGCTGTATTGGCCGCAAAAGGAGGCCCTACACCATACTAATAAATTATTGTGGTCTAAAACCAGGTGTTTCAGTTATTTTGTCCAACCCCTGTATATATATATACACTGTATATACAGTGTATCACAAAAGTGAGTACACCCCTCACATTTCTGCAAATATTTTATTATATCTTTTCATGGGACAACACTATAGACATGAAACTTGGATATAACTTAGAGTAGTCAGTGTACAACTTGTATAGCAGTGTAGATTTACTGTCTTCTGAAAATAACTCAACACACAGCCATTAATGTCTAAATAGCTGGCAACATAAGTGAGTACACCCCACAGTGAACCTGTCCAAATTGTGCCCAAATGTGTCGTTGTCCCTCCCTGGTGTCATGTGTCAAGGTCCCAGGTGTAAATGGGGAGCAGGGCTGTTAAATTTGGTGTTTTGGGTACAATTCTCTCATACTGGCCACTGGATATTCAACATGGCACCTCATTGCAAAGAACTCTCTGAGGATGTGAGAAATAGAATTGTTGCTCTCCACAAAGATGGCCTGGGCTATAAGAAGATTGCTAACACCCTGAAACTGAGCTACAGCATGGTGGCCAAGGTCATACAGCGGTTTTCCAGGACAGGTTCCACTCGGAACAGGCTTCGCCAGGGTCGACCGAAGAAGTTGAGTCCACGTGTTCGGCGTCATATCCAGAGGTTGGCTTTAAAAAATAGACACATGAGTGCTGCCAGCATTGCTGCAGAGGTTGAAGACGTGGGAGGTCAGCCTGTCAGTGCTCAGACCATACGCCGCACACTGCATCAACTCGGTCTGCATGGTCGTCATCCCAGAAGGAAGCTGACGCACAAGAAAGCCAGCAAACAGTTTGCTGAAAACAAGCAGTCCAAGAACATGGATTACTGGAATGCCCTGTGGTCTGACGAGACCAAGATAAACTTGTTTGGCTCAGATGGTGTCCAGCATGTGTGGCGGCGCCCTGGTGAGAAGTACCAAGACAACTGTATCTTGCCTACAGTCAAGCATGGTGGTGGTAGCATCATGGTCTTGGGCTGCATGAGTGCTGCAGGCACTGGGGAGCTGCAGTTCATTGAGGGAAATATGAATTCCAACATGTACTGTGACATTCTGAAACAGAGCATGATCCCCTCCCTTCGAAAACTGGGCCTCATGGCAGTTTTCCAACAGGATAACGACCCCAAACACAACCTCCAAGATGACAACTGCCTTGCTGAGGAAGCTGAAGGTAAAGGTGATGGACTAAACCCAATTGAGCACCTGTGGCGCATTCTCAAGTGGAAGGTGGAGGAGTTCAAGGTGTCTAACATCCACCAGCTCCGTGATGTCATCATGGAGGAGTGGAAGAGGATTCCAGTAGCAACCTGTGCAGCTCTGGTGAATTCCATGCCCAGGAGGGTTAAGGCAGTGCTGGATAATAATGGTGGTCACACAAAATATTGACACTTTGGGCACAATTTGGACATGTTCACTGTGGGGTGGACTCACTTATGTTGCCAGCTATTTACACATTAATGGCTGTGTGTTGAGTTATTTTCAGAAGACAGTAAATCTACACTGCTATACAAGTTGTACACTGACTACTCTAAGTTATATCCAAGTTTTATTTCTATAGTGTTGTCCCATGAAAAGATATAATAAAATATTTGCAGAAATGTGAGGGGTGTACTCACTTTTGTGATACACTGTATATATACAGGTATATATATATATATATATATATATATATATATATATATATATATATATATATATATGTATACATACATATACATACATACATACAGTATATTCACACTGTGTATATAATTAAAATTGTGAATGAATATGTGTATGCATATGTATATACAGTGTGTGTAGACCGATGAAATCTGATGTTGCTTGTGCATGTGTGTATGCATATGAGTTCACTATTCACTATTCATAAAGTAGCTTCTATTAACAGTTTATGACAAAATATTTTGTACACAACAACCAGAAGTAAAGTAAATTAAATCCCTAATTCACATGCTACAAAATAAAAAAAAAAATGTCTGTATTTGTCAGACATGAATGAAGAGCGCTCATAAGTGAGAGCTGAGATTCTTTTGATCTTAGGCTCAGCGTTGCCATTTCCGGTCGTGGCAGACACCGTTAGCGAGGCGCTAAGATTTACGGAGTGTGAACAGCGTCAAGGTATTTCTTAAACAGAGTAGCTCTGCAGCACTAGCTGGCTAATTAAGTCTCTCGGGAGGTTTAGCTTTCTGAGAAATATAATATATAACCCCCATGTTTCCTTCAGAAGGTATTTCAAAACATGGTACTGGGTTATTTGCCACTTGTGAGTCGAATGAGAAGCAGCTAATGTGTCGTTTATTGGACTATATTTAGCAAGCAGTAATAAGTTAGCATACCTGTTTGCTAACTTACATGGCACTAGTCGGTTACATCAAAGAAAAAAGACCTTCCTTCAGAGTGAATTGAAGCTTTGTTAGTAATTTACATGTCCTTCAAAAATAAAACTTGGATCCATTCGGAAAATCTATATATACACATAAAACATAAGTGATCCAAGGAAGGAACAGTGGTAAACCGGCGACAGGGTCATGGGCGGCCAAGGCTCATTGATGAGTGGGGAGCGAAGGCTGGCCCGTGTGGTCCGATCCAACAGACGAGCTACTGTAGCTCAGATTGGTGAAGAAGTTAATACTGGTCCTGATAGAAAGGTGTCAGAATACACAGTGCATCACAGTTTGTTGCATATGGGGCTGCATAGCTGCAGACCAGTCAGGGTGCCCATGCTGACCCCTGTCCACCATCGAAAGCGGCAACAATGTGCACGTGAGCATCGGAACTGGACCACGGAGCAATGGAAGAAGGTGGCCTGGTCTGATGAATCACGTTTTCTTTTACATCACGTGGATGGCCGGGTGCGTGTGCGTCACATACCTGGGGAACACGGCACCAGGATGCACTATGGGAAGAAGGCAAGCCGGCTGAGGCAGTGTGATGCTTGGGCAACGTTCTGCTGAAAAACCTTGAGTCCTGCCATCCATGTGGATGTTACTTTGACACGTACCACCTAGCTAAGCATTGTTGCAGACCATGTACTCCCTTTTATGGGAACGGAATTCCCTGATGGCTGTGGCCTCTTTCAGCAGGATGATACGTCCTGCCACAAAGCAAAAATGCTTCAGGAATGGTTTGAGGAGCACAACAACGAGTTTGAGGTGTTGACCTGGCCTCCAAATTCCCAAGATCTCAATCCAGTCGAGCATCTGTGGGATGTGCTGGACAAACAAGTCCGATCCATGGAGGCCCCACCTCACAACTTACAGGAGTTAAAGGATCTGCTGCTGACATCTTAGTGCCGGATACCACAACACACCTTCAGGGGTCTAGTGGATCCGTGCATCGATGGGTCAGGGTGGTTTTGGCAGCAAAAGCAAAAGTATATACTGTATATATATATATATATATATATATATATATATATATATATATATATACACCGATCAGCCATAACATTAAAACCACCTCCTTGTTTCTACATTCACTGCCCATTTTATCAGCTCCACTTACCATATAGAAGCACTTTGTAGTTCTACAATTACTGACTGTAGTCCATCTGTTTCTCTGCATGCTTTGTTAGCCCCCTTTCATGCTGTTCTTCCATGATCAGGACCCTCACAGGACAACCACAGAGCAGGTATTATTTGGGTGGTGGGTTATTCTCATCACTGCAGTGACGCTGACATGGTGGTGGTGTGTTAGTGTGTGTTGTGCTGGTATGAATGGATAAGACACAGCAGCGCTGATGGAGTTTTTAAACACCCCACTGTAACTGCTGGACTGAGAATAGTCCACCAACCAAAAATATTCAGCCAACAGTGCCCTGTGACCACTGATGAAAGTCTAGAAGATGATCAACTCATACAGCAGCAATAGATAAGCGATCATCTCTCACGTTACATCTACAAGGTGGACCAACTAGGTAGGAGAGTCTAATAGAGTGGACAGTGAGTGGGCACGGTATTTAAAAACTCCAGCAGGGCTGCTGTGTCTGATCCACTCATACCAGCACAACACACACTAACACACCACCACCATGTCAGTTTCCCTGCAGTGCTGAGAATGATCCACCACCCAAATAATACCTACTCTGTGGTGGTCCTGGGAGAGTCCTGACCATTGAAGAAGAAATGTAAAGAAAAAGATGGACTACAGTCAGTAATTGTAGAACTACAAAGTGCTTCTATATGGTAAGTGGAGCTGATAAAATGGACATTGAGTGTAGAAACAGGGAGGTGGTTTTATTGTTATGGCTGATCAGTGTATATGCCCATAGTTTTAGAATGGAACATCCAACAAGCTGTTACAGTTACGTACTGTTTCTCGAATGCGCACCACTAAACTAAACAGCGCATGAAAACATTTAGTATGTGGTTTGGATGTAGCCCTTGACATCAAGGTGTCGAGCTATAAATGCAGCAGTGCAGGTGTGGAGCAGAACCATTAGCCTGTTTCATTAGCCATGTGTGCAGTCACTACTGGCACAAAATGTTACAGGCAGGCACGGTGTCTCAGGGGGCAGTTGGTCTTGATTATTTCCAGACACGGACAGGGCACGGCGTATTCTACAGTCACAAAGCGAGCAATCAGCACTTCTCTGGTTTTTTTTTGTGTGTGCTGCCCTCGTAAAGTGCATGGCAGAGAAATAGCCAGGTTTTTATTTGCTAATACTGGGTTCCTTTATGCCTACGGATGAAACATGACAGCAAGGATAAGAGACAGCGATACATCTGAAGCTGGCACAATCCTGCACCAAGACAGACAAGAACTAGTTAAAATACACTGAACCCTAACAGCCTATCAAAATATTGGTGGCACGGTGGGTAGCACTGTCGCCTCACAGCAAGAAATTCCTGGGTTCAATTTCCAGGTGGAGCAATCTGGATCCCTTTCTGTGTGGATCCTTACAGAGGGACAGAGGTGGCTCAGATGGTTGTTGGTTCAAGCCCCATCGTTTCCACTGTTGGGTCCCTGAGAAAGACCTTTAATTCTCAGTTGCTCAAACTGTATTCAGTCATAATTGTAAGAACCTTTGAATAAAAGTGTTGTAAATAAATAGTGGTTAAGGTACTGGACTAGTAATCAGAAGGTTGCTGGTTCAAGCCCCACCACTGCCATATTGTATACTGTCACAACTGTATGTAAATGTCCTAGAGCGTGTGTTTGTGTGCCCTATGATGGACTGGCGACCTGCCCAGGGTGTTTCCTACCCTATGATCAGTGAATTCCAGCCACCACGACCATGACCAGGATAAAAGCAGTGATAAAACAAACAATGAATTAATGAATGAAAGTTCAGATATCAGCTGTGTTACCAACCTAATTAAAAAATTTAAATAAAAAAACAAATGCATGAATAAAATAGTAAAATAATAAAACAAGTAAATAAAAAAATAAATGCATGAATAAAATAGTAAAATAATTAAAAAAATGTAAATAAATAAATGCATGAATAAAATAGGAAAATGATAAAAAAATTTAAATAAAAATATAAATAAATGCATGAATAAAATAGTAAAATAATTAAAAACAAATTAAATAAAAAAATAAATAAATGCATGAATTAAATAGTAAAATAATTAAAAAATTTAAGTAAAAAATAAATAAATGCATGAATAAAATAGTAAAATAATTTAAAAAATATAAATAAATAAATGCATGAATAAAATAGGAAAATGATAAAAAAATGTAAATAAAAATATAAATAAATGCATGAATAAAATAGTAAAATAATTTTTTTTTTTTAATTAAATAAAAAATAAATAAATTATATTGCAACAGTTTGGGGCAGGCCATTTTCTGTTCTAACATGACTGTAGCCCTGTGCACAGTCCATAAAGGCATGATATACTTTCTCCTATTCATATTGTATTGTATCCCTACTACCGCAAATCTAGACGCGATATTCCGGAAACTACTTGCATCTTGTTTGACTGATAATATTACACTTCATTTCATTTGACCAAAACTAAACACTAAAGACGAGCAGCTAAACTGAAAAGCAGGTTCACACTTACAAGCTAATTGCTAATTGTTTATGTCTGGGAGTGCAGTTTTAGCCACCATGTCCTTATCACATAATGGATTCACATGATGGTCTTTATCATGGTAAAACCAAACAATGCATTCACGCCATTTCAGCTTTAAAAGGCACAACAATTTGACTGCAATCTGTACGGTCTATATCATCAGGAGTCCTAAATGACCATTCAGGTCGTGTATTAGCCCATTAATAAACAAAGGAAAGAAAGCTGCATTACGTTCTGAAGTTAAACATTAAGGCACCTATTACTGAACCATTAGGAGAAAGATGAGTTCCACGCAGCAAAATATTTTCTCTGTCTCAACAGAGGCTGTATGTCATAGCCTGGCAACAAATGGTGTTTTAGTAAACGAGCTTTCTTTATGAATTGCTTTAATAATTGGTTGAAATGGTAGCTTTTAAATGTTGGTCTCTAATGTCAGTTAATATTTATGCGTTTATATTAAAGTGCAGCCTTGATCGATTAGATGTTCAGTGAAGTAGATTAGCTCAATAACACTCTTTGCTGAATTAAATGGGCAGATATCGGCATGTAGGTTTATAAAAAATGTGTTTAAACCGTAAAAGAAAAAATATTTGCTTGGTTATTAATGAGCTGCATTTGCTTTCTCTAATATATATGTGGTCCAAGCATTATTATTATTATTATTATTATTGGTTGTAGTAATGGCAGTAGAAGTAGCAGTGGCAGTATTACTAGTAGTAGTAGAGGCAGAAGTAGTAGTAGTATTAGGAGCAATAATAGTGGTAGTATTAGTATTATTTGTAGTAGTAGCAGCAGCAGTAGTAGCAGTGTTAATAGTAGAAGTAATAGTATTAGTAGGAGTAATAGTAGTAGCAGTAGTATTAGTAGTAGTAGTAATTGTGGTATTATTAGTATTATTTGTAGTAGTAGTACTGTAGTAGCAGTAGTATTAGTAGTAGTAGGAATAGTAGTAGTAATTGTGGTAGTATTAGTATTATTTGTAGTAGCAGCAGCAGTAGTAGCAGTATTAATAGTAGAAGTAATAGTATCAGTAGCAGTAAAAGCAGCAGTAGTAGTAATAGAACACCATGTGCCCAAAAGTATGTGGACACCTGATCATGAGACCAAAACTCATTAATATGGAAGTAGCCCCTCCCTTCTAAGGTCACTGAGGTCAGACAGTGATGTTGGACAAGGCTTGGTTCGACTTCCTTACAATTCATTCCAAATGTGTTCAGTGGGGCTCTGTGCAGGTCACCGGAGCTCCTTTACACCCAACTCATCAAACCACGTCTTTATTAACTGTTGCCAAATCAGTGATTAATTGGTGTGTTTGTTGTAATTAAGTCATAAATCATTTAAAATAAAAGCTTTGTATGATTTTACATCTATTTACATCTGATATATTGATATAACTTGAGACTTTTCTCTTCCTCAAAGGTGTCTTTATGAGGCAGAAACAAAACTTTTAAAAAACCAAGCAGCTTATTGCATTAAAAATAAAATCTAATAAAAAACAACTCTAATTGACTTTAGTGGTGCATTAACAGTCAACAGTTTTTATGTTGAAGACATACATTTTTTGAGAAGAACTGAAGCCTGATCATGTATGCTATATATCTATAGCAGTAATAGTAGTAGTAGTAGTAGTAGTAGTAGTAGTAGTATTAGTAGCAGTAGTAGTAGCAGTAGCAGTGGTAGTAGTAATAGTACTAGTGGCAGTAGTTATAGTAGTAGTACTAGTAGCAGTAGTAGTAGCAGTAATAATATTAGTAGCAGTAGTAATAGTATTAGTGGCAGTAGTAGCAGTAGTAGTAGTAGTGGCAGTAGTAGTAGTAGTAGTGGCAGTAGTAAAAGTAATAGTATTAGTAGCAGTAGTAGTAATAGTAGTAGTAGTAGTAGTGGCAGTAGTAGTAGTAATAGTATTAGTAGCAGTAGTTATAGTATTAGTAGCAGTAGTAGTAGTAGTGGCAGTAGTAGTAGCAGCAGTAGTAGTAGTGGCAGTAGTAGTATTAGTAGCAGTAGTAGTAATAGTAGTAGTAGTAGTAGTGGCAGTAGTAGTAGTAGTAGCAGCAGCAGAAGTAGTAGCAGTAGTAGTAATAGTTCTAGTGGCAGTAGTAATACTGTAGTAGTAGTAGTGGCAGTAGTAGTAGTGGCAGTAGTAGTAGTAGCAATAGTAGTAATAGTACCAGTGGCAGTAGTAATAGTAGTAGTACTAGTAGCAGTAGTAATAGTAGGGGCAGTAGTAGTAGTAGCAGCAGTAGGAGTAGTGGCAGTAGTAGTAGTAATAGTATTAGTAGCAGTAGTAGTAGTGATAGTACTAGTAGCAGTAGTAATAGTAGTAGCAGCAGCAGTAGTAGTAGTATT
The DNA here is from genome assembly GCF_030014385.1 of Trichomycterus rosablanca. Lineage (NCBI taxonomy): Eukaryota > Metazoa > Chordata > Actinopteri > Siluriformes > Trichomycteridae > Trichomycterus > Trichomycterus rosablanca. The sequence continues at coordinate 32,804,379 of NC_085994.1, read as the reverse complement.
AGTAGTAGTTGCAGTAGCAGCAGTAGAAGTAGTAGCAGTAGTAGAAGTAGTAGTAGTGGCAGTAGTAGTAGTAGTAGAAGCAGTAGTAGTAGTATTAGTATTAGTAGCAGTAGTAGTGATAGTAGCAGCAGTAGTAGTAGCAGTAATAACAGTAGCAGTTGTAGAAGTAGTAGCAGTAGTATTAGTAGCAGTATTAGTAGTAGCAGTAGTAGCAATATTAGTAGTAGCTGTAGTAGTAGTAACAGTATTAGTAGCAGTAGTAATAGTAGCAGTAGCAGGTCACAGGGGGTGCTGGAGCCTATCCCAGTTCTCTTTAAACACCCTCAGCCATTATTAAACTGGGTTTAATATTTTAAAACTTATTTACTTTTAACCCAATTCAAACCCATTTAATTTAAATAATTTAATTATATATATCATTAATTGAAATAAATAATAATACATTTAATAAGTTAATTAAAATATTAACAAACTCTAATCAGAACCTCACATCAAAAGTCCTCACATATCTGTGGTTTGTTGCCAATTTCAATACAATTAAACTCTACTAAACCTTCAACTGCTTTAGTCAAGGATATCAAGTCTGAGAGCTAAAACAAATGAAACATCACTGGGAGTTAGGGTCATAGACAGATACGACCCTCGACAGAGTCCTGCATCCTGCGAAAATAAATCAAACATGAGTAAATCACTTCTGTATTTTGTAAATTGAAACACCACCCAACCACTGCGTCTATATTTATTTACTCAGCAAGCAAGGAGCATTGATCACGTCCAGCCTACAGATACCAAACAAACACAAATCCATTAGGACTAATTATTATTTCAATCACGCATCATTACATACCATAAACTAAATATTTGACTACTGATTACACTGGTGCGGAAAGCAACTTCGCTGCTATATGGTTACATGCATCACCTGGTTCAAAAAGGACGCGAGGTGTAATGGAACCCGACTGCTCATTTGTCATGAGAGTCTGGTGGAAGGAAAGCGCCGCGACGGTCAGTGCAGTTCGTGTCTGTCGACGTTTGACGAAGCTCACCTGTGGCTGTTAGCTCGAAGGCTAATTCTATACGTTAGTCAATGAAAAACGCAGCACATGTGGATCTGTTCAGAGGTATAGAGGTTCAGAGGTATAGAGGTTCAGAGGTATAGAGGTTCAGAGGTATAGAGGTTCAGAGGTATAGAGCTATAGAGGTATAACCTCTTTGCCTCTGCAGTAACTCCTACTGTCTGGGAGATGCACATGCTAGTATGCAGCCCTTCTCAACCAACAGAGGTTGTTCAACCAGCAGAGGTCACCAGAGTGCACAAGGAAATTGAATTGTCATTAATATACGTTTACAGGTGTATACACCGATCAGCCATAACATTAAAACCACCTCCTTGTTTCTACACTCACTGTCCATTTTATCAGCTCCACTTACCATATAGAAGCACTTTGTTGTTCTACAGTACAATTACTGACTGTAGTCTATCTGTTTCTCTACATGCTTTTTTAGCCTGCTTTCACCCTGTTCTTTAATGGTCAGGACTCTCCCAGGACCACTACAGAGCAGGTATTATTTAGGTGGTGGATCATTCTCAGCACTGCAGTGACACTGACATGGTGGTGGTGTGTTGGTGTGTTAGTGTGTGTTGTGCTGGTATGAGTGGATCAGACACACTAATGCTGATGGAGTTTATTTATTCATCCATTCATTCATTCATTTATTCATTCATCCATTCATTCATTCATTCATTCATCCATCCATCCATTCATTCATTCATTCATCTATTCATTCATTTATTCATCCATTCCATTCATTTATTCATTAATTTATTCATCCATCCATTCATTCATCCATTCATCCATTCATTTACTCATCCATTTATTCATTCATCCATTCATTCATCCATTCATTAATTTATTCATTAATTCATTCATCCATTTATTTATTCATTCATTCATTTATTAATTCACCCATTCATTCATTCATTCATCCATTCATTCATTTATTCATCCATTTATTAATTCATCCATTCATTCATTTATTCATCCATTTATTCATCCATTCATTCATTCATTCATTTATTCATCCATTCATTCATTCATCCATTCATTCATTCATTTATTCATTCATCCATCCATCCATTTATTAATCCATTCATTCATTTATTCATTCATTCATCCATTCATGCATTCATTCATTCATCCATCCATTCATTCATTTATTCATCCATTCATTTATTCATTTATTTATTCATTCATCCATTCATTCATCCATTCATTTATTCATTTATTCATCCATTCATTCATTCATCCATTCATTCATTTATTTATTCATTCATCCATTCATTCATCCATTTATTCATCCATTCATTCATTCATTCATTTATTCATCCATTCATTCATTCATCCATTCATTCATTCATTTATTCATTCATCCATCCATCCATTTATTAATCCATTCATTCATTTATTCATTCATTCATCCATTCATTCATTTATTCATTCATCCATTCATTTATTCATCCATCCATTCATTTATTCATCCATTAATCCATTCATTCATTTATTCATCCATTCATTTATTCATTTATTTATTCATTCATCCATTCATTCATTTATTCATTTATCCATTCATTCATTTATTCAACAATTTATTTATTCATTCATATTCATTCATCCATTCATTCATTCATTCATTCATTCATCCATTCATTCATTTATTCGTTTGTTTATTTATTGTTTTATTAACCAATTCATTTATTGATTAATCCATCCATTTATTCATTAATTCTTCATTCATTTATCCATTCATCCATTCATTTATCCATTCATTCATTCACTCATTCATTCATCGCTTCATTTATTCGTTCACTCACTCATTCATTCATCCATTCATTCCTTCATTTTTCTGTTCATTTATTCATTCATCCATCCATTCATTCATTTATTCATTTGTCCATCCATTCATTTATTCATCTATTCATTCATTCATCCATTTATTCATTTATTTATTTGTTCACTCATTCATCCATTTATTCCTTTATTTATTCGTTCACTCATTATTCTTTTATTCACCCACTCATTTATTGATTATTCATAAATTCATTCATTCATTCATTCCTTCATTCATTCATTCTTCTGTTCATTTATTCATTCATCCATCCATTCATTTATCCATTCATTTATCCATTCATTTATCCATTCATTTATCCATTATTTCATTTAATCATTCATTCATCCATTCATTCATCTATTCATTCATTCATCTATTCATTCATTTATTCATTCATTCATCAATTCATTTATTCATTCAATCATTCATTCAATCATTCATTCATTCATCCATTCATTCATTTATTCATTCATTCATCAATTCATTTATTCATTTATTCATTCATTCATCAATTCATTTATTCATTTAATCATTCATTCATCTATTCATTCATCTATTCATTCATTCATCTATTCATTCATTTATTCATTCATTCATCAATTCATTTATTCATTCAATCATTCATTCAGTCATTCATTCATCCATTCATTCATTTATTCATTCATTGCAAGCCTAGCTCTTGTCTTCCACCAGCGCCTGACCTTAAAATGCTTGGTCTGAAAAGCTAGTGAGCTGCCTTCTGCCTTCCTAGGCAGCTGCCAAAGTAGAGAGGATTCTAATAAGACATCAAGATTATTTAGACGCACTACTTATACCATGATTATGGCGATTAGGTCACCGCAGATTTTACATACTAAGTGAATTAGAAGGAGGTCCTAAAATTCTAGGTTTGATCCTCACCTCTCATCACTTCCAATCAGTGTGACTGCGTCCAGAAGGGGCCAGGCACACTGCATCCCCGACCAGGAGCAGAACACATTCAGCAAAAGAGCGATAAAAAAGTGTTGACATGTTTACTCAGAGTGAAAGACAGAAAATCAGAGATCTTCGCGTGCTTGGATGTAATTGGCTGCAGCAGGGAGCTGTACACTGACATCTGCTGCTGATTTCTGCCGATAATAAATCAGCTTCGCTTCATGACTGGCGCTCTTTCATACAGTTTTTATTCTATCCTCCTTCTCTCTTCCTCACAAAAACCGAGCACAGATCGTTCAGCTAAGGGCTGGAATACTCTCGACACTTTATTTGCATACCGGCTGGCAAGCCCGCTCGAATTTTGAAAGATCACGTCCGAGAGAGGAAGATCCAGAACGGCAGAACTGCACAAAAAAAAAGAATCCATGCGGAATGAAAATGAAGAAAATGGTCTGATGATTGGTCTGGCTTGTGAAGGCAGAACCGTACGTGATGTCACATGGGAGCAAAATTTAACCGATTTCAACATCAGGAGGGAAAGAGAAGAAAATAGGTGGTCTTTACAAGAAAGGGTGGAAATTGCTGTCAGAGCCTAAACAAAAAAAAAATACACATTCCGCCTGTCCGTGAAGCCTCTCCCGCCTCTTAGCTTTCAGCTTTTAGAATCTTGGAAGTGCTGACAGTAGAAAATTCTTAAATTTACTGGTGTCCCAAATGGGGGTTGGATAGATACATCACAAGCACAAGAGATACACTGATCAGCCATAACATTAAAACCACCTCCTTGTTTCTACACTCACATTCTCAGCACTGCAGTGACACTGACATGGTGGTGGTGTGTTAGTGTGTGTTGTGCTGGTATGAGTGGATCAGACACAGCAGCGCTGCTGGAGTTTTTAAATACCGTGTCCACTCACTGTCCACTGTATTACACACTCCTACCTAGCTGGTCTACCTCGTAGATGTAAAGTCAGACACGGTCGCTCATCTATTGCTGCTGTTTGAGTTGGTCATCTTCTAGACCTTCAGCAGTGGGCACAGGACGCTGCCCACAGGGCGCTGATGGCTAGATGTTTTTGGTTGGTGGACTATTCTCAGTCCAGCAGTGACAGTGAGGTGTTTAAAAACTCCATCTGCATTGCTGTGTCTGATCCACTCATAGCAGCACAACACACACTAACACACCACCACCATGTCACTGCAGTGCTGAGAATGATCCACCACCTAAATAATACCTACTCTGTGGTGGTCCTGACCATTGAAGAATAGCATGAAAGGGGGCTAACAAAGCATGCAGAGAAACAGATGGACTACAGTCAGTAATTGTGGAACTACAAGTGATCCTATATGGTAAGTGGAGCTGATAAAATGGACAGTGAGTGGAGAAACAAAGAGGTGGTTTTAATGTTATGGCTGATCAGTGTATCTTTACAATAAAGAATAGTAGAACCTCTGGCCTAATTCAACATCTGTCTGACGCATAGAGTTGGGCAGGAGCATGGTCAGGATCTGGCTAGTGGCATGGTTAATGGAGCTGGACTGATCACTACAAGGCCAAAAGTATGTGGATACGTGAGTATGAGCATGCTGGGAATCTCATTCTAAACCCATAGTTATTAATAATGTGCCTATGCACATTTTATTGTAAATTATCAAATAATAATAATAATAATTTAAAAAACACATTCATAAAATATTATTGGTATTATTGCTACCCCTGGTAAAGAAAGATGAGTAAAAAAGTTCAAATTTTGGTGAATTAGCTTCATCTCACTCTGAAGAAATGAGAAAAATCCAACACTGTATTTATTCTAAGAAAAAAAATCCTGCATCAAACCCACGTTTCACAATTATTATTATAATTAATAATATTAAATAATATTTTTGCCAAAAAAGCTGAACCTAGTCTTCTCCTATAACATCATATAAGGTTTTTCCATCATATTTGGAGGAAAAAGCAGCCCCACAACATCATGGACCCTCCACCATAGTTAACACAGGGTTATTTTAAGTGTAGCCATACCAGATTTTGTTGTAAAAATATAGAACACCCCTTTAAGAATAGTACAGGTTCCCCGATTTCGGTCCTGTTCGAGCTGGTCACTTGCATGTACTAAAATAAAACAGATCTGGGTGCAAAGGTCACACAAGCACATTATAAGACCACATTAATAGTCTCTAAAAGATACTGTCTTAAAAATTGGGTTTTCGTGGATGTACAGCCTCACATAAGCCCAAGCTCACATAGAGTTCTGAAGATCTAAAGCACACCTCAACAGGACTCCTGAGAAGTGAAAGCCCAGTTTTCCAAAGCGATGCTTAATCATCTGGCTTAGTGGATGTCAGGGGATCTACCAAAGTTTGTTTTTTTATGAAGAGCGATCTCAATTAAAGTACAACTATGTGGACACGTCTCCGAATTCGAATATCAGCTCTTCTACTGGTCGGCTGGACGCCCCCCTAGCAGACACAATTTGTGGACACCCTACCCAGTCTGCTGGGTAGGAAGAAACAGGGCTAAAAAAGCTTGGGTAGTAGCCTGAGGTGCCTGTACAGAAGAGGAGGAATGCGGAGATTAGTGTGTGACTCTCCATGCGCTAGACTGGCCACACACTTAAATCCACAAAAGTACAGGTGAATAACAAGGAGTCGTTGGACTGTGCACATGTTGGAGGAAGCATAGGGCAGGCGAATATACCCTCCTAAGATGCAATCAGGGTCCCTAGCAGTGGCAGACTAATCGGCTATGCCAAATTGGGATAAAACGGGAGCTATGGTTTTGAAATGGGACGTAAAAGAAGCGCCTATTTCCCAGTCTCCACATAATTTCGGTTCATGACCCCGCATCCTCAGCTATCGAAATTACAAGCACACATTCTACTCCTCTCTTCTTGGCAACGCCAAACAGGCTTCAATTTTCAGCATCCTGTTGTTTAGACAACTGCACAAACCGCCTCGTCTTGTTCATCATTCCGGTCTGTTGTCTTTGGGCTCCCATCAAAACCAGAGGAACATCTGCAGCTCAGAGCTCTCGTACAGCACGCGCGCCCAAAAATCTTGCTTTGATTTAGGAAAAAGAGAAGCCCTTTATTATCTCCGTGCTCCGATCTCTCACAGCCGTGCTAAAACACAAGCAAATACGAGCGTAGAACATTATCGGCTGTCGTTTCAGATCCCCGGGCTATTTTGATCTATCGTTTCGGGATTGGCGGTGTATACGTTTTGGAGGGCGGTTATGGGGATTTTTGCATTAAGGATTGACTTGTCACGACAGAGCTTGGGTCTATATAAACAAGACTGATTTCCTGAATTATTAACGACTCGCACCCCCTGACGTACACGCACGTTTATCTGCGAGCTGAATAATGGTGAAAACAGATGTATCCGAGTGACCGCGTGCGTGCACTGTCCAGGAAAACGTCATTACGACCACATTTCAACAAACTAGAATTGCAAAGCGGTACGAGCAACAATCGGCTTAGTCGCTCGATTGCTACCGTTGTTTCCTTCTCTCACCAAACTCTACGAAACACCCAGTTGTTGTGACAGTAACGACTGGCTTATTTTATTTCCAATACACCACAGCACACAGCGAGATGTAAACAACCGTCTTAAAAATTGCGATTCCGCTGCACACAAGCCCAAGATCTAGAGATCTAAAGATCTAAAGCACACCTCAGTAGGACTCATGAGAAGTGAAAGCCCATGCTTAGAATAGATGCTTGGAATGGGCTCTGTTCCAATTCACAAACCTAATAGTAAACCATTTGGTGCATTTCTGAATCTACAACTTCAAATCAGAAAAAGTTGGGACAGTATGGAAAATGCAAATTAAATAAAAACGCAGTGTTCCTTACATTTATCTGCTCAACCTTATTTCATTTATTAATAAACCTTAATTCCTGCATTTCAGGCCTGCAACACATTCCAAAAAAAGTTGGGATGGAGGCAATTTAGGCTAGTAATGAGGTGAATAAACTAAATAATGATGTGATTCCAAACAAGCGATGTTAACAGGTGATTGTAATCATGGTTTGGAACAAAAGCAGCATCCAGGAAAGGCTAAGTCTTTGATCAGCAAAGATGATCAGAAGATCTCCAGTTTGTCAACAAATATGTGACAAAAGGATTAAAATGTTTAAAAACAATGAACCTCAAAGAAAGATTGGGAGGGATTTGCATATTTTTCCCTCTACAGTGCATAATACCATTAAGCGATTCAAGGAATCAGGAGGAATTTCAGTGCGTAAAGGCCAAGGGCGCAAGCTTAAGCTGAACGCCTGTGATCTTCGATCCCTCAGACGGCACTGCATCAAGAACCGCCACTCAACAATATCTGATATAACCACATGGGTGAGGGATTACTCTGGCAACCCTTCTGTTAAGCACTACAATACAGAGTTACATGCACAAATGCCACTTAAAACTTTACTGTGCAAAAAAGAAGCCTTATGTTAACCATGTTCAAAAGCGGTGTCGACTTCTCTGGGCTCGGAGCATCTTGGGCATCGATCATCTTGGATGGACCATCACACAGTGGAAACGTGTATTGTGGTCAGATGAATCAGCATTCCAAGTTTTGGAAAAACTGGACGCTGTGTGCTCCGGACCAAAGACGAAAAGGACCATCCAGCCCGTTATCAGCACAAAAGCCAGGGTCTGTCATGGTATGGGGCGGAGTCAGTTCCCTTGGCAAAGGTCATTTACACTTCTGTGATGGCAGCATTAATGCAGAAAAGTACACTGAGATCTTAGAGCAACATATGCTGCCTTCAAGACGTCGTCGTCTTTTCCAGGGACGTCCATGCATTTTTCAACAAGTCGATGCAAACCACATGCTGCACACATTACAAAATCATGGCTGTGGAGGAAGAGGGTACGGGTACTGGACTGACTTGCCTGCAGTCCTGACCTGTCCCCAATAGAGAATGGAGAATTTTAAAACAAAAAGTGCGACAACAACGACCCCGTACTGTCGCACATCTTAAGACGATGCTGTGTAAGGACCCTGGTTAGTAGCCAGAGGAGTCTGTATAGAAGTGGTGGAGGAATGTGGAGACCAGTGAGTGACTCTCCATGCGCGAGACTGGCTTCATGTGCAAATCATGTGCGAAGTATGGGCGGGTAATCATTGGATTGCACACATGTGCGTCAGGCAAATATACCCTGAAGCTCTACGAAACACCTGGTTGTTCTGACACAGCACCCGTTTCGCCAGACGTAAACGACGTACGCCGGCTTCCCGAAACGCCACCCAAGCCAAGCATCAGCTACGCATCTGGTGCTAGGCTTTGAAACTGGGATTTAGCTGACAAAAGCCTGGAAATCGAACGCGCTAGACGATTTTCAACACCTCCGCCTGGACTGACGTAGGCCGATGAAACGAGGCTCCGCGCTCGCTGGGATGTGTTTATGACCTGTCTACGTCTGGTCGACGCTACATCGATTCTGCGGGTTTAATCCTGGGTTTGGGGGACTCCTGATTAAACAAAACAGGAATCTAATGACAATGTGGTGCTAGTTAATGCAGCATTTGAGGGTTTGGGTTCTAGCCGAGTCTTCGCTGTGTAAAATTCAATTTGTCCAGAAACCCGAGGTTAAAACCCTGAATCAGTTTGATATTTGATAAATATTTGAAAGGCATGGATTCTACAGCCTTCTAGCGCTTTTCCACCAAAAGAACTTTGGTTCTTGAACCGGTTCTGTTCTGGTGTTTTTTAGAGAACCGGCCCGTGTTTCCAACAGTTTTGGGAGCCAAGCATGCGTCATCAACGGTGGGCGTAACGTGGCTTAATGTACTAAAAGTATGACATAGGAACACCATTTCTCTCAGTTATTACTGGTTATAAGTTCTCTGTACAAGCACTCAGGTGGTACAGTGGGATATTCCGCTAGCACACCAGCGCAGAGATTCTGAAATCCTCGGTTCGAAACTCGCCGTTGCCACTGGTCGGCTCTGCGCCATCTAGCAGGCATAACTGGCAGTGTCTGCAGCAGACACGGTTCTGCTAGGCGGGCGGGGTCTTCAAACACTGTGTGAGGACCCTGACTTGCAGATAGATAGGCGCCTGTGCAGAGTGCATAGGTGAAAAAGGATTCTGCTACTGGCTGCGAGTGGGTCAGAGGAGGCGTTAGCAGCAATATACCCACCTTGACTGCAATCAGGGATCCCCCAGCAGCAGAAGACAAACTGACTACTCTAAATTGGGCAAAAATGGGAGAAAATGCATAAATGAAAAAAAAAAACAAAGACAGGCAGACACTAATTAAAAAAATTGTAATAATAATAAAAAAGAATGCCGTCCTTCTTGCACAGCAGATAAAAGTCTATGGCATTTTAAAGCTCACTTGACTACAATGCTACTCATTTTAATTTATAGTAGTCCTTTTTTATTAACACTGGTACTTATGATTTAAGTTCCTTATAAATGAACACTTTAATTCTGAATACTTTCATAATTTTAATCATGTTGGACTGCAAACCAAAGTTCGACCTACAGGTTTTCTGTATCTGAAGTCAAATTTTATTTATTAATCTTGTTAAATCTGTACAAATTTGAGATTTATAACAATTTCAGAGTTTCAAAATTCTCCACACGTTCTCCATTGGGGACAGGTCAGGACTGCAGGCGGGCCAGTCCAGTACCCGTACCCTCTTCCTCCGCAGCCATGCCTTTGTAATGTGTGCAGCATGTGGTTTTGCATTGTCTTGTTGAAAAATGCATGGACGTCCCTGGAAAAGATGACGTCTTGAAGGCAGCATATGTTGCTCTAAAATCTCAATGTACTTTTCTGCATTAATGCTGCATCACAGAAGTGTAAATGACCTTTGCCAAGGGCACTGACACAGCCCCGTACCGTGACAGACCCTGGCTTTTGGACTTGTTGCTGATTACAGTCTGGATGGTCCTTTTCGTCTTTGGTCCGGAGCACACGGCGCCCATTTTTTCCAAAAAATACCTGGAATGCTGATTCATCTGACCACAATACACGTTTCTACTGTGTGATGGTCCATCCTAGATGCCTCCGAGCCCAGAGAAGTCGACACCGCTTTTGAACATGGTTAACATAAGGCTTCTTTTTTGCACAGTAAAGTTTTAAGTGGCATTTGTGCATGTAACTCTGTATTGTAGTGCTTGACAAAGATTTGCCAGAGTAATCCCTCACCCATGTGGTTATATCATCTATTGTTGAGTGGCGGTTCTTGATGCAGTGCAGTCTGAGGGATCGAAGATCACGTGCGCTCAGCTTAAGCTTGCACTTTTGGTCTTTACGTACTAAAATTCCTCCCGATTCCTTGAATGGTTTAATAATATTATGCACTGTAGAGGGAGAAATATGCAAATCCCTTCCAATCTTTCTATCAATAATTGTTTTCACGCATTTGTTGATAAACTGGAGATCCTCTGATCATCTTTGCTCATCAAAGACTCAGCCAAACCATGATTACAATCACTAGTTGACATCACCTGTTTGGAATCACATCATTACTAGCCCTAAATTGCTCCCGTCCCAACCTTTTTTGGAATGTGGTGCAGGCCTGAAATGCAGGAATGGAGGTATATTAACAAATGAAATGTATTTGAGCAGATAAAACATGAAATATCTTGAGTTCAAACTAGCTTCCCGGATCTCTGGAGTGTTTTTGAGTGGCGGCATTTGGCACCCTTGCATTTCCTTAACACGAGCTCCGCACGGACGCTGGATGCGTTGAAAAAACAACCCGCCCGACTCTGTCCAAATACGAAACTGCTCGCATAAGAGAGGAGCGTTTTAAAATGTACGGCCCTGTCCGGCGTATCATTAAAATATATGGAGCGTTACCCACACCGCACATATGGCCCGCGCTGACTTTATTGCGCATTTACGGTTTGGCGGAGGAATGACGGCAACGTCTTCGCCGCAGAGAGGGCCGGCGCTGAGGACAAAGACCTGGGTGGACTGCTGACACTGAGGGGGCCACGAAGACAGAACAAACACGACTTTCTGTCTGGCCTCGCTCCGTCAACACAAGCGGACCGCTTTCAGCACCGTGGGATATAACCGTCAGCCGGCGGGAAAAGCCGGAATCCGACACATAATGTGCTGTATGTAAAACAGTCCTTTCCTCTCTGGGCAACTTTGAAAGGCCCTCTGTGGTGCTCCTTATGTTCAGCCTGGGGCAAACACGTATGATCTACGATGTAAACAAAGATGAAGGCATCTGTTGGACACTGACCAAGAGGTGCAATCAGGCTGCAATAAATAAGAGTTAGATAAATAATCCTGGTTCTCCACTCATTATTTAATAAAAAAGCACATTTTTAATGAGCGTCTCCCTTTTTTACCCAATCTAGCTATAGCCAACTGGAGCTGACCTCTCTCTCGTCCCTGCAGCCGCCCGTACCCCTGATCGAGAAGGGTAGAGGCTGGCACGTTCCCCCTCAGTGCCTTAGCAGACAAAATTGGCCACTAGTCTGCTATGTGGGAATAGACCGGACTAAAAGAGAGGGCGACGCTGTGAGAGGACCCTGTTTAGTAGCTCAAAGATCAGCGCATGACTCTACATGCGTGGGACTGGCGTCCCGTGAATCCACCGTAGTATGGACAAATAATAAGGAAGCATAGACTGCACACTTGTCAGAGGGAGCGCGTGTCAGGCACATATACCCTCCTTGGATGCATTCGGGGTCTCCCTATCAGAGATCGCTTCTTTTCACCTGCTAGAGGCGGGGTCTCCCCCCTAGAGAGACACAGCCTATCTGTACTAGCATCAGAGCATCAGAGATAGCTTCTTTTCAATTGCAAGAGGCGGGGTCTCGCAGACCAGTCAGCAGACGTCGTAATTGCCAAACCCTGTTTCAGTCAGTAGTGTGTCTGTGTGGGTGCCAGGTTGGCTGATAGAGCATCAGAGTTCAAAATCTTTACACAGTTTCTACACTGACAACTATAATCTAACTTCTGTCAACCGAGGGATTTACACCGTGAGTGGACGCATTTGGGAGGACTAGCAACTCACACAGGGGCTTGAACTCAACCCCACTGAACGCATTTGGGAGGAATTACAAAGTCGAGTGGAAGCCAGACCTCCTTGTCTTGACTCCCACACGCCAAAAAATTAGTGGAGAGCCTTTCCAGAAAGGAGAGGCTGTTATTTTATTGGCAATGGTTTTGGAACGGGATGTCCAACAAGCTAACGGTCAGGTGTTTACATAATTTGAGCCATAGAGTGTATTTATGAGAATCAGAAAAAGTTGGGACAGCATGGAAAATGCAAATAATGCAAAATCACAGTTTCTTACATTTACTTTGACTGTTATTTGATGGCAGACAGGATGAACCTGAGATATTTCATGTTTTATCTGCTCAACTTCATTTTATTTACTAAGAAACATCCATTCCTGCATTTCCAAAAAAAGTTGGGACAGTAAATCATTTCCCACTTTGTAATGTTGCTATTCCTTTTCACCACACTTAAAACACGTTTTGGCACCAAGGAGACCAAGTGATTTAATGTTTCAGCTTTTATTTTGCCCCATTCTTCCTGCAAACACGTCTTAAGATGTGCAACAGTATGGGGTCGTCGTAGCATTTTTCGACGGGTCAGGACTGCAGGCAAGCCAGTCCAGTACCCGTACCCTCTTCTTCCGCAGCCATGCCTTTGTAATGTGTGCAGCATGTGGTTTTGCATCGTCTTGTTGAAAAATGCATGGACGTCCCTGGAAAAGATGACGTCTTGAAGGCAACACATGTTGCTCCAAGATCTCAATGTACTTTTCTGCATTAATGCTGCCATCACGGAAGTGTAAATGACCTTTGCCAAGGGCACTGACACAGCCCCATACCATGGCAGACCCTGGCTTTTGGACTTGTTGGACCATTTTTTCCAAAAAAGACCTGGAATGCTGATTCATCTGACCACAATACACGTTTCCACTGTGTGATGGTCCATCCTAGATGCCTCCGAGCCCAGAGAAGTCGATGCTGCTTCTGTACATGGTTAACATAAGGCTTCTTTTTTTGCACAGTAAAGTTTTAAGTGGCGTTTGTGCATGTAATTCTGTATTGTGGTGCTTGACAAAGGTTTGCCAAAGTAATCCCTCACCCATGTGGTTATATCAGATATTGTTGAGTGGCAGTTCTTGATGCAGTGCCGTCTGAGGAAGGCGTTCAGCTTAAGCTTGCACCCTTGTCCCTTACGCACTGAAATTCCTCCCGATTCCTTGAATGGTTTAATGATATTATGCACTGTAGAGGAGAAATATGCAAATCCCTTCTAATCTTTCTTTGAGGTACATTGTTTTTAAACACTTCAATAATTTTCTCACGCATTCGTTGACAAACTGGAGATCCTCTGATCATCTTTGCTCATCAAAGACTCAGCCTATGATTACAATGACCTGTCTGGAATCACATAATTATTTAGCCCTAAATATCCCCCGTCCCAACTTTTTTTGGAATGTGTTGCAGGCCTGAAATGCAGGAATGGAGGAATACTAACAAATGAAATGAAGTTGAGCAGACAAACGATGAAATATCTTGGGTTCAAACTGTCTGCAATCAAACTGTCCCAACTTTTTCTGATTTGGGGTTGTAGAACTTAAGTGGTCCATTTATAGCCTGCATTTCAACATTTTTCCCAAAGCAGGATTGGTATTTTAATGGGATTGGTAGTGCGTCGCCAAGAAAAATGATCAAAACTTTGAACACGGCCTCTGAAGTGATACCTAAACCACCTTAAAACCATTTACAGTGCGAACCGTATATGATCGCAGCTCCTTGAATGGGCATCGATGCTGACGCTAAGCCCTGTTTAGAGGCATGACCCTCACCCACAGACCTTCTCTCTGCCTTTGCCTCCCTGTGAATGCGAGCTCCCCCAGTCCCCCATGTGTTTTTCCTATCAGTCCCTGTTCCAGGCACGGTAACACTGTAGCACTCATTTAGCAAGCGTGACGCCCGGCCATCCCGTTCTGCCCACACCTCCGCAAGCTGGGAGAAGCACTAAAGCCACAGCTCGGCCGGAAAAGCATGCGCACCGGGTACCGAAGAGGACCGTTTAGCCGGGACCACGGATCGGGTTACTCCTGCCACCGTGTCATTCAATACCGCAACTGTTAATGTTACATAAAGCGTGTGAAATCACAGATGCTTGAGTCGCACCGGGATCATAAAGTTAATTTATTTAGCGATTTTTAACGCTCCCGCCCACGTTCTTTGACAACCAATCCTGAGTAAAAAAAATCTTCAGGCATGTTGTCACGTTGCTTTATTAAAATGGTTTTAAAAACCACATGAGTTAAACAATACCGCTACGGGGGCGAATTTTACATCACATGACTTGTATTAATTAATTACAAATTTTTAAATCCTGATTAGGGTTGAATTTGTTCCGACTTGACCTAAAAATGCTAGACAAAATGCACAAATAAACCTTGTTTCGAATCTCAGCTCTGCCACCAGGCGGCTGGGCGCTCCCTGCTCAGTGCCTGCAGAAGGCAAAATTGGCCACTAGTCTGCTATGTGGAAAATGACCGGACTAAAAAGAGGGCGGGGTCTTTGACGCTGTATAATGACCCTGGTTAGTCGCCTGGACAGAAGTGGAGGAACGTGGAGATCAGCGAGTGACTCTCCATGCGTGAGACTGGCCTCATGTGCGAATTCACCGAAGTATGGGCGAATAACAAGGGGTCGGTAGCAAATATACCCGTGTTGGACGTGATCATTCCCATTCAAGACTGGTCCCCAGTAGTGGAAGACTAAACGGCTATGTTAAATTGGGAATAAAATAACCCCTTCTGCATGATTCTGAGTTATATTATATAATATTATTACTCACTCACTCACTTTCTTAACCGCTTATCCAATTAGGGTTGCGTGGGTGGGTGCTGGAGCCTATCCCAGCTTTTCAATGGGCGCAAGGCACACAGTAATACCCTGGACGGGGCGCCAGTCCATCACAGGGCAGACACACACATACACACACCCATTCACCTATAGGGCAATTTAGTGTCTCCAATTAACCTGACTGCATGTTTCTGGACTGTGGGAGGAAACCTGAGCTCCTGGAGGAAACCCACACTGACAGACTTCTTGCTGTGATGCAACAGTGCTACCCACCGAGCCACCGTGCCGCTATAATATTATTAATTTAATGATTTTATTCTGCTTCCTTCTAGTCAGGGTCATGACTGGGTGCAGAGGTGGAAAACAACCTTTCCAAAACCACAGTGCTACTACATCCCAGGGCAACACACACTCACCCATTCATGAGGGTCAAATTGGGGTACCTAACTCAGTAAAAGTAAAAGTTAACCACAACTGGGTCCTGGTTTCAATTTCTAGAAGGACAGTGATCCAATATTCAATTTTGTCCCAGGGTAACACACACTCACCCATGCAGGGGTGAGTTGAGGGTCAATCTGGGGTACCCAGTTTAATAGGTGGAAAGAAACTGGCATACCCGGAAAACCCATGCATGCCAAATGCCAGGATGCATGGCATTATGAAGTAAACTGGTAAAACACAACTGGGTCGTGGGTTTGTCACAATCTTTCCAAAACCACAGTGCTACTTTGTCCCAGGGTAACACACCCATTCATGAGGGTCAATTTGGGGTACCTAATTTAATAGGTGGAAAGGATCTTGAATAATCTGGAGGGATCCTAGATTACAAAATGCGACCAAATGTCCTGCTGTGGATTCTCCCATCTCATCAAGCATTATTAAAAAAACATCAAGTGCTGTTATGTGGCCAAGTCAATAATTGACAATAAATGGATTTATTTATTTATATGTTTTACACAAGAATATTCTGACAATGTGCAAATGGCAAAATCTGGATTTGCCCTTCTCCTGCTCGTTTGGCACCGCCCAGTGTGCTCCAGTAACTCCCACCAGCTTCCAAATTTTTTTCCAAAGCAACATTAAAACTGGTCACTTGTAAACCAAGCTGCTAAGCTGAATTGATCTAAATGAATTTAATGTGGCGTAGTGAATCGCAGACGACGGTGCAAATTTATCGGGTGGTGCGTGCAAGAACATAATATTGTGGATGTTTTAGACCAGAGGGAATATTTAATTGAGGTCGCAAAAATGATTTAGTCTATATTGACTCCTTTGCTGTGTGTGTGGGAAGGTATGAATTAAGCCTGTAGAGCCAGTCAGAAAAAAAAATCTAATTATGAATTAGAAAGTAAGAGGGAATATTTTATAGCCTGGGATTCGTATCCTTTAGATTAGGACCTTTAATTTTTTAATTAAATTTTAAATTATTTTCATGAGGAAAAACTGTACTAAATACGATAATAATAACAATAATAACAACAACATTAAAAGTAATAATAAAGAAATAGTAATAATAATTAGAATTACAAAGTAAGAGGAAATATTAGATAGTTTTTGACATTAAAAAAGTATTCATACCCTAACTATTTTCTGACACGAATAACTTTTACAGCCTGAAATTCTTATCCTTTGGACTAGGACCTTTAAAATTTAAATTAAATTGCATCTTATTTTCATGGGGAAAAACTGTGTCTACTAAATATTATATAAATAAAAAATATATATATATAAAAATATTAATAATATTATTATTAACAAAAATAATAATAGCAGTGATAATTATAATAATAAAAATATTAAAAACAATAATAATAATAACAAAACTAACAAGAATAATATCATTTTTAACAATAATAATAATAGTAGAAATAATAATAATATTAATAATAAAACTAAAAGAAGAAATATTGTTATTAACAATGATAATGATAGCAGTGATAATTATAATAATAAAAATATTAAAAACAACAATAAAAATATCATTATTAACAATAATAATATAGAAAATCATTTTAATAATAAAACTAAAAATAATATTTTTATTATTAACAATAATAATAATAAACAATAATATCATTAATGATAATAATACAAATATTAATAATATTATTATTAACAATAATAATAATAGTAGCGATAATTATAATAATAAAACTATTAAAAACAATAAGATTAACAAAACTAACAATAATAATATCATTATTAACAACAATAATAGTAGAAATAATAATAATATTAATAATAAAACTAACAATAATATTTTTATTACTGATAATAATAGTAGAAATAATATTATTAATAAAACTTAAAGTAATATTTTTATTATTAACAGTAATAATAAACAACCATATCATATTATTAATAATAATAATAATAATAATAATAATATAAATATTAATAATATTATTATTAACAACAATAATAACAATAGTAATAATAATTATAATTATTATTATTATAATTATAATAATAAAAAACATTAACAAAAACAATATTGTTATTAACAATAATAATAATAATAATAAAAATAGTAAGAATATTAATTAACTATTAACTATTAATTAAAACTAAGAGTAGAAATATTAATTATTAACAATAATAATAATAGTAGTGATAGTAATAATAAACAATAATAATAATAAAACTAGCAATAATAATATTATTGTTAACAATAATAATAGTAGAAATAATAATATTAATAATACAACTAAAAGTAATATTTTTATTATTATTAACAATAATAATAACAATAATAACAATAATAATAATAGCCAGCAATCAATCTACACTATATGGTCAAATGTATAGTAACAGCTTCCTGATTTGTAAGTTCGGTTGTTTGCTAGCATGTGTATAAATGAGTTAGGGAAGGCCCTTTTTCTGTTCATGCATGACTGTTATCCTATTCACAAATCGAGTTCCATAAAAACATATTTCGCCAAGAATGGTGTCAGTGGCCTAACAAGTGCCTTGACCTTACATCCACTGAACACCTTTGAGATGAACTGAAATGCTGATTGCAAGCCAGGTTTTCCCATTCAAGACTGGTCTCTGATTTCACAATTAATGTTTTGATTAAATTATTTTAGATTTGAATTTCCAGCAAGCTCGTGTACAAGTGTCCACATACTTTTTGCCATATTCTGCAAGTCCTGGCTGGTTAGTTCTTGTATCCTTCTAAAGGTCTGTTTTCTCTTATAAAATACTTTTCAACTTGCTTTTGATTTGTTTTATGGACAGCACCTCTCATACTGATAGACCTCACAAAGAAAAATCTGTTTATCCATATGACTTATTTAATCCATACAACAGACCAAATAATTAATGGTAAATTTCTTTATCAGTGTAAATGAGAAAGGAAACCCTAAACAGACTTGATTTTCTCCAACAAACACTCACTAATCAGAAAGCAGAGAGAAGAAAATGAGACGAGGGGAAGTGACATTGCCACCATGAAAGTGGACACCCTTTAGAAACACACTGATGTTTTATGGAGCTGAAAGTTGCTTTGAGGCCAGATTAACATCTAACCCAAACTCCTGTGATCTCTTACCTCATCCTCAACTTTAACTACCATGCCCCTAGGATACACTTGCTCTTAGAATAACTTATGCTTAGTCCGAAACAAATGCAGACCCCCCTGCACAACCTTGCCTCTAATTCTTATGCAGGAATTTGTCTGATCTGATCAAAACTGTCCAGAACCGGGCACTCAAGATCTGATCAAACACGGTTGGCAATGTCTGTGAGAGGAACGGTTGAATGAATTCCTCATTACTGCTGCAATTGCGGCCTCTGCTGGCTGGTCGAAGGCGCCTGCACAGAGATAGTGAATAAAGGAGAGCAGTGTGTGACTCTCTGTATGTGATACTGCTCTGAGTAAAACCATCTCTGGCAAGGGAAAAGAAGTGGTTGGCAATTGTACACATGCCAAAGGGGGTGTTAGGTACCTCCCAAAAGCATTTTGAAGGGTTATTTATATTAATAAATATTTTTATTTTATTACAGTAAAATCAGGAGTCACCCACCCAGATAGATAGATAGACAGACAGATAGACAGGCACACAAAAAGATAGACAGACAAATAGACAGGCATACAAAAAGAAAAATAGATAGATAGACAGACAGACAGAAAGATAGGCAGACAGACAGACAGAAAAACAGACATACAGATAGATAAACAAACAGAAAGACAGACAGAGAGATGGATAGACAGACAGATAGGCAGACGGACAGAAAGACAGACAGACAGATAGGCAGACAGATAGGAAAACAGACCAACAGCAAGACAGACAAACAGAGAGATAGATAGGCAGACAGATAGGCAGACAGACATACATATAGATAAATTGACAGCAAGATAGATAGGCAGACAGACATACAGATAGATAAACCGACAGCAAGACAGATAGGCGGACAGACAGAAAAACAGGCAGACAGACAGAAAGACAGACTGACATATAGATTGAGAGACAGACAGTTAGACAGACAGAAAGGCAGACAGACAGAAAAATAAATAGATAGATAGATAGATAGATAGATGATAGATAGATAGATAGATAGATAGATAGATAGATAGATAGATAGATAGATAGATAGATAGATAGATAGATAGATAGATAGATAGATAGATAGATAGATAGATAGAGACAGACAGGCATACAAAAAGAAAGATCGACAGACAGACAGGCATATAGACAGACAGACAGACATGCATACAAAAAAGACAGATAGATAGACTCTCATGTAAGATGCATGATAAGTTTAGTTCTTCCTCTCTGAACCAGATGCCCTGCTGCATTATGCTGACACCAGTGCTGTGGTTTCTCTTAAAATTGCAAATTTGGATTTTGGGTGAAAAGTAGGTCACAGACCTGCACACACAGAAAATCCACCCTGGCAGATGTTAAACCCTGAGAAGTGAAATGGAAAACCACTGGATGCTAATATTGTTCTAATGTACCAGGCTGATAAGGGGTGACAGCGGCACCCAAATACAATATAACAGCTTTTTTTATGTGCAACATGATGTTTTACAAAGTACAAGTACATATTTAGGCATGAGTTATAAAGCTGGATTTTCATAGTTTCATCTGTCGGGATTTAAACAGCTTTGTCTAGTTAGCAAGCTAATGTTAGCCACCTAGCTGACCTCTATCTAAGCCAGCAAGTATATAGCCTACAGCTCAGTGTCAAATGAATGACAGTGAACAAATACGTTCAAACCAAAGTCGTGCGAGAGTTATCTACAACCCCAAATCAGAAAAAGTTGGGACAGTTTGAAAAATGCAAATAAAATAAAAATGCAGTGTTCCTAACTTTTTTTTTGACTTTCATTTATTAATAAACACTCATTCCTGCATTTCAGGCCTGCAACACATTCCAAAAAAAGTTGGGACGGGGGCAATTTAGGGCTAGTAATGAGGTGAATAAACCAAATAATGATGTGTTGTAATCATGGTTTGGTACAAAAGCTGCATCACTGAAAGGCTGAGTCTTTGATGAGCAAAGATGATCAGAGGATCTCCAGTTTGTCAACAAATGTGTATGAAAATTATTGAAATGTTTAAAAACAATGAACCTCAGAGAAAGATTGGAAGGGATTTGCATATTTCTCCCTCTACAGTGCATAATATCATTAAGCCATTCAAGGAATCGGGAGGAATTTCAGTGTGTAAAGGCCAAGGGTGCAAGCTTAAGCTGAACGCCCGTGATCTTCAATCCCTCAGACGCCACTGCATCAAGAACCGTCACTCAACAATAGCTGATATAACCACATGGGTGAGGGATTACTTTGGCAAACCTTTGTCAAGCACTACAATACAGAGTTACATGCACAAATGCCACTTAAAACTTTACTGTGCAAAAAAGAAGCCTTATGTTAACCATGTCCAGAAGCGGCGTCGACTTCTCTGGGCTCTGAGGCATCTAGGATGGACCATCACACAATGGAAACGTGTATTGTGGTCAGATGAATCAGCATTCCAGGTCTTTGAAAGATGAAAGATGAAAGAAAACAGACCATCCAGACTGTTATCAGCAACAAGTCCAAAAGCCAGGGTCTGTCATGGTATGGGCAGAGGCGATTTAACCTGCCTGTGGGCCCAGGGGCTACGGCTGGTTGTGGGTGCCCACGTATAGTTTTCATAAAATCAGTACACAACGCAAGACAACAGAGTTCCTTCCGAACTAATATAGCCATGTTACCCAAACCATAGTAAGGACAGAAAACAAAGCGATAGCACACAGACAACAATCAACAGGTCAAAACATTAAATGCAGATTCAATAAAAGAACAAGGATGTAAATATGCAATCAGGAAGAGTACCCAGGTCTACAGTCTCATCATTTCACAACACACGCGACAACAAGACTGAACAGTACAGTTCTAACATGAAAAATAGAAAACATCTGAGTCTTTTCTTCTACATTTCTGGAATGAAAAGTCTCTAAAAATGTCCTTAAAATACAGATTTCTTAAAATGTCACTCTCGATAGACACAGTGGCGTAACTAGGAGCTCATGGGCCCCAGTGCAAAAAACTTTTTGGGCCCCCTCAACAAATTTCATATATATATATATACTGTATATATATAGGTCTAGTAACGTTAAGCAGGTTACACAGATTCCCAAAATCCCTTGCTGTGCACTCACTGTATATTTTGATTACATGTATTCTGATATTGTCTTTTAGTTATTTTAATATTTTGCTTAACAAAACTATTGTCGTGTTTTTACACTCGTTATCGCCGCACTTTACCACTAGCATTAGCCACTTGCTACTAGAGGGTCATATACAAACTTACTGCAGCAGAACGTCCGAACGCACATGTATAAACCGGGTGCTGCATTCTGATTGGCTGAGCTGAATGTCACTCACATAACGCCACTAATAACGTGTAAATGATTAACAAAATCATTAGTTTGTAAGCTTCCCTGTTCTTACTAACCAAAATAAATAACAAAATAAATAAAAAATAAAACAGCCAATCCGGGGCCCTCAATTATTTGGGGCCCCTGGGCTGAAGCCCAGGTAAGCCCGTGCATTAAATCGCCCCTGGGTATGGGGCGGTGTCAGTGCCCTTGGCAAAGGTCATTTACACTTCTGTGATGGCAGCATTAATACAGAAAAGTACATTGAGATCTTAGAGCAACATATGCTGCCTTCAAGACGTCATCTTTTCCAGGGACATACATGCAGTTTTCAACAAGACAATGCAAAACCACCTGCTGCACACATTACAAAGGCATGGCTGTGGAAGAAGAGGGTACGGGTACTGGACTGGCCTGCCTGAAGTCCTGACCTGTCCCCCAATAGAGAATGTGTGGAGAATTTTGAAATGAAAAATGTGACAACGACGACCCCGTACTGTTGCACATCTTAAGACGTGTTTGCAGGAAGAATGAGACTAAATAAAAGCTGAAACACTAAATCACTTGGTCTCCTCGGTGCCAAAACATCTTTTAAGTGTGGTGAAAAGGAATAGCAACATTACAAAGTTGTAAATGCTTTACCGTCCCAACTTTTTTGGAATATGTTGCGGGTGTGAAATGCAGGAATGGATGTTTCTTAATAAATGAAATGAAGTTGAGCAGATAAAACATGAAATATCTCAGGTTCATCCTGTCTGCAATGAAATAAAAGTCAAAAGTAAATGTAAGAAACTCTGATTTGGTGTTGTAAATAAGTAATAATATTAAATTACAGTATTTTAGGAATCGTTCTTCACCATTTAAAACAGAAGTTCATTCCGAATGAACTGTGAAAACAAGAGTGCATTACAGCCAGTGTTACCAGGGTAACCATCTCAGATCCCAATCTCTCCTCCAGGCCTGAAATCTCAACATCTCGCTTCTCCCTCCCTCGACCAGAGGCAACGTTGGCCTGCTGCCTATCCAAGCTGAACAACAGCAAGACGTGCAATTAAATTAAGACCTCTCGGTCAGCTCACCAAAGAGGAGGAAATGCATTTTAGGAGTCTCGGGATGGCTGAATTACTGGAATGCATCAGATACTGGCGGCTGCCCAATGTCTCGGAGCACTCCTCTGATTAGAGATGCACTGCGCAGTGACCCCAGAGAAGAAACGAAGAAAGCGTCGTTAAAAGGTGATGGATCAACCATTCAGCTGAGGGAGATCATTGTCCTTGGTGCTGGGGCGAGACCTTTGATGTTCGCCGTTTTATTGACTCTGTTTTGGCATTCGGTCTGCCTCTTTACGTACCATTGAACCTGATCGCTTACTGGAACAGATAAATGGTCAACTTGGAAAGCACGAAGGAGGCCAAGAAGCACCAGACAGCGGCACTTACTTATGCTAATCAAATATGTTTGAACGAATTCCCTTTCACGTTCTTCCAAGACAGAGAGTCAAGACTTCGACCGTCGTAATTTTGGGCATCGGAGAGACGCTTGGGTGACTTTGGCACATACGTTACGCCTGAAGTGGGGCCGGTTGCTCCAGCACGTTCAGGGCACCCTGCACATGCCAGTTGAGAGAACAGTGGCACTGCTTCCCCACTTAAATCACAACCACATGGTGCCAGCAGACCACGGAGCAGCCCACTCCCCCCTACCACTACACACACACACACACACACACACACACACACACAGGCCAAGCCTGTTCCACTGCTAATCACCAATTATTCAAGAAAAGAGCTCTTTGTGTGCAGAACCTGTGCAGCGTGCCGCGGCAGCGCCTGCTCCCTCATAATGATCAAGCCAAAACAGACCATTTACAATCGGGTCTGAGCCTCTGCCAAGGAGCAAAGTTATCCGCGAGGCAAGTTAGAGGTCTGGAGTTTACTTGTCCTGCCTTTGCTAGTTAAATTGCCTCCTATACAGGGTACAGGAGCTACCTGTCAGTTTAGCGAGAAGGGGGTGGAGGGGGTATTTTGGTTGTTCTAAGAGTTTCATGGAAGCCACTTTACTCTATAATCAAAGACAATGCAATACTCCAGTTGTAAAAAATGCTAATCACTATTTGTAAACACAGAGAGTAGTGTTTATGCATCATGTGACTCACAATTTGCATAAAATATTGACCATAGTTCCAGACTATGAACTTCTGAACTCGCCAGATAATACAAAAAGATTATAGCAGGTAAATAATTCCACATAATTGGAATACTGATTAGATTTTAAACACACATCTCCATTAAAGACCTGTTTATTGTGTACTGTTCTCTGACTAACTGTTGTTTCTGCTGCTTTTTGGTCATCCTGCATCCTCATACTTTCTTTATCATTAGTCTGAAAGCATGTTGGGAAATCTTGTGTGGAGCACCTATATACCAACTGATGTTTGATGTTCAAATTCATCCCAGAGCTGTTCAGTAGTGCTGAGGTCAGGGTTCTGTGCAGGCCAGTGGAGTCGTCATGTCTTTATAGACCTTGGTTTGGGCACAGTCATGCTGGAGATGGAAAGGTCCATCCCAAAACTGTTTCTACAAAGTTGGAAGTGTATAATAGTGGCTGAAATGCATGAAGGTGTTGCAAATACCTTTGTTCATTCATAGAGTATTGCCCCTATATATGTACAGTATATATACATATACCCAGTGGGTATCACTGTCGCCTCACAGCAAGATTCGATCACCAGGTGGGGCGGTCCGGGTTCTTTCTGTGTGGAGTTTGCATGTTCTCCCTGTGTCTGTGTGGGTTTCCTCCGGGAGCTCCGGTTTCCTCCCACAGTCCAAAGACATGCAAGTGAGGTGAATTGGAGATACAAAATTGTCCATGACTGTGTTTGACATTGAAATCTTTATATATATTTTTCAGTCATAACATAAAAACCACCTCCTTGTTTCTACACTCACTGTCCATTTTATCAGCTCCACTTACCATGTAGAAGCACTTTGTAGTTCTACAATTACTGACTGTAGTCCATCTGTTTTTTCTGCATACTTTGTTAGCCCCCTTTCATGCTGTTCTTCAATGGTCAGGACTCTCCCAGGACCACTACAGAGTAGGTATTATTTGGGTGGTGGATCATTCTCAGCACTGTCGTGACACTGACATGGTGGTGGTGTGTTAGTGTGTGTTGTGCTGGTATGAGTGGATAAGACACAACAATGCCGATGGAGTTTTTAAACACCTCACTGTCCCTGCTGGGCTGAGAATAGTCCACCAACCAAAAATATCCAGCCAACAGCGCCCCGTGGGCAGCGTCCTGTGACCACTGATGAAAGTCTAGAAGATGACCAACTGAAACATCAGCAATAGATGAGCGATCGTCTCTGACTTTACATCTGCAAGGTGGACCAAGTAGGTAGCAGTGTCTAATAGCGTGGACAGTGAGTGGACACGATATTTAAAAACTCCACTCACCAGTACAACACACACTAACACAACACCACCAGGTCAGTGTCACTGCAGTGCTGAGAATGATCCATCACCCAAATAATACCTGCTCTGTGGTGGTCCTGGAAGAGTTCTGACCATTGAAGAACAGCATGAAAGGGGGCTAACAAAGCATGCAGAGAAACAGATGGACTACAGTCAGTAATTGTAGAACTTCTATATGGTAAGTGGAGCTGATAAAATGGACAGTGAGTGTAGAAACAAGGAGATGGTTTTAATGTTATGTGAGACACACACACACACAACAGCTGAGGTTTAGGTTCAGGATCTACCTCAGTCTTATTAACTAGCACCATCTAGTGTAACTAAGTGTCTCTCTATGAAAGAAATGTGCAATTCTAATACACCTCACTGCCACAAACAAAGCAAAGCACGTTAAATAAATAAGTAATAATACAGGCCGACTAAAGTCAGTCACAATGTTGGTGGGGTTTCAGAACCTGATATGAAAAACACTAACACTGACAACAAAAACTGACTGTTCTACATGTGTTCAAAACTGGTAAAAGTACGGGCTAATCCAGCATGGTTCATTTGAACCCGTTAAATCTGACGTGCTTTCAAGATCTTCAGAAATAGATCTTATTTATACCCGTGGATTTCTCTTCATGGGCTAGCTCCTCTTGTGCCACAGGACCCATTAAAATTCAGATTCCTCAGCGAGTTCGTCATTTCTCCTCCGCCAAGATATACAAAAAAAAGGTTCCCTGCATCAAGCACTGTCCCCCAGGCAGACCGGCCTGCTATTGATGTCTCGTATAAGCCGAAGTGAAATATGTCTCATGCCTAATAAAAAAACTTATGCTTAACTAGGTTCAAGGAGGATGGCAGAGACGAATTAGCCTCAAGGTCGCTATAATGACAATATGCAAACATGGAGATGATTCACATCACAGAACTCAGAAGGGCACAGAGTTCACTTTTAAGATGCACTTCGTTTTAAAGGCATCGGAATTTCATTTAGGGCTGTTAGAATCCTTTAAAAAACACTTTGAGTCGGTCGCTCCGGTGGCGCAGTGGTAAAATACTTTAGCACACCAGAGCTGGGTTTTCGAATACATCGTATCGAATCTGCCATCCGGCTGCCATCCGGCTGGGCTGGGCGGCTGCATGAACAACGATTGGCTGTTGTTCATAGGGTTAGGGGCGAATCTACTTTGCTTTTTATTGTCTCTCTTAGCCCAGACTTGACTTTCTAATTGTGAGGGTTGTTTTTCCAGTATCATGGAAGTAATACATATTACTATCGACCAGTCGGACGTCTACATACAGATACCATTGGCTAATGTCTAACTGGTGATGAATCAGCGTCCTGTACAGGTTGCGTTACCGAATTGAGCCCAGTGACCCAGACCCCCCACCCCACCCCTAAAGCAGGTAAATAGTGGTAAAACAGTGTTAAAACATAGAATTAAATATATATATTAATTAATCAATGAATTAATGAATATTACATATAAATATGTTAGACCATTAATAAAAACATTTGCACATCTGCACAAAATAATTTGCACATCTGTGTTACACTTAACACGGCAGGTTTCATAAATGCAATATTTAACTTCTCTACACATCTGCTCATTGCACATACTCGCCACACTGTAAACATCTGTGCTGGACACTTTTCTCTTTCAAACTGAACTTGTTTATTGTTAGTTTATAGTTTTTTTTTTTATTCATATTTTATAATTTCTTTTCATTTTTTGTAAACATCTTCTCTGTTTATGTTTCTATGTCATGCGCCAGCACAAAATCAAATTCCTTGGATGTAAAAACGTACTTGGCAATAAATCCGATTCCAATTCTGATTCCGATTCTGATTCCAATTCCGAGTCAAATGACAGATTCAATAAAAACGGATGGAAACTGATCGCAATTTTCTATCAAATGTAAACCTAACCAACTAATGTTTTTGTTTTGTAATTGGAAATACACTATATTGCCAAAAGTATTTGCTCGTCTGCCTTCACGCACATGTGAACTTGAGTGACGTCCATTTCTTAATCCATAGGGTTTAATATGATGTTGCTCCACCCTTTGCTGCTATAACAGCTTCAACTCTTCTGAGAAGGCTTTCCACAAGGTTTAGGAGTGTGTCTTCCAGAAGCGCATTTGTGAAGTCAGACTAATTCATCCCAAAGGTGTTCTATCAGGTTGAGGTCAGGACTCTTCTACAACGAACTCGCTCATCCATGTCTTTATGGACCTTGCATTGTGCACTGGTACTCAGTCATGTTGGAACAGGAAGGGTCCATGCCCAAACTGTTCCCACAAAGTTGGGAGAATGAAATTGTCCAAAATCTCTTGGTATGCTGAAGCATTAAGAATTTCTTTCACTGGAACTAAAGTACCGAGCCCAACTCCTGAAAAACAACCCCACACCATAATCCCCCCTCCACCAAACTTTACACTTGGCACAATGCAGTCAGACAAGTACAGTTCTCCATCGTCCATCGGATTGCCAGACAGAGAAGCGTGATTCGTCACACCTGTCGTTCCCAATCGCTTCCACTTTGTTATAATATCACTGACAGTTGACTGTGGAATATTTAGTAGTGAGGAAATTTCACGACTGGACTTGTTGCACAGGTGGCATCCTGTCACGATACCACGCTGGAATTCACTGAGCTCCTGGGAGCGACCCTGCCAGTGGAGGAACTTACAATAAAAACAATTAAAATACTTCATGATATTTGTGTCATAGTATTAATACTTGCTAAGATTACTGTTTTCCAGTGGTCAGCTGTGGCCTGGTGTGTATTTTTAAAAACAGAGGGCTTGTTTGGATCAAATGCATCAAATTCAAACCCTAACATGGTTAAAGGGTTTGTAGTCTCTTGGACTAAGCCCTGTTGAGGGTTTGTAGTGTCTTGGACTATAGTGTCTTGGACTGAGCCCTATCCAGGGTTTGCCATGTCTTGTTCCCATTGTTTCCCGGTGACGCCAGACCCATCCTGACCCTAACTATGACAAAGGGGCTTGTAATAAGGCTAAAATATTATAAAGAAATCTGATGATCACTTTTTGAGCCATTTTTACCAAGAAAGCCAACAACTCAGCCCTAATTCATGCTATTTGCCACCAGATTGGCCAGGCTCTTAACAGACAAGGTTGACCCTGTTTAAGGGAAGGAAGGCCAGATGGGCATGAGCCTCCTTGTTGCATGATCTTTCATGAATGCAGAAGTAAGAATCTGTCACTAACCAGTGTACAGATGTAGCTAGTGGCTTCACATATGTTGGAGGAAATCATGTTGCTGAACCCTTAGCAAGAGTATAGATTATAGTAAATCATGCTGTTATAAATATTTTGTAAAATACATGCTTCTGTTGTATTATTTAACCGGAATCCCTGTAATAGAAGACACGCCAGCCTCTGCTTTTTTGCATTTTTCTCGCCATTGTTGTTCCATTATTTTCTCTTTAAATATTAACCACGGCTTTGTTTAGCCCACCTCCTTCTTCATCGCTCCCCTGCTCACAGATTCAAATGCTGGTCCATCAGGATCTGACCCTGGCTGTTTTGACAGGGCTCAGAGGTAGAAAGCGCTTGGCGAAAACCCGCTGAATATCATTTTCCTCTCTTTCCCCCTTGTTCTCTCTCTCATATCCATTAATGCAGGCTTGCTGGGCCTGCAGTTTGGAGGGCAGTGCGAGGGTGCTGAGTTTGGATTTTACAGAGGCTCTGCTGATAATAACGGAAGTGGCTATAGAAGCCCCTGCGTTACACCAATTCTTGAATTCTCAGAACACTATATGGCAGGGGTGTCCAAACTTTTCTTGTTAGGGACCAGATGGAGTTAAAAATATGCAAACACGGACCACGGACTCTTTTGTAATAAAACTAATAAAAATACAGTATAATAGACCTACTTGATTACTAACAATTACACTTCCATCCCAATTCATCCCAAGGTGTTTAATGTGTTTTTGGAAGTTACTGTATGTTATGCACAGGGACATAGTCATGCTGGAACAGCTAAGTGCGGAGTTTTTCAAACCCAGGGTCACAGAGAAAAATAATAATAATTAAATAAATGGGCCGCTCAGGTGGTGCAGTGGTAAAAAGTACGCTAGCACACCAGAGTTGGGGTTTCGAATACAACGTATCGAATCTCAGCTCTGCCTTTCCGACTGGGCTGGGCGGCTGCATGAACAACGATTGGCTGTTGTTCACAGGGGTAAAAAGTCGGACCATAGGTCCTCATAACTGGTGCAACTGCGGCCATACTGGCTGACTGATGGCGCCTGCACAGGGCGGAGGAATAATGCTGATAGGGGTGTGGCCCTCCATACACAGTGCCCGTCAGTGTATGAACTCGACTCGTGAAGGTGAAAAATGCAGTCTGTACTGACTGTACGTGCTGGAGGGGGCGTATGTCAGTTGAGAGGCGTCCTCAGTCAGCGGTGAAGGGTCGAATCAGTATAGAGGACGCAATCAGGGTAATTGGACACGACTAGATTAGGGGAGAAAATTGGGGGAAAAAGTGGGAAAGAAATAAAAACAAAATAAAATAATAATTCAATAAATGAATGTTAACAGGCACATAAACACAAAATAAACTTGTACACGAATGCCCCCTTGTGGAGGCTTTACGTTGCATCTTGTAAACCACAGTGGGACCAGATTGCCACCACTTTTTTTTTTATTAATTAAGTTAATTTTATTTTGTGTTGTGTTAGTGGGCAGTTGTAGCCTAGTTATTAAAAGGTCACTAGTTCAAGCCACACAATTGCCAGGTTGCTACTGTAGGGCCCCTGAGCAAGGCCCTTAACCCTCAATTGCTGTCCGGGGTGTTTTCTACCTTTCACCTAGTGAATTGGACCACCCGTGACCCTGAATAGGACTAAGCGATGGTAAAACAGACAACAAATGAATAAATGAATGGTATAGGGGTGCTCAAGTGGTGCAGCGGTAAACTATACTAGCTCAGTACTGCTTAGATCTGGGGATCAAGTGTTCGAATCTCAGCCACTATCAACTGGTCAGGCATCTGCATGGACGTGATTGATTGGCTAATGCCTAAAACAGCCTAGCTATTGGTAGACGCACTTGTCACTGTGCTCCCAGTGCTTGTCCCAAGCCCAGATAGAAATAGGAGGGTTGCGTCAAGAAGGGCCAGTGCCAAGTCTGGTAGGCGGACAAAATCCGCTGTGGCGACCTTAAATACAGAAGCAGCCGGAAAAAAAAAATATATATTTTAGCAGGGTGTCCACATACTTTTATACGGATGATTTTAAAAGTATCAGTACTTTTATTTCACTATTTTGTTTTATAAGATCAAGAGGAAAGAATGTACGTCGTTCTTTAACGCCTTGTTGTCATTTCTACCATCTCTGACCTCTGCATACATTTTCAGATTCATCGACTTTAGTCCCGTAGGTACTGAACGTACTGCTGGCAAAACACAATCTAGATGCTGGTGAAATGAGGTCCCCGTGTTTATTTGTTGCTGTGTTAACATTAAACAGCCATGATTTATAGAACGAGATACTGTCGCGGGTACTGAACGCCACCACTGTTTTTTTTTTCTTGCAGCACCGTATATATTGAGATGTAAATATGTAACCTGGAGGACAGGAGCGGAGCCATTAAGGGAACCTTTAAGAGGTTAAATCCTGCTGTTGAAATGAACAGATCGTCATGTGTTTTTGGATTTAGCCTCTTCCCTCAGGCAAAACCTGGACTCCTAAGCTTGAGATCTCAGCAATGCAATTTTGCCACCAGACTGCCCTTGAATTTAGCATATTCAGGTTAGAGGTGCTTAAAAACATGGTTTGAATTAAAGAAACTCCAGTGGCCTGCAATGAGCCTTGACCTCAACACCACTGACCACGTGGAATGAACTGGAGCATCAGCATCAACTGGTAGTCAGGACTTCTAGACATACATTTAAAAATCTGTGGGGTTGTGAGGGACTGTAAAAAGGTGGGAATTCATTTTAATGCCCATTCTGTTGAAGTGGAGTGTCCAACAAGGTTTTAGTCAGGTGTCCACACAAGTACCTTGATTTGTGCATAATTAAATAAAAAAATTTAGAAAATGAAAAGCTTGTGGTTCTCTTGAACATCATATGAATCAGCAGCATTAGACCAAATTCTCAAAATTCTCAGCCACTGAGCTAAATGTTGGCTGATTTTAGGTGTTTGTTGGAAATGTGTGTTCAAAAGGATTTCTGCTACTAAAAGGCTGCTTTTAGGATATGCACTGAAATAAGAAAGAAAAAAAGACATTACTGATTTTTTTTTAAAAATTGACGGAAGGAAGGAAGGAAAAAATAAAAAAAATAAAAAAGGAAGAAAAAAAAGAAAGAAAGAAAGAAAAAAGAAAGAAAGAAAGAAAGAAAGAATAAAAAAGAAAGAAAAAGAAAAAAAAGAAAGAAAAAGAAGAAAAAAGAAAAAAAACTAAGAAAGACAAATAAAGAAAAAGAAAGAAAGAAAAAAGAAAAAAGAACACAGAAAAAAGAAAGAAAGAAATAAAGAAAGGAAAAAAAAAGCTAAGAAAGAAAGAAAAAAGAAAGATAAAAGTAAAAAGAAAAGAAAAAGAAAAAAACAAAGAAAAAAGAAAGAAAGAAAAAGAAAAAAGAAAGAAAAAAAGAAAGAAAAGAAAGAAAGAAAGAAAGAAAGAAAGAAAGAAAGAAAGAAAGAAAAAAGAAAAAAGAAAGAAAGAAAGAGAGAGAGAAAGAAAGAAAAAAAGAAAGAAAGAAAGAAAGAAAGAAAGAAAGAAAGAAAGAAAGAAAGAAAAAAGAAAAAAGAAAAAAGAAAGAAAGAAAGAGAGAAAGAAAGAAAGAAAAAAAGAAAGAAAGAAAGAATAATAAAAAATAAAAAAAATAAAGAAAAAAGAAAAATAGAAAAAAAAAAAAAAAGAAAGAAAAGAAAAAAGAAAGAAAAAAGAAAGAAAGCATGTTTTGTTTAAAATTATATGTGCTACTAAAAGGCTGTTTTTTAGGACATACACTGAAGAAAAAAGGAAAAAGACATAATGGATTTGTTTAAACATATCGATTCTATTTGGCAGATGATTGTGTGCTGCCCTCATTTCTCAACTCTACTGAGGGTTCTTCTAGAAAATGAAGAAATATTTCTTCTACACAATGTGCCCTGTATCACCCATTGAGGCCATCTAGTCAGCGATCTGTAATATAAAGCATCGAGCCGTGCAGTCCTCAAAGACAAATAACCAAACAATGTCATCACATCTGTACATGCGCTATATCACCCCCTAGTTCCAGACGCAGAGAAGCAACCATGATGCTGTGAGCTAATAAAAGCTGAATGAATCACTGGCCTGAGGTAGATGGCCTCAGATTAATTCAATAGTTGAAGTATCAGCTTTCATTAGAGAAAGACAGAATTTTAATTCGAGGCAGAACAGTAGGATGATGATGCGGATACAGCAGCGGTCGACCGACGGGGTGGCTGGGATGTCGACATGAAGACGTTATAATGAGGAAGTCAAGTAAAAATTATTCATTAAGAGGCAGCTGGTGTTTTGTTAGATCATTTTTTAATGCTCACCTATTCGCTGCTAAGACTTACTGCTGGTTGGTGGCCAGGATGTATATTTTTAAGATACACCGATCAGCCATAACATTAAAACCACCTCCTTGTTTCTACACTCACTGTCCATTTTATTAGATCCACTTATCATATAGAAGCACTGTTCTACAATTACTGACTGTAGTCCATCTGTTTCTCTAGATACTGTTTATAGCCTGCTTTCACCCTGTTCTTCAATGCTCAGGACCCCCACAGGACCACTACAGAGTAGGTATTACTTAGGTGGTGGATCATTCTCAGCACTGCAGTGACACTGACATGGTGGTGGTGTGTTAGTGTGTGTTGTGCTGGTATGAGTGGATAAGACACAGCAATGCTGATTGAGTTTTTAAACACCTCACTGTCACTGCTGGACTGAGGATAGTCCATCAACCAAAAATATCCAGCCAACAGCGCCCCGTGGGCAGCGTCCTGTGACCACAGATGAAAGTTTAGAAGATGACCAACTCAAACACCAGCAATAGATGAGCGATCATCTCTGACTTTACATCAAGGTGGACAAACTAGGTAGGAGTGTCTAATAGAGTGGACAGTGAGTGGACACGGTATTTAATAACTCCAGCAGCGTTGCTGTGTCTGATCCACTCATACCAGCACAACACACACTAACACACCACCACCATGGCAGTGTCACTGCAGTGCTGAGAATGATCCACCACCTAAAAAATACCTGCTCTGTGGTGGTCCTGGGAGTTAACAAAGCATGCAGAGAAACAGACGGACTACAGTCAGTAATTGTAGAACTACAAAGTGCTTCTATATGGTAAGTGGAGCTGATAAAATGGACAGTGTGTGTAGAAACAAGGAGGTGCTTTTAATGTTATGGCTGATCGGTGTAGTATGTAGTGCATTTACTGCTCTAGTATTAAGAGGGGTGTTCACATACTTTTGGAGAATGACCAAATAGAAAAGAAAGAGAGCGAGAATGGGAATAAGAAAATGAGAAAGCATAAGACTCAGAGAGAGAGCAAGAGAGAGAGAGAGAGAATGATAGAATGAAGGAGGCTCATCATTAGCACATAAGGGGATAATAATGGTGACAAGATGGCGCAAGGCAAAAATAATCATCATCATCATTTACAGAGGGAGATCAATCCTCAGAACAGCGCGACCGGGGAAATTGAAGCTATAGATCACCGCGAGGCAGGGAGACGCGAGGCTAATTTGCGTGAGAAGCCGAAGCGCTGACAGTGCAATAGCTGTCCACACGGAGATGAGAAGACGGGCGGCCGGCGACGAGGCGCAGCCACAAACAGAAATCAACAAGCGCGGCGCCCGGCCGATAGCCATCATCCATTCTGCGCAAATTGAACTGTCACCTCCAGTGTCACTTTTTTCCTCGCAGCGGGAACGTTCCGTGACATTAATTCCCAGCGGGGTAAAATAAAGACATCACGCACGTCAAACAGATAAACACCGGGCGCAGGGCGGAAAAGGCGCTAACAGCTCGGTTAGCCCTGCCATGTCGGTTGTTTATGTCACATCTAGTCTATTTAAGAGTGTATCTTCTCTCCGGTGAGGGTTAGCATAGCTTAGCCTGTCGCACACTGCCGAGTTAATAGACCTGACAGTAAAATAAATACAATCTTGATCTCCATGCGGTGGCTAATCAGCTTTACTTTACTGAATAGATTAGCCAAACAGCTTTAGCCAGATGAATGCTAATTATTTCTTCACATGCCTAAGTTGAAATAGATGTTTAAGATCAATAAGAAATGCTTTGTTTTCATTTATATAGCTTTAAAAAGAGAAATAGAATAATACAGGCATAACTAGCGGGCTCTCTATGTGTGTTTACATTAAGTTAGGCAAAAATTCTTCATAAATCTGATCTAAATGTCAGTTAGCTTTAAGCTGCTCATTTTGGAGCTTCTTATGACAATATATAGCTAAAAACTGTCTTTCATTTTCGTGTAGATAGGTCAAACACATCTTTTAAAAAATGCTAACGTTGTAGCATCAATTGCTATCATTGCTGTAGTACTAAAAAATGACATAACGGTGCTAATTTTGTAGTTGCTAATATAGCATCTAATGCATTTACTACTAATGCCTCCTAAGTTTACACTACATGATTTTTGCCCTGATTTTCGCTCGCCGACAGGTCGCCGCTAGATGTGGCAGGTCGGAGGCAACTTTGCGTTCGCTCGGGGCTCGGAAATCGTCTCTCGATAGCTATGTGTGAACTGTTAAATGACTCGATCAGAACGGTTCGTCGAGCGCTCAAGAAAAATATCTAGCATGTTAAATATCTGGACCTGTCGGCGACTCAAATCATGTAGTGTGAAAGGCGTTGCAATCAGGTTGTGATTGTTGTGAACGCAAAATACAGAAGGGACACCCTGGGGGAGAAGATCAGAATACATTCTATCAGCACACACAGACTTTACAGTACTTGTGACTTATCGTCCAAGCCAAACCATAATACCAACGCTGCATTGCCAAACAATATTTATTTGACTTCCAACTGTCTCTGCAGAACAGATCCCTGCTGGCCGCGTAACCAAACCCAGATTCACTTATTTTTCCTATTTGCTTTTACGCTACACATCATCACACAAACAACTTTGATCGCTCAGTTCTTGTTGACGTGCATTTTTTGACAGAGTATCATTAAACCCCTTGTCACTTCCAGACAGACTCGTCTGAGATTCCTCCTGGTGATAGATGGTGTAGTGTGTGACCTTCTAATGCCGATCAGTCGTGTAGTGTGAAAACCACAACCACGTAAAAGACTCCCGACAAGAGATCCAGTTGTGTAGTGTGAACTGCACAGCGACCTGAACAACTTGAAAGTCATGTAGTGTGAACTTGGCATAAGTTGACCTTCAGGTCTATATATTTCCGAGTACTTTTTAAGGTGTCTTACGTCAAATATTATGAAATCGTCGCCACCTATTGGGCTGGCACTTTTATGTCAGAAGTTTAACAGCATTTCACTGAGGTTTTGCATAGTTGGAGAAACTGGGTGTGGCTGGATTTTTTAAAATCTTTCTGTCTGGGCATGAATGAGAGAGGAATACATAGAAATTAGAGTGCTCCTCTGTACATGTTACACTAACTTCACACTATACAAATTTCAAAGTGTTCAGATTGCTGTACAGTTCACACACAGCTTGATTCCTTGTAATCAGGAGACTTTTAAGTTGTTGTTGTTTTCACACTACATGATCTATCACCAGGAGGAATCTCAGATGAGTCTGTCTGGTCTCCCAGACTATGTTTTGTCACCATAACACTCAAAAGAAGTGACGAGGGGTTTAATGATACCATGTGTGATGGTTTTCAGTAGGGCTGGCACCAATCCGATACTCTGTATCAGTATCAGTCCGATATTGGCCCAAATCACTAGATCAAATATCGGAAGGAAGGAAACGTGTAATCCGATCTGATAATGTTGCTTAATGTAAATAACACTTAATGTAAATAACACTTAATGTAAATAAGGCCATTGTTTGTGTGTAAAGCAAATAACACATGAAGATACGTTCCAACAGAGTGCCATTTATTGCCACTCACTCTGCAACTGCCGTAACAAGGTGCATCTTGATGACATCATTAACATGTGCCACTGATCTACAACTCATCCGCAACAGCCATTCAGAAATTAAAACACACTGATCTACTTCAACTTTTAGCATTTTAAGAAATCATCTACTACCGCCACATCTAAAAACACTGTTTAAACACAATAAAAATCACTTTATAAATAATAAATCGCTCACCTGAGATAAAGAAAACTTATCTTGTCTCGACTTGGAGATCTCTCACATCCTCAACTATTAATCCATTAGTGTTATGAAATAAAACAAACTACACCGTTTCCCGTTTAGCCACAGATGTCCTCTTCAAAATCCAGCAGGGTTTAATCAGTATATAGTGTTTTAGTCTGTTCTAAACTGCTGACACACCTCATGTCTTAGGCAGGTTCTTCCGGTGCATATTTGGTCTTCCTCTCTTCATCCTACATCTGTTTTTGTTTATTTTTTTCACCATATTGAGGTAACCTCTTTCATTTGTTAACACTGTTATGCTAACAAAACCTGGCTAACTCGTGAGCTGTATCTAAACTGCACAGCACTCCATAGCACTTTCAGCGGCGAACAATATTATATTATATGCTGCCTACTGAAGCCTACAGCTGTTAAAATTCACTGTTACAGTATGGCGGTATATGAAAAATCCATACAGAATCAAAGACAGTATACTGAATGTACCATCATACCGCCCAGCACTAGTTGGAGGTTAATAAATATTTTTGCAATGCAACATTAGTATTATTGTTGGCATGGACGATGTCACAAATAGTATAAAGCTTGTGTGTGTGCTGATGTATTCTGATAGAAACTATATTATGCCCCTGCCCCACACCGCTCTCACTGCCAGTCACAACCTGATCTCAACACTTTTCACACTACGTATTTCTGAGTTGCCGATAGGTCCAGATATTTAGCATGCTAGATATTTTTCTTGAGTCTGCAAGCTAGCAATCGAGAGCCGATTTTTGAGCCCCAAGCAAATGCCAGTTTGCCTCCAAGTTGCCTCCAAGTGCATCTGTCAGCAACCTGTCAGCGATCAAAAATCATGTAGTGTGAACTATGCATTAGGGTTTTCTGTAGAAATCCAGCAATGGCTGGTGTAAATAAACATCTGGTAGAGGAGTCTTGGGTTTGCCAGAGTCCTCCTTGGCCAGCAACGATACAGTGCTATTAAACCCTAAACTCTTGTACACCCTTAATATTAGTTACCAGTCGCAAAGACCAACTGTATTAAGCCAAAGCATTTATTATTATTATAAATCATGTAATGTTCCTAAACAGGTCATGACCTGCCACACTTTCATTTTCTCTTTAAATACCAAACCAAACCACAACAAAAAACAACCTGCTTTCTGCTTTCTGCCCCCCCGTGTTCTCCACCCTCTACATACCTTTGGATAATCTCTTTCCCCTCCACTCCATGCCCCCGACGTACTTAAATATTTATTAAGATGCCTATTATTGTATTAAGTATTTATCGATTTATAGTTTAAAAGATTTATACTCAGCCATAAAGATAGACAGACTCCCCACCCCATAAGAGATGTCAGGGGGCAATCATTATCTGCAAATGTCAAATCCAGCACTTAATAGCCAGCTCGGTGATGTAAAGTGCAGAGAACACAAAGCAGGTCATGCTCAGATCAACACAATATAAGGAAGGTGGTCATAATGTTATGCCTTTTCGGTGTATAACCCCAGACACATAGATACACATCAAGTATTTAGTAAATTTGCAAAGATTTAATTGAAGCAACATTGATTCTGAACATAACCACGTTCACATCTATGACACACAGCCACGCCTTCGACCCCACTCTGCACCACTGGGATAAATTGGAACATTTATTGTGAGTCACGCCTCGGTGTGACAGTCCAACATCAGCGCCTGGCATCAAAGGCTCTTGATTTTTAAAAGGGGTGTTCAACAAGATTTTGGTCAGGTGTCCACATACTTCTGACTATATAGTGTAAAAGAAATCATTTATGCTTTGCCCTGGCATTCTTATCTTGACCCTCACAAAAGGGCACAAATGCCCACCAGAGATGTTCACAAGTCACAAAATACGAGTCCGAGTCAAGTCACGACTCAATATAATATACACAAAACATACAGTGTATCACAAAAGTGAGTACACCCCTCACATTTCTGCAAATATTTCATTATATCTTTTCATGGGACAACACTATAGACATGAAACTTGAATATAACTTAGAGTAGTCAGTGTACAGCTTGTATAGCAGTGTAGATTTACTGTCTTCTGAAAATAACTCAACACACAGCCATTAATGTCTAAATAGCTGGCAACATAAGTGAGTACACCCCACAGTGAACATGTCCAAATTGTGCCCAAATGTGTCGTTGTCCCTCCCTGGTGTCATGTGTCAAGGTCCCAGGTGTAAATGGGGAGCAGGGCTGTTAAATTTGGTGTTTTGGGTACAATTCTCTCATACTGGCCACTGGATATTTAACATGGCACCTCATGGCAAAGAACTCTCTGAGGATGTGAGAAATAGAATTGTTGCTCTCCACAAAAATGGCCTGGGCTATAAGAAGATTGCTAAGACCCTGAAACTGAGCTACAGCATGGTGGCCAAGGTCATACAGCGGTTTTCCAGGACAGGTTCCACTCGGAAGAGGCTTCGCCAGGGTCGACCAAAGAAGTTGAGTCCACGTGTTCGCCGTCATATCCAGAGGTTGGCTTTAAAAAATAGACACATGAGTGCTGCCAGCATTGCTGCAGAGGTTGAAGACGTGGGAGGTCAGCCTGTCAGTGCTCAGACCATACGCCGCACACTGCATCAACTCGGTCTGCATGGTCGTCATCCCAGAAGGAAGCTGACGCACAAGAAAGCCAGCAAACAGTTTGCTGAAGACAAGCAGTCCAAGAACATGGATTACTGGAATGCCCTGTGGTCTGACGAGACCAAGATAAACTTGTTTGGCTCAGATGGTGTCCAGCATGTGTGGCGGCGCCCTGGTGAGAAGTACCAAGACAACTGTATCTTGCCTACAGTCAAGCATGGTGGTGGTAGCATCATGGTCTTGGGCTGCATGAGTGTTGCTGGCACTGGGGAGCTGCAGTTCATTGAGGGAAACATGAATTCCAACATGTACTGTGACATTCTGAAACAGAGCATGATCCCCTCCCTTCGAAAACTGGGCCTCATGGCAGTTTTCCAACAGGATAACGACCCCAAACACAACCTCCAAGATGACAACTGCCTTGCTGAGGAAGCTGAAGGTAAAGGTGATGGACTAAACCCAATTGAGCACCTGTGGCGCATCCTCAAGTGGAAGGTGGAGGAGTTCAAGGTGTCTAACATCCACCAGCTCCGTGATGTCATCATGGAGGAGTGGAAGAGGATTCCAGTAGCAACCTGTGCAGCTCTGGTGAATTCCATGCCCAGGAGGGTTAAGGCAGTGCTGGATAATAATGGTGGTCACACAAAATATTGACACTTTGGGCACAATTTGGACATGTTCACTGTGGGGTGTACTCACTTATGTTGCCAGCCATTTAGACATTAATGGCTGTGTGTTGAGTTATTTTCAGAAGACAGTAAATCTACACTGCTATACAAGCTGTACACTGACTACTCTAAGTTATATCCAAGTTTTATTTCTATAGTGTTGTCCCATGAAAAGATATAATGAAATATTTGCAGAAATGTGAGGGGTGTACTCACTTTTGTGATACACTGTATATTGGAAATGTAGCGTAGAAATAAACAAATAATATGTAAGTTCATATATGTAAACAACAACAGATTAGCAACTGTATTTTGCCGTTTTACTTTGTGCCTTTACTTTCCTAGGTACCGGTTAAAAGCTTAAACTGATACGTTTTGTTTTCATTGCAAATTACGGCACAGTGGCCAAAATCCCAAACACAGCAAAAAATCCATAATACTGCTTACCTTAGCTTATGTTCTTCCAGATGCTATAAAATTTATAACCGTGTGTCCTATTAGGAATATAATTCGTTATTTTGTAAATGTGCTTATGATTAAAAACCTTCATTGACAATCATCTGTGTGACGCTGCAAACTAAATACATGCAAATAACAGCATTTCTTACAGAAAATTATAATCAGAAGGTCTGATTGGTTCAGAAAGCGGTTCTTACAATCATTAGTGCCAATTCTGTAGGAGCGTTCCATTCACATTAGTTGTTCCTGTGAAATGCACCACATAGGGTATTTCACCATTTTAAGTAGGGAGCGACGCTTCATCACTACACCGGAAGCTGGCTGGAACATTTACCCATTGCGTGCATTGCGGTTTAAAACGGCCGGTGCATTATTAGAGAGCAGAAGATGACACGATCAGAATGATGTCGGATCATATATATATAATTGTCACACATAACTAATGTTGCTGACTTTTGTTGTCCAAAAGTCATTTTATGTGAGTCACGAGTCGAGTCCGAGTCATCTGAAACAAGTCCGAGTCGAGTCTGAAGTCGCTGTGTGTGCAGACTCAAGTACACCCACTACATGACCGTGCATTTTTCCAGAAGAGCCATTTTTAACTTCAAGGGCTTGATTGAAGGGAATCCCTGAAGAATTAGTTTTTACATTTAAAGTTACCTAAACAGTCTCAAGCTGCCATGTTTGTGACCTTGTTAACCATTACAGCGAGGTGTACGAGGACACGATCCATTATGTATAAAGCGCTCATGAATATTCAATCTCCGTCATGTATGAAACGCCATAAAACACTAGCTGCTCTTAGCGTAAGGTGAACGCATGCTTCAGCAATATAGTTTTTTCTTCAGCAATTTAGAGGCGACCGTGGTCAAAGGTTCACGCATATCTCTCAGCGCTTGAGAAAACAACAAGGTCTTGGGCGCTGCCCACAAAAAGAGAAAAGTGTATTTAATATGAATAAGGGAAGTGAGTAATTTGTTCTCTCGTTCAATGAAGGGAAGCCAGACTTTGTGCCAGCCCGACCAGATCTATCATAATTCCCCTCAGACAGATCTAAACTCCGGGGAGAAAGGTTAAAGAAAAAAAATGTAGAAAGAAGCAGAGATCAGGAGAGCTGAAGAAAGCAAGATCAAGAAGAAAAGAAAGCGAGGGGGTGGACGAGTAGGGTGCTCGGCCCAGGCAGCACGCAGAGAACATGTTTCAGAAGGTTGAAAGGAAACATGTTTTCTTATAAGTTCAGTGAATGACAGGGAAACCATTAACACACGCCTTCGGTGCAGGGGATTACAGGCTGCACATGGTTGGCTATTATTCAACCTAATTAAGTCTTTTGGCATGATTTCCCAAGAACAAAGAGAGAACGGAGAGCAGGAATAGCTTAATAGCTTTGGGGTGCCTAAATTCCGAGGAAGACGTATTAATATGTGTTTTCCTTTGCAATATTATTGTGTCAGAGTTAATCCCCCCAATATCTGATAAACCTGCCCAAGAAAAGTCAGGTATTTAAATCTTAGTTATAAATATCATCCACATACAGCTGAAGCCCAGAATGAATGTGTTATTTGTTTGATTTTATGTTGTTTTTCAAGTTTTTTAAGTAGTTTTAAGACTGTATTTTATTTTATTATTCTTGGGAAAAAATTACCAGCTTTTATATTTATGAATTAAATATAAAAAATTGAATTTAATTTAAAAAATGCATTAAAAAAAAAAAAAAAAAAACCTACTTGTTTCTACATACATTGTCCATTTTAACAGCTCCACTTACCATATAGAAGCACTTTATAGTTCTACAATTACTGACTGTCATCCATCTATTTCCCTGCATGCTTTGTTAGCCCCCTTTCACCCTGTTCTTTAATGGTCAGGACCCCCAGATAACCACCACAGAGCAGGTATTATTTGGGTGCTGGATCATTCTCAGCACTGCAGTGACACTGACATGCTGACCTCACTGTCACTGCTGGACTGAGAATAGTCCACCAGCCAAAAATATGCAGCCAACAGCGCCCCGTGGGCAGCATCCTGTGACCACAGATGAAGGTCTAGAAGATGACCAACTCAAACAGCAGCAATAGATGAGCGATCGTCTCTGACTTTACATCTACAAGGTGGACCAACTAGGTAGGAGTGTCTAATAATCATATCAGCACAACACACACTAACACACCACCACCATGTCAGTGTCACTGCAGTGCTGAGAATGATCCACCACCTAAATAATACCTGCTCTGATGGGGGTCCTGACCATTAAAGAACAGCATGAAAGGGGGATAACAAAGCATGCAG
Source organism: Trichomycterus rosablanca (assembly GCF_030014385.1). Lineage (NCBI taxonomy): Eukaryota > Metazoa > Chordata > Actinopteri > Siluriformes > Trichomycteridae > Trichomycterus > Trichomycterus rosablanca. Next base: position 32,761,064 of record NC_085994.1, on the reverse strand, counting down.
ATAAACAGATGGACTACAGTCAGTAATTTTAGAACTACAAAGTGCTTCTATATGGTAAGTGGGTGTAGAAACAAGGAGGTGGTTTTAATGTTATGGCTAATCGGTGTAGATCTCAGTGCTATTGGGCTAGGATGATTTACCGCTGAGCAGAGAAGAATCCTTAATATAATAAAACACTACAAGCTAAATAAAAGAAAATATATTAATATTTGACATATCAGAAACACATTTATGACCGCACGGATGTCTGATTGATTTGCTGTATATAATGTTCACTGAGTGAGCGAGAACCCCAACCCCACCCCCCTTTCCCCATCCCGGCCCGTCATTCATGTCAATGCTCATGTCAGCTAGAGCGGAAACACTGATGTCAGCATCTGCTTCGAATCAATTACCAGTATCTCTCTCATCGCATTAAACTTTAAGGCCTCCTCTGACCGGTGATGATGGAGATGGACACTGAGAGAGTGCGTGTGGCCGGACAAATGATCTCTCAGTCGGTGACGGTGAGCAGATAGAAGAGGACACGTCTAATGGAGCGTGAAGACGAAGACCTCAAGAGATAGAAGGAGAGTAAGGAGAGACTCCTGCCATGAGTGGTCAATTTAATTCATTAGAATCTTTCTATTCCACCTTAAAAACAATGCCTTCTACCGCACATGTTTAGGATGATAACACTTCAATGATGATGACAGCTTAGGGTCAAAAGAATGTGGACATCTGACTGTTGGCTTGTCAAACAAAACCATAGGCATGTTGATATTAATATTGTGCTACTCTTACCCCCTTTTGTGATGACAACAGCCTTCATGCTTCTGGGAAGCTATCCATGAGATTTTGGAGTGTGTCAACAAGGGAGAAATTACATGAATAAAATAGTAAAACAAATATGGTAAATACGGTAAAAGTACAAGAAGGTTATGTTTTTTTTGTTTTTTTTTTTACAATTTTTATTTACTTCATTGTTTACAATTTTATTCATGTATTTTCTCCCTTGCTGATTTCAAACCTGACTTTACAAATGTTCCGGTTACTGAATGGGTGCAAATTCCCACAGACACACTCCAAAATCTTGCAGTGGCTATATATGAAAAGAATTTGCAGTGTGTCTGTGGGAAGTAGACAGACAGACAGATGGATAGATAGATAGATAGATAGATAGATAGATAGATAGATAGATAGATAGATAGATAGATAGATAGATAGATAGATAGATAGATAGATAGATAGAAGCCCTTTGTAGTTCTACAATTACTGACTGTAGTCCATCTGTTTCTCTGCATGCTTTGTTAGCCCCCTTTCATGCTGTTCTTCAATGGTCAGGACCACCACAGGACCACCACAGAGCAGGTATTATTTAGGTGGTGGATCATTCTCAGCACTGCAGTGACACTGACATGGTGGTGGTGTGTTAGTGTGTGTTGTACTGGTATTAGTGGATAAGACACAGCAGCGCTGCTGGAGTTTTTAAACACCTCACTGTCACTGCTGGACTGAGAATAGTCCACCAACCAAAAATATATCTTTTAGCTGGTTAAATCCCTTCATTAAGAATGCCATTCCTAAGCTAGCTAACTAATGAACAGCAGCTATAAATCCTATTGTGTGTGTAATATTTGAATAAACGCAATTTTAAAGACATACAACAGGTTTGTGTCTCGTTTACGTTGTGCTGTATTGCTTGAGGTTAGCTACAGTGTATCACAAAAGTGAGTACACCCCTCACATTTCTGCAAATATTTCATTATATCTTTTCATGGGACAACACTATAGACATGAAACTTGGATATAACTTAGAGTAGTCAGTGTACAGCTTGTATAGCAGTGTAGATTTACTGTCTTCTGAAAATAACTCAACACACAGCCATTAATGTCTAAATAGCTGGCAACATAAGTGAGTACACCCCACAGTGAACATGTCCAAATTGTGCCCAAATGTGTCGTTGTCCCTCCCTGGTGTCATGTGTCAAGGTCCCAGGTGTAAATGGGGAGCAGGGCTGTTAAATTTGGTGTTTTGGGTACAATTCTCTCATACTAACCACTGGATATTCAACATGGCACCTCATGGCAAAGAACTCTCTGAGGATGTGAGAAATAGAATTGTTGCTCTCCACAAAGATGGCCTGGGCTATAAGAAGATTGCTAACACCCTGAAACTGAGCTACAGCATGGTGGCCAAGGTCATACAGCGGTTTTCCAGGACAGGTTCCACTCGGAACAGGCTTCGCCAGGGTCGACCAAAGAAGTTGAGTCCACGTGTTCGGCATCATATCCAGAGGTTGGCTTTAAAAAATAGACACATGAGTGCTGCCAGCATTGCTGCAGAGGTTGAAGACGTGGGAGGTCAGCCTGTCAGTGCTCAGACCATACGCCGCACACTGCATCAACTCGGTCTGCATGGTCGTCATCCCAGAAGGAAGCTGACGCACAAGAAAGCCCGCAAACAGTTTGCTGAAGACAAGCAGTCCAAGAACATGGATTACTGGAATGCCCTGTGGTCTGACGAGACCAAGATAAACTTGTTTGGCTCAGATGGTGTCCAGCATGTGTGGCGGCGCCCTGGTGAGAAGTACCAAGACAACTGTATCTTGCCTACAGTCAAGCATGGTGGTGGTAGCATCATGGTCTTGGGCTGCATGAGTGTTGCCGGCACTGGTGAGCTGCAGTTCATTGCGGGAAACATGAATTCCAACATGTACTGTGACATTCTGAAACAGAGCATGATCCCCTCCCTTCGAAAACTGGGCCTCATGGCAGTTTTCCTACAGGATAACGACCCCAAACACAACCTCCAAGATGAGAACTGCCTTGCTGAGGAAGCTGAAGGTAAAGGTGATGGACTAAACCCAATTGAGCACCTGTGGCGCATCCTCAAGTGGAAGGTGGAGTTCAAGGTGTCTAACATCCACCAGCTCCGTGATGTCATCATGGAGGAGTGGAAGAGGATTCCAGTAGCAACCTGTGCAGCTCTGGTGAATTCCATGCCCAGGAGGGTTAAGGCAGTGCTGGATAATAATGATGGTCACACAAAATATTGACACTTTGGGCACAATTTGGACATGTTCACTGTGGGGTGTACTCACTTATGTTGCCAGCCATTTAGACATTAATGGCTGTGTGTTGAGTTATTTTCAGAAGACAGTAAATCTACACTGCTATACAAGTTGTACACTGACTACTCTAAGTTATATCCAAGTTTTATTTCTATAGTGTTGTCCCATGAAAAGATATAATAAAATATTTGCAGAAATGTGAGGGGTGTACTCACTTTTGTGATACACTGTATGTAAAAGCTAACAAGCTAAATTCGGTTTTTGGAGGATTTCGCAGCATTTCTGGATGTTTGCCGGGTACTTTCACATTGTTGGTAGCTTTCAGCAAAGATTAATGAAACATTTTTCTGACATCCTGCTTGTATCATTTGCAATTGGACCAGCTGTCTTAACCCACAAGACACGCAATGACTGATGGGTAAATGCTACTGTCAACTTCCTGCATAGTGATAAACCATTACTTACAGTTTTTACTTTAAATAGCTGATCTCCCTGCGTAGTCCACTTCACAAGGAACCACTGCAGTTATATAATTAAGCAATAGAACACGACAGGGAGTGTGTTATCGCGAATAACATCACGGCTGTGATTCGGTCGCAGGCACGAGCCGTAGGGAACATTAATCACATTAATGTTCCCTACATAGTGCACTAGATTGTGTATCAGATCACGGATTTATGTTCCCTACATAGTGCATTAGATAGTGAATTAGACAATTGGTTATGTTCCCTACACAGTGCACTAGATTGTATATCAGATAACGCATTCATGTTCACTACATGGTGCACGACAGTATATTAGACAATTGATTTATGTTCCCTACACAGTGCGCTAGATTGTATATCAGCTAACGGATTTAAAACGCGATCGGGAAAAAAGTCTGTGTCGCCTGCGTGCGCGTTTGAGTGCATGAAGCTTGACGTTACCGGCAATGCGTCAGCGGAGTAATACAGTTGTGGTGTGAAAAGACCGTGCTGTTATCACGAATATCAGCACGTTTAGAACGCTTCTCAACCAATCAGATTGTAAGGTCGATCAAAACTAACTGTTGTATAATGAATATAATATAATGAATGATTGTATTCACCTGTTAACAGGGGGTGTGGCTGAAACACTTGAACTCAGTAATTAAAAGGGTTGTCTATATACTTTTAGAGCGTACTTTTCATACAGCGTATCTACCCTAAATATTTCCCCATTAAAGGCTGAAATAAAAGCAATAACAACTGAAACACTCTGAAAAAAGTATTGGGACAAAGTATTGGGACACCTGGGCATGAGCTTGTTGGACATCCCATTTCAAAACATGGGCATTTATATTGAATATTGGTCTTTCTACAAGTCAGTCAGTTCAGGCACTGATCTTGGACGAGAATCCCTGGCTTGCAGTCTAAGTGTAATTCATCCCAAAAGTGTTCATTTGGGTTGAGATCAGGGCACTTTTGCATTGAAATAGTCGAACAATGTCTTCATAGACCTCGCTCTGTTCAGGGGGTACCTTATATTATTTTCATAGGGCGGCACGGTGGCTAAGTGGGTAGCACTGTCGCCTTACAGCAAGAAGGTCCTGGGTTCGATCTCCAGGTGCGGCGGTCCGGGTCCTTTCTGTGTGGAGTTTGCATGTTCTCCCCGTGTCGCGTGGGTTTCCTCCGGGTGCTCCAGTTTCGATAATGAGTAACTACCGTTCCTGTCATTAATGTAACCAAAGTGTCAAGCATGACGTTAAAATCCTAATAAACAAACAAACAACTAATTTCAACCATTAGCAGGGGTGTCTATATACAGTACTTTTGGACCTATAGTGTTTATAAACATGCTATAACTGGTGGATTCTGAGCAAATTCTTAAAAGATTTATACAATTCCTGATGCTGAAAGAACACACCGCCAGCCCAGAATGGGCCGATCCCCATCCCGAAAAATACTTAACACCAGCTGTGTTGTAAAAAAAACAAAGCAATGCGGGAGAAAAAACAGCAAATAATATTATTTCAGTTTTAAGTGTGGCTAACCAGACTAGATGAGAAACATACAGTACATTTCCTGCTCTTCCCATGATGCATCCAAGAGCAGAACTGAATGCTTCCATTCTTTCCGGTTTGGAGTTCACTTTACAGGGAACTGCTGGAGTGATTGGGATGCACCCTATAGCTTTATAATTTGACGGTTATTCTACAGAAATGTAGATTCGTCTCATATTCGCACTTTGATGATGTTTTACCGCATCGTTCAAGCCGCACGTCGAGTTTAAGGTTACACATTTCTCAACTAAGGATGTCGATTTCGACGTCGAAATTGAAATTTAGTTTAGTTTGATTTATGTGTACCAAATGTTAAACAGATAGGCTACTGTCAGTGATTGCATAACCACTGAGTGCATCTTTATGGTAGATGTAGCTCATTAAATGGCTAGTGTATATACACCGATCAGGCATCATGACCACCTTCCTAATATTGTGTTGGTCCCCCTTTTGCTGCCAAAACAGCCCTGACTCATCAAGGCATGGACTCCACTAGACCCCTGAAGGTGTGCTGTGGTATCTGGCACCAAGACCAACTTGTTTGTCCAGCACATGCCACAGATGCTCGACTGGATTAAGATCTGGGGAATCTGAAGGCCAAGTCAACACCTCAAACTCGTTGTTGTGCCCCTCAAACCATTCCTGAAGCATTTTTGCTTTGTGGCAGGGCACATTATCCTGCTGAGAGAGGCCACAGCCATCAGGGAATACCGTTTCCATGAAAGGGTCGACATGGTCTGCAACAATGCTTAGGTAGGTGGTATGTGTCAAAGTAACGTCCACATGGATGGCAGGATCCAAGACTTCCCAGCAGAACATTGCCCAAAGCATCACACTGCCTCCGCCGGTTTGACGTCTTTCCATAGTGCATCCTGGTGCCATGTGTTCCCCAGGTAAGCGTCGCACACGCACCCGGCCATCCACTTGATGAAGAAAACGTGATTCATCAGACCAGGCCACCTTCTTCCATTGCTCCGTGGTCCAGTTCTGATGCTCACGTGCACATTGTTGGCACTTTCAGCAGTAGACAGGGGTCAGCATGGGCACCCTGACTGGTCTGCAGCTATGCAGCCCCATATGCAACAAACTGTGATGCACTGTGTATTCTGACACCTTTCTATCAGAACCAGTATCAACTTCTTCAGAAATTTGAGCTACAGTAGCTCGTCTGTTAGATCGGATCACTCGAGCCAGCCTTCGTTCCCCACGTGCATCAATGAGCCTTGGTTGCCCATGACCCTGTCGCCGGTTTACCACTGTTTGCCATCACAATTTGGCCCATGTCAAACTCGCTCAAATCCTTACGCTTACCCAAATGTCCTGCTTCTGACACATTAACCCTGAGGATAAAATGTTCACTTGCTGCTGCCTAATATATCCCACCTACTAACAGCAGTGATGAAGAGATAATCAGTGTTATTCACTTCACCTGTCAGTGGTCAATGTTAGGAACTTGTTTTCCAGGATCAAATTCTAGCAGCTTCACCAGTTATAGCTAGGGATGTCCCGAATCCGATCTCAAAGATCGGAATCGGGGCCGATCAAGGCATTTTTTTAACTGATCGGTATCGGCTTTACTGAGGCCGATCCTAAACCCGATCCTTTGTTTTACGTCAGCATGTCCGCTGTGTGGAAATACTTTAAATTGGAAAGTGAAACAAGTCCAACAGCGAAGTGTAATGTCTGCAATGCGAGCGTTTCACGAGGCGGTAGGAGCAGAGCTGCGTTCATTACTGTACTGGAGTCAAGGATCACTCCGGTTTACAAAACAACGTAGTGATGCACTTGCTTAATAAAGAAATAAATACACGGTATATTCACAAATTGTCAGGAGCAGAACACTTTATTAACTTCTTCTGTTACGGTACTGAATAGCGGACAGCTAGAGTCATCGCGTTAGCCAAGCACGCTATTCCATGCACTGTGGAAGACCCATAGGGTCAAAACACACTCACTTCGCGTAGAAACGTCCATCAAACCATTGTCACAATACAACCACAGAAAAGTTTGTTACAGTTACAACACGCATACAAGTACGGTGGCTCATAAGAAGCAAACCAGATATCATTTAACCAAACGATCTACAATTACTACCAATTTGATACGGCACCTAAAAAATAAACACTCAGCCAAATACAGCGAGTTTATTATTATATGATGAGAAGAGGAAACGGCTGTCCGCTAACACGGCAGAGATGCTGATTCTCCTCAAAAAGAACCGTCACTTCATTTTGAGTGTTCTAGTTTTACTACTACAATGCCGCACTAAGTTTGTTTACTTTTATTTTGTAAAAATAAAAGAACATCAAGCAATAGCTTAGATGCAGGCAATTTTTTTTCCTACAGCACTGCAAAGCTATTCAGTTGTTACACATATACATTGGATTAATTTGAATAACTGTAATGTACTTGAAGTGTGCACTGTGTGAACAGTATTATCTAGTTCTTATCTAGACAATATCTAAAAAATACAAGTATCGGTTTGAGACTCGGTATCGGATCGGGATCAAAATTAATGATCAGGATCGGGACATCCCTAATTATAGCATGTTTATAAACACTTTAGGCCCAAAAGTATGTGGACACCCCTTCTAATAGTGTGTCTAAGTGCGTCATTAACCCTTAAATGCCACATTTGGTGCAACCGCTTAAAGTCACTTTTAAAGTCACACCGATTCCAGGTACAAACCTCAGCTATGGTTGCATTCGGAATTTCCTCTCTTCCCCCCTCTTCCTCTCCTGTCCCAGTCCTGGCTAGACCTCTGTTTAGAGTCTAATTATCCTCTACCTTCTGTTTGAATGACTCCTCTTCGTGATAAAAAACAGTCACCTCCAAAGCGAGGCGGTTCTTAATTTTCTCTGACAGACTCCTTTAAACACGCTGGCAGAACGCAGCATCTAATTGAGAACACATTCCTATTCCAAACAAATTAAGCACAATTAAGGGTCCTGAGTTATGAGTATCTATCATGATGAGATGTTTTGGTAAAAATCACCACATTTAGATCAAAGTCGGCCGACCCTTTGCTTAATTGCCTCATTAGGGTCCTCTGCTACGGGCTTCATAAATACAGGCCCGGCGAGTTTCATTCGGGAATTACTCTAAAAGACGACCCTTAAACTAATCACTTCCACATTTCTATAAAAGTTTCATCTGTTTTTAGGTATAAACACGACGGTATTTTCTCCCCCCGCTCCATCTTTATCCTGGGCGCTACGGTGGTTGTTTTATCTCCGATTGGATTTCCATTTTCACTACGACCTGGTGAGGATCCTGACGTTCCAGAACTGAGTCGGATTGTAACTAGGTACAAAGATCTCAACAGCGTAGAACGTATGTTTGTCCACAATAATCAAGAACTTCAACCCGAATCAGTCACCTTATCAGATAACCTCTTCTAAAGCGGCTCTGATTAGCCCGGAATGCCGACCCGAAACATGACGATGAGTCTAAGGAGCCGAAACGTGGCTCGGGTTTGCTCTCTCTCTTTCTTTCTTTCTCTCTCTCTTACGCCCGCGCACCCGAGCGCAGATCGTTTTAATTTAAGCTCTTAAATGAGCAGCATACTTTTTATCCCACAGACTTTTCCAATTTTGTGCAGCACTTTATTGGTTAGCTGCAGAAAGGAGGGGGAGATGTAGCTGAAAAGTGGAGACAGATAGTGGCCTTGAACATTTGTAACCAATTCCGTTTTATCTGGATCGTTCGGTATCTCAAAGCGTAATGAATAACACTGCGCGCTGTCGGTGCTGAACTGTCCCAGAGAGACAAATTTAATCTGCTCTGAAAAGTTACGCTTGGATCAATTCAGAGACATGTAATTTATGTACGCTGTCTCAAGCTCTCAGTTTCTTAGGACAATGCGACGTCAATTACTGAAGCAGCACTATCAAATGGAATTTCCAGAGGGTGCTGGCCACTAGTCGGCTGGGCGCCCCCTAGCGGGCACAATTGGCAGTGCCTGCAACAGACAAAACTGGCCACTAGTCTGCTGGGTGGGAAAAGACCGGACTAAAAAGGGGGGTGGGGTAAGGACCCCAAGGCACTTGAACAGAAGTGGAACAATGTGGAGATAAATGTGTGACTATCCTTATGTGAGACTGGCCTCATTCGCGAGTCCACCAAAGTATTGGCAAAAAAGAAGAGGTCGGTGGACTGCGCACACATCTATCTATATAGCACGTTGACATATACCATATATACACTGTTCAACCATAACATTAAAACCACCTCTTTGTTTCTACACCCACTGCCCATCTGTTTCTCTACATAATTTTTTTAGCCCCTTTCATGCTGTTCTTCAATGGTCAGGACCCCCACAGGACCACTACAAAGTAGGTATTATTTAGGTAGTGGATCATTCTCAGCACTGCAGTAACACTGACATGGTGGTGGTGTGTTAGTGTGTGTTGGCTGGATATATTTTTGGTTGGTGGACTATTTTCAGTCCAGTAGGAACAGTGAGGTGTTTAAAAACTCCAGCAGCACTGCTGTGTCTGATCCACTCATACCAGCACAACACACACTAACACACCACCACAATGTCAGTGTCATTGCAGTTCTGAGAATGATTCACCACCCAAATAATACCTGCTCTGTGGTGGTCCTGTGGGGGTCCTGACCATTGAAGAACAGCCTAAAAGAAGTCTAAAAAGGTATGTAGAGAAACAGATGGACTACATTCAGTAATTGTAAAACTACAAAGTGCTTCTATATGGTAAGTGGAGCTGATAAAATGGAGTGTGTGTAGGTTTTAATGTTATGGCTGATCGTATACTAGATACTAACAATAATCATTATAGTTAATACATATTTTACAAATTAGGTGCCCAGGTGGTGTAGCGGGATATTTCGCTAGCACACCAGCACCGAGATTCTGAACTCCTTGGTTCGAAACTCGGCATTGCCACAGATCGGCTGGGCGCCATCTAGCGGTCGTAATTGGCAGTGCTTGCAGTGAGGGATGGCCGGAATATGTGGGCAGTGTCTTTAAATACTGTGTAAGGACCCTGATTGGCAGATAGAGGCGCCTGTGCAGAGTTCATAGGTGGAAAAGGGTTCCGTTAAGGGCTGCACGCGCGTCAAAGGAGGTGTGAGCTGTAATATACCCTTCTCAACTGCAAAACAACGGGGATTCCCAGCAGATGGATGGATGGATGGATGGATAGATGGATGGATGGATAGATGGATGGATGGATGGCTAGATAGACAGATGGCTAGATAGATAGATAGATAGATAGATAGATAGATAGATAGATAGATAGATGGATAGATGGATGGATGGATGGATGGATGGATGGATGGATGGCTAGATAGACAGATGGCTAGATAGATAGATAGATAGATGGATGGATGGATGGATGGATGGATGGATGGATGGATGGATGGATGGATGGATGGATGGATGGATGGATGGATGGATAGATAGATAGATAGATAGATAGATAGATAGATAGATAGATAGATAGATAGATAGATAGATAGATTGGATGGATAGATGGATGCTGTTTTAATATAATGTAAACTGGAAATACAAATTTCTGCTGGATTAGCATTTAGCTTCTTTATTTCTTTCAGCATTTTAAAATTTGGGTTGATGAATGCTCTGTATTCACTAGAGAGCGCTTTCATTAACGATTAATAAAGTGTGATCAAACAAACAGGGGTTAAATTAGTGGTACAATAAACCTGTTTTATTTAGGCTCGTCAAACCCTTCTCTCTCTTCAAGATGCCCAGAGGTACCACACAAACATTTGATTTAGCACTTGTTGACCCCATTTTCCCTTCTACAGATTAGCACGTAAACATCCAGCTAGCGAAGCGACATGGCGGCAGTTAAAGTCGGGTTTTAAATGGGAGGACTGTTAATGCTTAAGAAGACCAATAAGTCAGAGTCATTCAGGCAGGAAGATGACTGATAGTGCAGGAGCAGCCAGATTCCCCGAGCTGCGTTTATCACCCCCAAACCGGCCCTTACCGCATATGTCCCTCATCCTGCACTGACAGTGCTAATAGAATATGCATAGGCCTATTAGCATATGAGCTAATGTGGCCCCAGAGGGAGGGAACAGACATCAAACTTTAAGTAGAAATCAAAACAGAGAGACGGAGAGAGGAGGGTGAATTAAAAGGACACCGTTGCCCAAGGAAAACATGGCCCGGGGCAAAAGACGTGTCACGCGTGTGCCTGTTCTGGAGTCATCATCTATTTTGCGCTTACAATGATATGCTAATAAATTAAATGCGAAAGACCCATTGAATGTCATTGTGTTTGAGAACGGAGAACAAAAGGCTTTTGTGATGTGGAGACAGTGATGCTGATATGTTGTTAGCTTAGCTAGCTAGCCAGATTTGTTAAGCAGTCCCTGTCTCTGCAGCTTAAAAAACTGACTAGGCAGGTCATTAAAAAAAGAGAGAAAGGCTAAGTTCTAGATTCAATACTAGCGTCTATATTTATTTATTCATGTATTTATTTGTGACTGCGCTTAGCAAAAAGCTAACAAGCTATATAGGCTAAAAGCAAAAGCTTGAAATAGCTAATTGCTTCAAGTTTATGAGCTGAAAATTGGCCTGAAAATTTAGGTACTCATTTAGTAACATCACACTCAAGATAAAGGTCCCACCTACCCTACATAGCCAAAAGTATGTGGACAGTATGTGGACGCCTGACCACGAGTTCTCTAGACATCCCATTTCAAAACCATTAACAGTGTTACTAAGCTGGCCTCCTTCACAGCTCTTAACTTTAATGTGTCTGTGGGGGGCACGGTGGCTCGGTGGGTAGCACTCTCGCCTCACAGCAAGAAGGTCCTGGGTTCGATCCCCAGGCAGCGTGGTCTGGGTCCTTTCTTTGCGGAGTTTGCATGTTCTCCCCGAGTCTGCGAGGGTTTCCTCCCACAGTCCAAAAACATGCAGTCAGGTTAACTGGACACACTAAATTGCCCTATAGGTGAATGGGTGTGTGTGTGTCTGCCCTGCGATTGACTGGCGCCCCATCCAGGGTGTTACTGTGTGCCTTGCGCCCATTGAAAAGCTGGGATAGGCTCCAACACCAACGACACCATGCGACTATAACTGGATAAGCGGTTAAGAAAGTGACTAAGTGTGTCTGTGGGGATTTAACCCTAAACCTTAACCCTAACCCTAGATTTTCCATCATTCGTTGATGTAGTAGGTTTACCTCTGGTAAACTTGTGGTGGGAGCTTTCTCACCTTGGTCTACTTCAGTGAGATTTGTGTTAACCCTAGATTGTCCATCATTGGCGAGTAGCAAAAAATACCCTAACCCTAAACCCTAACCCTAAACCCTGACCCTAGATTTTCCATCATTGGTGAGTAGCAAAAAATACCCTAACCCCATACCCTAGCCTTAACCCTAACCCTAGATTTTCCATCATTGGTGAGTAGCAATAAAAATACCCTAACCCTAAACCCTAACCCTAACCCTAACCCTAGATTTTCCATCATCGGTGAGTAGTATTGTTAAGTACGTTGTGTTTTGTATTATGCTCATTGCATAATTTTATCTTAAATACCCCCGCCACCACCGGTCCGTGAAATGATATCTTATATGAAACCGGTCTGTGGTGCAATAAAGGTTGGGGACCGCCGAGTTACACTATTTAAAAAAGCAAAAACACGTCATATTGCATATCCATTAAGGCAAACATGCAAAATGAAGAAGACGGATTATTCTAGTCATGTCACAGCCACAGTTACAAGTTTGCACTGACTTCTGCGCATGCAAAAATATCAAAGCACTTACTGACAATTTCACAATATTAATATGCAAACATATGGATACCAGATGAAAAAAAAGTTCACAAATGCTTATATCTTGCTTTCTTTGGCCATCATTTCAGGACAGAATTACGCTGGCCCTCATGTACTTCTTTGCACCGCACAACCAGCTCAACGCAGATTAGAATTTCAGATCTTCATTCAGGCAAAACCGCCCTGCGTATTCTGGCACCTGCCCGAGATTTATCGGCGAAAGAGCACGCTGCATTCTCTCTGAACCCTGACACCGAATCAGATACATTTCCGCAAGTAAGTAGAAATGAAAATAGCGCATAAGAAAGCAATTTGGTTCGGCAATCACCAAAAAATGCAGCGTGAGGCTAATGAAGGACTAATCGAGTCACGTCCCGAGACGCCGCTCTCCGGATCCCCGGCACCACGCTGGCGTCCGCGGTCATCATGGATATATTAACCTCGCATAAAGGGGAAAGAAAAAAAGGTCATAAGGGGTGAAGAATTAAACCTGAAAGTACGGAACAAGGTAGAACTTGCTGCTTGATTTGCTGGGGATATTTCTAACACGTTTTGCAAAAAAAAAAGTGTCAATAATGGTTAATAATGGTCCAATTATGGACTCACGCTTTCTAAGCTTTGCTCACACACCTTCAATATGAGCCATATGTGACAGCACTAAAGGGGCTTAATTACAGTCCGTTTTTCTCATTATTTTAATCAAATTGTGCAATTACCGAGATTAATTAATTGTACCTTTATTATAAAAACTAAAGCAATTATATTAAATAAATAAGTATTTCAAGGTGGCGAGATGTTTTAAACCAAGACTTGCAAGTGCAAACAATCAATTTACACATTTCTTGGTGGAAATACGTATCAAGGCCATGATGACAATATAAATTGAGGAGGGGGGGTGTAGTATGCTTAAAAGCCCCCCTGCTCCAATATACTAATGTAATAATTATAAATTAACATATTTATTTTAGCTTTTTGTTATGTTAGGATCTGTCAGCGTTACAGTCAGTTGTTAATAAGGCAGGAATGTTTTACAACAACTCCCCTTCCCCCCCACATACACCCACACCAAAAGCCCAGTAGATTTGCCCCCCTACCCTACCATCCCAGTAGAAGAACGCCATCATTTGTCATATATACATATACAGGTGTACAGTACAATGAAATTCTTTTCCTAAATATCCCAAGTTTGGAAGCTGGGGTCAGAGCGCAGGGTCAGTCCTTGTACAGCGCCCCTGGAAACACACAGCACACAGGGTTAAGGGCCTTGCTCAAGGGCCCAACAGTGGAAGCAGAGGCTGGATTTGAACCAACTTCCAACTGATAGCCCAAAGCTTTAACCACTAGGCTACCACTCTCCCTTACCTTAACACTTTTAACATAGTCAGTATGGTACATAAAGTATTTAATATAGTAAATATAGTACATATAGTATTTAATATAGTAAATATATTATATATAATATTTAATATAGTACATACAGTACATATAGTACTTAATATAGTAAATATAGTACATATAGTATTTAATATTAATATATTATTTAATATAGAACATATAGCACTAAATATAGTAAATATAGAATATATAGTAACTAATATAGTAAATATAGTACATATAGTATTTAATATAGTAAATATAGTACATATAGTATTTAATATAGTAAATATAGTACATATAGTATTTAATATTAATATAGTATTTAATATAGAACATATAGCACTAAATATAGTAAATATAGAATATATAGAAACTAATATAGTAAATATAGTACATATAGTACATATGGTAATTAATATAGTAAATATAGCACATATAGTATTTTATATAGTAAATATAGTATTTAATATAGAACATAGCACTAAATATAGTAAATATAGAATATATAGTAACTAATATAGTAAATATAGTACATATAGTATTTAATATAGTACATATAGTACATTATGGTATTTAATATAGTAAATATAGCACATATAGTATTTAATATAGTAAATATAGTATATATAGTAACTAATATAGTACATATAGTACATATAGTATTTAATATAGTACATATAGTACATATGGTATTTAATATAGTAAATATAGCACATATAGTAATTAATATAGTAAATATAGTAATCTAGTATTAATATAGTAGAAATAGTACATATACTATTTAATATGGTAATATAGAAATATTGAATTTAATATAGTAATATAGTACTTAATATAGTAATACAGTATTTAATGTAGTAAATATAGTAATATAGTATTAATATACTGTAGTAGATATAGTACATACAGTATTTAATGTAGTAAAAATAGTACATATAGTATTTAATGTAGGTATTATTTGGGTGGCGGATCATTCTCAGCACTGCAGTGACACTGACATAGTGGTGGTGTGTTAGTGTGTGTTGTGCTGGTATGAGTGGATCAGACACAGCAGCGCTGATGGAGTTTTTAAACACCTCACTGTCACTGCTGGACTGAGGATAGTCCACCAACCTAAAATATCCAGCCAACAACGCCCCGTGGGCAGCGTGCTGTGACCACTGCTGAAGGTCTAGAAGATGACCAACTCAAACAGAAACAATAGATGAGCGATGGTCTGTGACTTCATATCTACAAAGTGAACCAATTAGGTAGGATTGTCTAATAGAGTGGACAGTGAGTGGACACGGTGTTTAAAAACTTCAGCAGTTTTGCTGTGTCTGATCCACTCATATCAGCACATGTCGTCAGTGTCACTGCAGTGCTGAGAATGACCCACCACCGAAATAATACCTACTCTGTAGTGGTCCTGGGAGAGTCCTGACCATTGAAGAACAGCATGAAAGGGGGCTAACAAAGCATGCAGAGAAACAGATGGACTACAGTCAGTAATTGTTGAACTACGAAGTGCCTTTATGTGGTAAGTGGAGCTGATAAAATGAACAGTAAGTGTAGAAACAAGGAGGTGGTTTTAATGTTATGGCTGATCAGTGTATATTATTGCAATGCTGAAAATGGTCCACCAACCAAATAACCAGTGGTCAGTTTTTATTTGAGTGACTAATTACCTAAGATTTTAGTTTATAATACTAATGGAAAGATTATTATACTTCTTTAAATTAAACATACCCACCTCCCTCTGAAACCCGGGAACGTTAATCTTTTGAGTTGGGGGAAAGAAGATGGGGAGCGTTTTAGATTTGTTTCATGCAACAGCGACACCCAGAGTTCAAACAGTTCAAGCCGTAGTTTTAAAACCTTGTGAGCCGTTTCAAAAATGGGGCCGTAGTTTGGACGTCCCTCCATTATTCTAACAACAGTTCTTTATAATTAAATCTGCCACATCTTTTATGGACGTTTATTGTTAAAATACTTGTAACAGCCCTGTTCTGTGACGGATCCAGACTCATAAAACCTCAGCTCAGCGGTGAACGGTGCGATATTAACAAAGCAGACGCTGTTAAGAGGCATCAGCTTTGTATTGTATTTCATTGGCACTTGGGAGGAAAAGGGACGGCGGAGACCAGCCCCGCCTGTCAAGCCACTTTTATTTGTAGATTTTACTGCCACGGTCGCCGGTTTTTAAGTATCTCCATTTGGCCAGCATACGCTTACAAGACACCCCCACCCACCGACACGTTAGCAGACGTGGTCTCCGGGTCCATTCATCAATCCAAGTATCAGCGGCTGAACCGGCAGGATTTTATCGAACCGTCAGGCCTAACGCGACAGCCGACAGTGGCGATGAAGGCTCGAAACCAGTAATGGAATAAATCTGGAGATACTACGAGGTGCCGGACTCGATTGGCTTCCACGTTCACCGCATTAGCTTAGGACGAACTAAAATAGTATAACAGGAACCATAAAACTTTAAGCTTTGCTTTCGGTCTGTACAGATGGTTTGGCAGAGTGACAAAGCAAACTGGGCCTGATCCCAAACTCCAACCTCTATTTCATGGCAGCTTAGCACTTTCGCCCGCTCTAGATCGTAGCCGTCGCACCAGGCCAAGCCCGAATCATTCACAAAAAAGTCCAGTCCTTTACCTTGACCTTAATTGAGCGCGAGAATCATGTGGGATCAAATCCGGGAGCTCTGATTGGATAGAAAGTGACTGCGATTGATAGCAAGCGGTGGCGTTAATACTGACACCGATCAGGTGATTGGAACCAGAAGTGTGAGTGCGCATGTGAGTGCGGAGTGAGAAATGTAATACAAGTTGTGGATATGTCACTGAGGCTTTGCTCACATTTTGTGTGTGACGAGTGAAACACGCCTTACCCCTCACCCTATAAACGCATACGCAAAAATCCCGACCAGGGTCGCAGTGGGACTGGAGCCCACCCAGGGGCAATACACCTAGAGGCAATACAAAGCAATCAGAGGCCAATCAGAGGAACCTTATGTCCTTTTTTATTGTCTGATCAGTAGTATCAACCTGGTCAGGGTCACAGTGGGGCTGGAGCCCACCCAGGGACACCAGGTGTAGGGCAGGCATACTCATGCACTTACACCCAGGGGCAATTCAGAGAAGCCAATTCACCCTCTGCATGTAGTAATCAGAGAAATCTCATGGTTGTTTTTATTGTCTGATCAGCATTATCAACCTGGTCAGGGTCACAGTGGGGCTGGACTCAACCCAGGAACACCAGTGCAGGCATACTCATGCACTTACACCCAGGGGCAATTCAGAACAGCCAATTCACCCTCAGCATATAGTAATCAGAGAAACCTCATGCTTGTTTTTATTGTCTGATCAGGCTTATCAACCTGGTCAGGGTGACAGTGCACCTGGAACCCACCCAGGGACACCAGGCGTAGGGGAGGAATACTTATGCACTTACACCTAGGGGCAATAAAGAGCAATCAGAGGCTAATCAGAGGAACCTCATGTCCCTTTTTATTGTCTGATCATGGTTATCAACCTGGTCAGAGTCACAAGTGGGGCTGGAGCCTACCCAGTGCATAGGGCATGGACACATGCATCTAGGGGCAATTAAAAGCAGCCAACTCACCTTCTGCATGTACTAAGTAGAATAATCTCATGCTTGTTTTTATTGTCTGATCAGTGTTATCAACCTGGTCAAGGTCGCAGTGTGGCTGGAGCCCACCCAGGGACACCATGCGTAAGGCAGGAATACTCATGCACTTACACCTATGGGCAATACAGAGTAATCAGAGGCTACTCAGAGGAATATCATGCTTGTATTTATTGTCTGATCATGGTTATCAACCTGGTCAGGGTCACAGTGGGCTAGAGCCTACCCAGGGACACCAGGCGTAGGGCAGGAATACTTATGCAGTTACACCTAGGGGCCATACAGAGCAAACAGAGGCCAACCAGAGGAACCTCATGTCCTATTTTATTGTCTGAACAGGGTTATCAACCTGGTCAGGGTCACAGTGGGGCTGGAGCCCACCAAGAAACATTAGGCTTAAAGCAGGAATACTTATGCTGTTACATCTAGGCGCAACACAGAGCAAACAAAGGCTAATCAGAGGAACCTCAAGCTTGTTTTTATTGTCTGATCAGTGTTATCAACCTGGTCAGGGTCACAGTGGGGCTGGAGTTCACCATGGAATACCAGGCATAGGGCAGGAATACACAAGCATCATACACATGGATGCTGCTTTTGTACCAAACCATGATTACAATCATCTGTTGACATCACCTGTTTGGAATCACATCATTATACAGTTTTTTCACCTCATTACTAGCCCTAAATTGCCCTCGTCCCAACTTTTTTTGGAATTTGTTGCAGTCCTGAAATGAAGGAATGGATGTTTATTAACAAATTAAATGAAGTCGAGCAGACAAAACATGAAATATCTCAAGTTCAAACTGTCTGCAATCAAATAAAAGTCAAAGTAAATGTAAGAAACTCTGCATTTTTATTTTATTTGCATTTTCCATAGTGTCCCAACTTTTTCTGATTTAGGGTCGTATGTGAATGCATATCTCAAGACTCGACGGTGTTGCGGATTGTCCCGAGGCCCCTATCACCTTTCTGTGCTGGATCTCAGGGGTCCACAAGAGTCTAGCCACCAGGAGGTGTACGAGGGGGAAGGGCTTCCAAACTCGCCACGCTACCATGCTTCACTTCAACGAGAGATTGAGTCGAGGGGGGTTCTGCACAGAAGGAGCCATTGTTGATTACTCATTACTTAACCTGTAATGTGTTCCACCCTCTTTGTCTGCATGTCATTCTTTTTTTTTCTTCTCCCCCCCCTTCCCTCCACTCTCTCCGATCTCTTCCTAAATAAATGGAAAAATATTCCCAGCCCCGGGCTAGCGCTGAACTTCTCGCTCTCCGCATCCAATTCGGAGCAACTGTTCCCAATGATGTAACCCGACATCCCTACGCGGGAGAAAGGCCACAGTAAGAGAGGGGAGAGGATGACCGAGGGGTGAGGAGGCCAGAAAGTGCTCCTCAGACGTCTGAGGTCGCATTGCTTAACCTCGCTATTTAAAATTCTATAACACTTTATGAATCTTTCAGTTTTCCACGTCGTTGTAATGCTGGCCAGCATGTGTTTGTGGAGTAATGCTAATAAGCGTTCGTTCCTTTCCTGAGCCATGACTAGTCCACAAAATGAGATGCACTTCCAGTCTACCAAATTTGAGCCAATTTAGCTAACTAACCAGAGGCAGGTGTTACCAGGTGTTATGTTTCAGTAAGGCTAAAGAAATAGTTTGAAATTTTTTTATTATTTTTAAAAAGCAATTTTGTAAGCTTCTAGGACTTCACAGAAACACAGTGAGAGCCATTCCTCAAAAAAAGTTCCAGTAATACAGCAATATAAAAAATGCAAATGTTTTCAGCCCAAGGGCAGAGCATTTTGAACATTGGTGGGGGGGAGACCAAATCTACTGGGATGGGGGGCAACATATATTGCATATATATATATATTTACAACATTACATTCGGGGGGCATTATGAGCATATTTAAATTTTGGGAAGGGAGGGGGGCAACATATATTGTGATTACGGCCTTGTTCTAGCCTTAGTATGTATGTTACACAACACAAAACAGACAAAAAACTGCTAGCCGTCAGAAACATCAGCCTTATTTTAGCCAAAGTATTATTTAATAGCAATTTGCAAATACAGGACTTCAAAGCATGAATTATTTACCAGCAGTCAAACGTAGCACTGGCAGTGTGTTGGTGTGTGTGAGTGTGCTTTGCTGATTTAGGACCTGAATTACTTGAAGTTAAAGGTGAATTTCAATTTACATTATCGGCATTTGGCAGACACTTTTATCCAACGCGACTTACAGTACGGTGACAGTATATTGTCTAAGCAATTGAGAATTAAGGGCCTTGCTCAAAGGCCCAACAGTGGCATACTGGCAGTGGTGGGGCTTGAACCAGTGACCTTTTGATTACTAGTCCAGCACCTTAACCACCTTCAATCTGAAAATTCTAAATAAAATGTGTAATTATGTAATTAAGGTGTAATTAAATAATAAAAACAATCACATCTACATTTCAAAATGGTTTGGTAGTCCTGACTAAACTATTGCCATTTTTTGTATTATTAATTATACACCGAACAACCATAACATTAAAACCACCTCCTTGTTTCTACACACACTGTCCATTTTATCAGCTTCACTTACCATATAGAAGCACTTTGTAGTTCTACTGACTGTAATTACTGACTGTAGTCCATCTGTTTCTCTGCATGCTTTGTTAGCCCCCTTTCATGATGTTCTTCAATAGTCAGAACCCCCACAGGACCAGAGCAAGTATTATTTATATGGTGGATGATTCTCAGCACTGCAGAGACACTGACATGGTGGTGGTGTGTTAGTGTGTGTTGTGCTGGTATGAGTGGATTAGACACAGCAGCGCTGCTGGAGTTTTTAAATACCGTGTCCACTCACTGTCCACTCTATTAGACACTCCTACCTAGTTGGTCCACCTTGTAGATGTAAAGTCAGAGACGATCGCTCATCTATTGCTGCTGTTTGAGTTGGTCATCTTCTAGACTTTCATCAGTGGTCACAGGATGCTGCCCACGGGGCGCTGTTGTCTGGATATTTTTGGTTGGTGGACTATTCTCAGTCCAGCAGGGACAGTGAGGTGTTTAAAAACTCCATCAGCATTGCTGTGTCTTATCCACTCATACCAGCACAACACACACTAACACACCACCACCATGTCAGTGTCACTGCAGTGCTGAGAATGATCCACCACCTAAATAATACCTGCTCTGTGGTGGTCCAGACCATTAAATAACAGGGTGAAAGGGGGCTAAAAAAAGTATGCAGAGAAATAGATGGACTACAGTCAGTAATTGTAGAACTACAAAGTGCTTCTATATGGTAAGTGGAGCTGATAAAATGGACAGTGAGTGTAGAAACAAGGAGGTGGTTTTAATGTTATGGCTGATCAGTGTATATGTCAAAGGAGAGATGTCCAGAAATTTTTGGCCATATAATGTGTTTACGTGTTAAGCATCTGGCCAACAAAGTAACGTAATGATAATGTAACTTCAATATAAAAAATGTATCCTCTTCTGTACAGAGATCTTGAAATATCAAGAAGCCAAGACCGTAAGGTCAAAAGAAAAAATAATTACGGAGGGGGGAAAAAACCACACCAGGCAACTAAAACTGTAAAGCGTACCCATTTTGGCTGCATAAACTTCTCATAAAGCAAACGTCAATATGAATATGCACACGAAACATCACTGTAGACTTATGGAGCAATGATGAAAATCAATGTCAAGGTCAATGCACAAAGAAACCACCTTAAACTCCATGCAAAGTGGCCTGGCAACCTTAACTGGCCCAAAGTTCTGGAGACTTCTACGTACAAGTCAAGGCAGATTGAAATGGTACGTTTCTCCCGGCCCAATCTCAAGCATGACTTCATGCCGAGCTGTCACACACCGCAGCCCGCGTTCCCTTCGAATTGGCACGAATGCGACGGACACGACGCAGACAGAAACCGCCGCTGCGGCTTGGAAATGAGCGCGTAGCGCTTACGGTTTGACATAATCAAGGGGGTCTGCGAAAGTTCCCATCGCTTGTGTTGTTTCGTTCCAGCCAGAAATGGAACTCAATCACACTTTCTGCCAAAGGAGGAGGACTGGGAACGTTAGAGCCGCTCAGCATGACGGCGGCAATGATGACGGCAATGATGATGGAGTATCCACACAGATGACCGAAAGCAGGTCCGTTTCATTTGGCTAACGCGTTTCTGGAGGGAAAGACGCTTTGTTTGTTAGCTCCTGACCTCCAGCCTGGGAGTGTGTATGTGGGTGACCCTCGAGTGTGAAGTGCCGTGTATGTGTGTATGTGTGTGTGTGTGTGTGTGTGTGTGTGTGTACGTGCACGCCTGTGCAGTCTCAGGCTCATTACGAACTGATAAAAAACTCTCGGCTCGGGTCCATCCATCACGTCCCGCCTCTAATCAGTATGTGTGTCACTGTAACTAAACAGAGCCCTGAGCCGTGCCGCCACCCGATTGGCTGTGACAGGCCGAAATAAATCTGCCTCCAGCCAATCGGGGGCAGGCGGCGAAGCGTTGCAGAGGAGGCGGCGGGCGCTCGACGTCTCAACCGGGAGCGGAGAAAACAAACAGGCAACAAAATAGGCAACCGCTTCACGCTGGTGTTCGCCAGACGGGAATGTTAGAGCGAGAGTGAAAGTTTTGCTGTTGGACCCCAGACAGTTTTATTTAATTCCAGTTACAGGAACTCAGGTCTCTGTGTAGTACTACAAATGTTTGTCGTGTTCGCTTTTCTACAGCAAGAAACAACAAAGCAGACTTGGATCACATGTGGATCTGGTCTAGGTTTTACATGGAAACATCAAAAACCTTCGTCTGTTTTATATAAATGCTAAATTCACCACTGGATTCGACAGATGAATACAATGGGTGTTTTTTTTTAGGAAAAACTACAACATATACATTTTCATAACATGCCAATACTTAAATCCTCAAGTTTACATGTTATTATTTGTAATTAATAACATTCCATTAATTCGTCAGGGTCGTACTGGGTCCAGTATTGCATTCAGTGATTCTGGGAAAACTGGACCAACTACGACCCTGACAAATTAATTGAATGTAATTAATTACATGTAAACTTGGTGAGTAAATTATTGGCATGTTATGAAATGTAATTAATTACATTCAATTAATTCGTAAGAGTCGTAGAGGTTCCTGGGCGCAATACCCTCCCCTTTTCCTTTTGCTTTTTTTTTTTAAGAAAAAACAACAAGAAATAGAGTTTCAAAACTTGCCAATAATTAAACCTTCAAGTTTACATGTAATTAATTGTAATTAATAACATTCAATTAATTCGTCAGGGTCGTAGTGGATCACAGGACGCAATGCAGTGATACACCCTAATCAGGACGCTAATACATAGGATGGCCTCAGTGCCTCTCCCTTTTTTTCTTTTTACATAACATGCCAATAATTAAATCCCCAAGTTTACATGTAATTTATTGTAATTAATTACATTTTAATAATTCGTCAGGGTCGTAGTGGGTCCAGTTTTCCCAGAATCACTGGATGCATTACAGTAACACACCCTAATCAGGACGCTAATACACAGCTAATACTGTTTTATTTTCTTTTAAAGAAATAATACAATAAATAAATTTTCATATCATGCCAATAATTAAATCATCAAGTTTACATGTTTGTTTGTTTGTTTATTAGGATTTTAACGTCATGTTTTACACTTTGGTTACATTCATGACAGGAACGGTAGTTACTCATTACACAAGGTTCAGTCATGGACAATTTAGTGTCTCCAATTCACCTCACTTGCATGTCTTTGGACTGTGGGAGGAAACCGGAGCACCCGAAGGAAACCCACGCAGACACGCAGAGAACATGCAAACTCCACACAGAAAGGACCCGGACCGTCCCACTTGGGGATCGAACCCAGGACCTTCTTGCTGTGAGGCGACAGTGCTACCCACTTAGCCACACCAAGTTTACAATTAATTGTAATTAATTACATTCAAATAATTTGTCAGGCTCGTAGTGGGTCCAGTTTTCTAGAAATACACTAGAAATACATATTCATAACATGCCAATAATTAAATCCCTATTTTTACATGTAATTAATTGTAATTAATTACATTTTGATAATTTGTCAGGGTCCTAGTGGGTCCAGTTTTCCCCGAATCACTGGACGTATTACAGTAACACACCCTAATCAGGACGCTAATACAGTGTATCACAAAAGTGAGTACACCCCTCACATTTCTGCAAATATTTCATTATATCTTTTCATGGGACAACACTATAGACATGAAACTTGGATATAAGTTAGAGTAGTCAGTGTACAGCTTGTATAGCAGTGTAGATTTACTGTCTTCTGAAAATAACTCAACACACAGCCATTAATGTCTAAATAGCTGCAACATAAGTGAGTACACCCCACAGTGAACATGTCCAAATTGTGCCCAAAGTGTCAATATTTTGTGTGACCACCATTATTATCCAGCACTGCCTTAACCCTCCTGGGCATGGAATTCACCAGAGCTGCACAGGTTGCTACTGGAATCCTCTTCCACTCCTCCATGATGACATCACGGAGCTGGTGGATGTTAGACACCTTGAACTCCTCCACCTTCCACTTGAGGATGTGCCACAGGTGCTCAATTGGGTTTAGTCCATCACCTTTACCTTCAGCTTCCTCAGCAAGGCAGTTGTCATCTTGGAGGTTGTGTTTGGGGTCGTTATCCTGTTGGAAAACTGCCATGAGGCCCAGTTTTCGAAGGGAGGGGATCATGCTCTGTTTCAGAATGTCACAGTACATGTTGGAATTCATGTTTCCCTCAATGAACCGCAGCTCCCCAGTGCCAGCAACACTCATGCAGCCCAAGACCATGATGCTACCACCACCATGCTTGACTGTAGGCAAGATACAGTTGTCTCGGTACTTCTCACCAGGGCGCCGCCACACATGCTGGACACCATCTGAGCCAAACGAGTTTATCTTGGTCTCGTCAGACCACAGGGCATTCCAGTAATCCATGTTCTTGGACTGCTTGTCTTCAGCAAACTGTTTGCTGGCTTTCTTGTGCATCAGCTTCCTTCTGGGATGACGACCATGCAGACCGAGTTAATGCAGTGTGCGGCGTATGGTCTGAGCACTGACAGGCTGACCTCCCACGTCTTCAACCTCTGCAGCAATGCTGGCAGCACTCATGTGTCTATTTTTTAAAGCCAACCTCTGGATATGACGCCGAACACGTGGACTCGACTTCTTTGGTCGACCCTGGCGAAGCCTGTTCCGAGTGGAACCTGTCCTGGAAAACCGCTGTATGACCTTGGCCACCATGCTGTAGCTCAGTTTCAGGGTCTTAGCAATCTTCTTATAGCCCAGGCCATCTTTGTGGAGAGCAACAATTCTATTTCTCACATCCTCAGAGAGTTCTTTGCCATGAGGTGCCATGTTGAATATCCAGTGGCCAGTATGAGAGAATTGTACCCAAAACACCAAATTTAACAGCCCTGCTCCCCATTTACACCTGGGACCTTGACACATGACACCAGGGAGGGACGACGACACATTTGGGCACAATTTGGACATGTTCACTGTGGGGTGTACTCACTTATGTTGCAGCTATTTAGACATTAATGGCTGTGTGTTGAGTTATTTTCAGAAGACAGTAAATCTACACTGCTATACAAGCTGTACACTGACTACTCTAAGTTATATCCAAGTTTTATTTCTATAGTGTTGTCCCATGAAAAGATATAATGAAATATTTGCAGAAATGTGAGGGGTGTACTCACTTTTGTGATACACTGTACATAGCGTCATACATTTTTTGACAAAATACTACAATAAATACATTTTCATAACATGCCAATCATTAAATCACCAAGTTTACATGTAATTATTTGTAATTCATTACATTCAGTTTATTCGTCAGAATCCCTGGATGCTAAAAAATCTAGAAATACACTAGAAATACATTTTCATAACATTTCAATAGTTAAATCCCTGAGTTTACATGTTATTAATTGTAATTAATTACATTTGTTCAATTCGTCAGGGTCGTAGTGGGTCTAGTTTTCCCAGAATCACTGGACGCTTTACAGTAACACACCCTAATCAGGACACTTATACACAGGATGGCCTCAGGGCCCCTCCCTTCTTCTTTCTTTGTGTTTTTTTAAAGAAAACCTACAAGAAATACATTTTCATAACATGCCAGCAATTAAATTCCCAAGTTTACATGTAATTAATTACATTCAATTAATTCATCAGGATCGTAGAGGTTCCTGGGCGCAATACAGAAACACACCCTAATCAGGACGCTAATACATAGGAGGGCCTCAGGCCCCCCTAACCACCACCCCACCCCCTCCCCCTTTTTCTTTTTTTATAACATGCTAATAATTAAATCCTCAAGTTTACATGTAATTAATTACATTCATTTAATTCATCAGGATCGTAGAGGTTCCTGGGCGCAATACAGAAACACACCCTAATCAGGACGCTAATACATAGGATGGGCTCAAGGCCCCTCCCCTTTATATATATATATTTTTTTTTTTTTTTGGAAAAACCACAAGAAATACATGTTCATAACATGCCAATAATAAATCACCAAGTTGTAATTCGTTGCATTAATTACATATAATTAATTTGTCATGGTGGTAGTGGATGCAGTTTTTCCAGAATCACTGGACGCATTACAGTAACACACCCTAATCAGGACGCTAATGGCTTCAGGGCCCCTCCCTTTTCCTTTCTTTTCTTTTTTTTTAAATAAGAATACAAGAAATACATTCCATAACATGCCAATAATTAAATCCCCAAGTTTACATGTAATTAATTGTAATGAACTGCACTTAATGAATTCCTCAGGGTCATAGTGGGTCCAGTTTTCTCAGAATCACTGGACGCAAGAAAGTGGAATACGTAGGACGGCCTCAAGGCCACTCCCCCTTTCTTTAGACGTAGCCAATCATGTCTGTATGTAGATGCCCGACCGGTCGAAAGCACAGCTGGGAATTCGAACCCTGGATCATAATGGTACTGGGCTAGCGTAATTACCTGATAAAAAAAATCCCTGGACCTGATAAGCCACGACCACCACACGCTAGGTGTCTGTTCTAGACATGTCCATCGATGTCCGTGCGCATTCTCAAACTTATTGTCCACACCTCGTATTTCTTAGGTATGCAGCACCTGCACTGTAACTTATAATAATAATAAGAAGAATGCCTTTATTCGTCATATATACATACACACATGTGCAGTACAATTAAATTCTATTTCCAAGCTTGTTTGGAGGCTGGGGTCAGAGCACAGGGTCACTTATTGTTTGGCGGCCCAGGAGCAAACAGAATTACGGGCCTTGTTCTCGGACCCAACAGTGGCTGCATAGCAGAGCCTGGATTTGAACCGACAATCTTCCAGTTGATAGCCCAATGCTCTACTCACTAGGCTACCACTGCCCCAATCAATTTAGAATCAAGTAGTGAAGTTGCAGCATCTCATTTTTTAATGACTATGTAGTTAAATGGTACCAGAAAACCGCTGATATCAAGGTGCAATCTGCCAGCCGGGCATTTACAAACACATAATTGGCTACGTCTAAGGGGCAGTTGGCTGAGACCCTGTGATACACTATATAGACAAAAGTACTGGGACACCTTTTCTAATTATTGAACTTATGTGTTTCAGCCACAGCAATTGCTGGTAATAACAGGTGTAATGAATCAATTATAACTTTGCAGCAGCAGTATAGGGAAGAGCTTTTCCTGTTCCAGCAAGAAACTCTACTGGCCTGCACAGAGCCCTGACCTCAGCCTAAGTATGACCCACAGTCATACTAATGCTCTTTTGACTGATTGGGCACAAATTCCTTCAAACATACTTTAAAGTCTTGTGAGGAGCCTTCTCCGAAGAGTGGCTGTTCATGTAGAGGTCACTCTGTTTTAATAGCATATGTCCAACAAGTTCATGGCCATTTGGTGTTTGTGAACATTATCGACTCTCTGTGTGAGTCACATGACTGGCTGTTTGAATAATTATTCAATAATCATTGTGTACCGGCATTATTAACAAAATGTAGCTCACCATAAGCTTGGCCATTTGTACAGCGTACACCACAACAGTCTGTGGTCTTATGTAAAGGCACTTACATAACATTTCAGATTAAATCTGTGGGAATTTGTGTCCATTTAGTCAGAAATGCATTTGTGAGGTTAGGAACTGAGGTTGGACTAGAAGACCTGGCACTGAGGTTGAGGTCAGGACTCTTTATCAACTTGCTTTATGCCAAATTTTAGCCATATAGCTGTGGCTCTTTTTTAAAAGAAAAGTGAAGAAAATAAATGAAGACTAGCATAATGAAGGAGCACGATCTTCGCCTGAAGCACAATCTGTGGCTTGCTGGTCTGTTTCTCATGTGGCGCTCGGGTTATTTTGTTTACTTCTGTTTCCTCAAGCACCACACAGAAGCTCTGATGTTGATGACCACACACACACACCTACACACACAGAGAGAAGTCTATGAGCTTTCTTTGTTTCTACTGAACGCAGTGTTTACCAGCGAACCTGAGAGAGCACCTCATCATGTGTTACACTAGAGCCGCTTACAATAAACATAAGGAAATGGTAGCTGGCAGTGTTATTTTGCTGCTTTTGACAGGCTGCGTGGTAACACTGGACCCTCTCTGCTCTCCGGAATGATCTCACTCGGGCTGCGGACCCAAACAGAATGGGTCTGCTCGCTGCCTTTTTACAGCTGAAAACAGTAACACACATCAGCTTTCTCACAACCTGTCATGATCTTACAACGGTCCCACTTGTCTCGTTTTTTTTTTAGTCGAGGGGGAAAAGTCAAAAACGGCTGTGTAAAGAAATCAGCTCTTTTAGCCATGGATGGTGACTTCAGGGAAGGTCTATAAAGAAATAAAATGTATTGTGGCAGGTGGATAAATCTAAACAGAGTATATCACAGACATGGCCCGTGGACACAGGGAGAACATGCAAACTCCACACAGAAAGGAATCTGGACAATCGAACCCAGAACCTTCCTAGTCCTCCTAGACGATAGTGCTACCCACAGCACCATCCCAAGCATATACAATAAATACTACATACTATATGTAGTTGTATTGTCACCTAGAGTAAAATCAAATTAAAATGAAAGAGAACAAAACAAATGATACTAGAACAGAATAGAAAGAAATAAAACAGAACAGAACAGAAGAAATTAAAATAGAATAGAATTAGTTCAAATAAATTGGAATAACATGGAATAAATTAGAATGGAGTACAACATGGATAATAATAGGATAAAATAGAATCGATAAAATGAACTGGAATAGAATCAAATTAAATTAAAAAATAAAAATACATTAGAATAGAACAGGAGAAAACATAATAAATTGGAAAAGCATAAAGTAGACTAGAACAAGTTGAAATTAAAAAAAACAGAATGGATTAAATGGAATTAAAAATAGAATTTTATAGGTTATAATAAAATGGAAACGAATGCAAAATAAACTAGAATAGAATGGAATTTAAGTTAGAATAATTTAGTTGGAATACAATGGAATAGAATGGAATAAAAAATAGAATTTAACAGAATATAATAAAATGGAAAAGAATACAAAATAAAAATAGAATAAAATGGAATTTAAATGAAACAATTTAGTAATTTAGTAGGAATAAAACTGAATAAAAAAATAGAATTTGACAGAATAGAATAGAATGAAAAATAAAATAAAATGGAATTTAAATTAAGTAATTTAGTAATTTAGTTAGAATATAATGCAAATAAAACCTGAACAAAAATAAAAGAATAGAATAAACTGAACAGAATGGAGTAGAATAAAATAACAAGGGGAGACAAAGTGAACAGAAAGGAAAAGTAAATTATTTATAATAATTATTTATGACAATCACTGCTCAGCTTAAACGTTATAAGTGGAATGGAATACAAAATAGAAAATAATAGGATGAAATAGAATGAATTGGAATAGAGTCAATATGAATAAAAAAATGAAAATACATTATAATAAAAGATGAGGAAACATAATAAATTGGAACAGCATGAAATAGAGTAGAACGGGTTAAAAATCAAATAGAACAGAATGGATTAAAACGGAATAGAATGAAATAAAAAATAGAATTTGATAGAATAGAATAAAATGGAATAAAATGAAAAATAAAATAGAATAAAATGCAATGTTAGTTGAAATAATTTAGTTGAAATAGAATGGAATAAAATAGAATACAATGGAATAAAATGAAAAATAAAATAGAATAAAATGGAATGTAAGTTAGAATAATTTAGTAATTTAGTTGGAATGAAAATGAATCCAATAAAATATAATGCAAATAAAACATGGACAAGAATAAAATAACAGAATAAATTGAACCGAATAGATAAGAATAAAATAGAATAAAATAAAAAAGGGGAGACAAAGTGAACACTAAATAATTTATAACTATATTGTTTATAACACCATTATTTATAACAATTACTTCTATGACAGTTATTGGTCAGCTTAAATGTTATAAGTAGGTCAGTCCCAGGTACAAGTGGTCACAATAAAAATTTAATTTAATTAAAACACAAGAATATTGTAATGTATGGTTTACTTATATATGGTTTATATATATATACATATATACTGTATATAAGATGTGTTATGTATACATATAATATGTATTTATGTTTGTTTCATCAATTTGTACACAATACATTTTAACATATCCCTTAAGCCACCATAAACCGCTATTAAAATGTAGGGTGGAACAACCTTATAATGTTTAACTAGGGAAGCATGTTTGTACTGTCTACATTGCTTTATTCTCATTTTATTTGGTATTATTAATTAAAAAGAAAAATTTTCCAGGGGTAAATGGGGCTCAGTAGTTGTCTGCAAATCCTGACTTCACTAAGTTGACACTGCTGGGCCCTTAATTTTTTCCCTCTTAATCTAGTCATATCCAGTTTGATGCAGATCCCCACCCTGAGCGAGAAGAGCCACAGACTATGACGTGCCCCCTGCGACAATCAACGACCAATTCTCAGTTACTATGACATCAACCAAAGGCCACAATTTCAGTAGCAACTAGGAACTCGTTCGACCATCTTCCCTAAGACAAAGCCAGTTGCGTCCTGTGTGGGCGCCCAACCTGTTTGATAGCGCAGCTAAGATATCAGTGGTAGTGGGCAAGAGCATTAAATTGTTTCATCATCTGAGAACCTAAATATATTTTTTAAATAAAGGATTAACCCTTGTCAATTGTTAATCCTCAGATGTAGCCGGTTAACATGTATTTTGGTGGCCAAAATAAACTAAAACATTGTTTTTAATATAATTAATTGCTATTAATTTAATTACACTTAAAAAATCACATTATTTCATTGACCCGGATGCATTTGCAAACATATTCAGCCAGATTTATTTCAGTAATTTCAGCAGTCTAAGAGAATCAATTATCGTATTGAGGTTCAGGGTTCAGATATTCTTAAAAAGAAAATAACACTACTTGCTCTCTAGCCCTTACACTCCCCCCATCTACCATGTCATTAATGGTTTAATAACATGTCTGTTTTTTATTTTTAACACTAGTAGTTAGCCTGGATCACATTTCTCACTCTACTGGTTAGGGAATAAAGGGGAAAAAAGTCACTAAAAAAAAGCAAGAAAAAAATAGACATGCACTCATTTCTGCAATGTAAAATGACACTATATCAAATCAAGCATTTCCATATGTTGGCTGTTACTGCAGTGTGTGTGTGTGTGTGTGTGTGTGTGTAGCAGCTTACTTTCAGGAACATGAGACAGATTGTTGGAGGATATGATAGGCAAGGGAGCCACCTACTGTGAAGATTCGAGAGTAGCTATTTACAAGCACTGGTTTCTAGTAAAAACCAGATTTGAGCCAGTTAAGAAGACCCAGTACGGCCAAAAGTATGTGGGCACCTGACCATAAGCTTGTTGGACATATAATTTTTTCAATAATTACTCATTTTATACACCTGTTAGTAGGAATGTAACGATACACTCTACCCACGATGCGATGCGATTCACAATACTGGGTTCACAAT
The DNA here is from genome assembly GCF_030014385.1 of Trichomycterus rosablanca. Classification (NCBI taxonomy): domain Eukaryota; kingdom Metazoa; phylum Chordata; class Actinopteri; order Siluriformes; family Trichomycteridae; genus Trichomycterus; species Trichomycterus rosablanca. Next base: position 32,729,171 of record NC_085994.1, on the reverse strand, counting down.
ACTTTTTTTTACCGATTTTTTCCTTTTATTATTTCTCTAAAAAAAAGAAAATGAAATACTGTATTTGTGATTATCTTTTATTTATCTAAATAATGACTGTCCTTTTATTTCTGAGGTAGGTACAAACTATGCAAAACAATTTTGAATTAAGCCCAATGTGGCTGAAAAACCCCGAATTTGGCAACCAGGCGTATAGCGCCAGTGACGTCAACAAAGCGAGGTGTATAGCGCCAGTGCCCTCTGCTGTTTAAAGTGAATATCGATTCATTTAACATGTCAAATCGATTTGAATCGTGGAATTTCTGAATCGGTTATTAACTGTATTGTGGTGAATCGTTACATCCCTACCTGTTAGCAATGGATATGAACCAAAAGGTGATCATCATGTCTGGAGTAAGTGGCTTGATGCATTCACATTAAATAAATGAGCAATGATAATGACAGTTTGACGCTTAATGATACGCTAACGAAGGAGTCAACTCCTTGCGTGCCATGACATATGGAGGTTCGAACTTTAAACCTGTTATTTTTATTCATTAATGCATGTTTGAGGCCAGCAGGACTGGCTGCCTTCCAGCATTGCAACCGTTTTCAGGATTAAATAACATCCACTACTTTACAACGTTGCAAATATGTTGCATTTAGGTTAGCAATATCATAATAGGTGTTGCTAACACACACCAACGTGAGGAAAAAAACAGATTGTTACTGACAACACCAACAAACTGGAACATGCTTAAACATTTTTTCAGATTGAATTTAGTATGATGGCACAAACATCAAAATAGTTTAGCAGGTTTGATTCAACACCTGTAATATAGCTTAAAAACAAGAGCAACGCGTTAGCATATTTTGATATTTAAATGCTATGAGCTAATAAGCTTCTGTTAAAAGTTAGAGTACAACTTAACATAGCCTTGTGCTAAAGTTAAGCAAGCTAAGTAGCTAAGTAGGCAAAGCTGAATGCTGAAGCTAAGGTGTTTAAATGTTGGTATTATGTTTGCACTTTTAATTAGCATTTTAAAATTAATTGTGGGTGTAATTTTATTTGTGGATGATGTTTTATTATTAAAACATTGTTTAAGAGTGAGGAATACATATGTAATTTTATTTTTAGCTTGACAGAGAAATGGTAGAAAAGTGCATCAATATTTACACAGGTAAAAAAGAAGGACACGGGGGCGTACTGTAAGAAAAATATGAGCATTTTTATGGCAGTGTTCAGTACAGATACTCTATATGGCCAAAAGTATGAGGACACCTGTTCTAAATACTGACTTTAGATATCGTAGCTACACCCACTGAGCTCTATAAAATCAGTTATTCAATTAAGTGATGGAACTCCTGACGACATCCTCAACAACGAAAACTCAATGAATTGAAACGATGACTCAACGTCCAACATCAATGCCTGATGTCACAAATGCCTTTCCAAAAAACTAAAGTGGGTTTAGTCGAATGCTGACAGGTTTGACAAGGGACGTCCAACAGGGTGGTAATCACATGGGTCATTTTTTAAAATCAAAATTTAATACTTGCATTTGCATATTGCCATTTAGCACATACTGTACTTTCAAATGCAACCAAGCAATTGAGAGTTAAGGGCCTTGCTCAGGTGTCCAACAGTGGCAATTTGGCAGTGGTGGGGCTTGAAAAGTGCATACTGTAACTACTAAAACTACTGTAAATACTAAAAAGCATACTGTAACTACTGGTAACTTCTGAAGACAATGAAATTGGACTTATTAACCAAAAAAATATTAATAAAACACAGCAAACACTGAAGAAGCCAATGAGTGCAGAACAATTAACAGAAATTAGCATATGAAGCTGCTTAGCAGTGCTGTAACAACCCCTAAATGTTTGATTTTAGCGAGAGGTTCATCACTGGTGGACTCTGAATTGTCTATAAGTATTTATTTATTTATGTATTTATTGTTCATTTATTTTGTAGGATGATTAAACACATAAAGCTAATGCTATTAGCTTTTAATATCAGCTATTAGCTATTTTTTAATAGTTGCAACGTATATAAAACAATTTTTGAAACGTAATTAGTCATTGCTTTTCAACATCACAAACAAAAAAATCACTGGCAGAATTATAGTAATATGAAATCAAATAAATTGCGATCGAACCAGTAATTGTCATTGCTGGGTTCTATCCTCATCTATCCTCAGGACAAAAAGTCTAAATAAATCGCGTTTCTTTTATGAAAGGTGGAGAGCTTTATAAAGTTTAAGGTAATAAGACACAACCTAATCACTAAAAGCTCAATTAGCTTCAGAATAAATCCGTGACTCGGGCAGTAGCTTTTTTTCCCTGACCTCGCCATGACAAGGTAGACGTAAATGTAGCTAAGAACGCTTACCTAAAACGTCAGGGTTCAAACTAAGATTGAGCGATGAGGGGGCATGAGTGAAACGATGCAGGACTATGGGCACAGACGGGTGCATTAACCTCATATTTTTTTTTCTGCCGTGTTCCCCTAAATTTGGGACGAGGGAAAAACTCCAGTACATAAGCTGGCACAAACAAGAAGTCAGGAAGCGTAGGAGACGCCTCCCGTCCGTCCTGCTAACGTAACTTAAAACCAGTGACATAGCCAATGCATGTCATATTCCCTGCGTCTACATGAAGAGTTTATTTTTCGAAAAGGAATTTTAACCTAAAACCTGCCCCTCGCAATTAGCCTGATTTGTTTTAAACCAAGGTGGACAGAGTAAAAAAGTAAAAGATAAAAAAAATCCCGTATTGATATTTTCTGCAAGGAAATGTTTATTTTATTCTAAACCTGTCTGTTTATTTATGCTCTTAATACAGTCAGTTTAAGTCATTTAACTTATAATGTGGAAACCTCCAGGTGAAGGTCCGCGGCTAGGAAAGGCCGGCGGCTGATGAAATCTGGTAGATTCTGCCATGCAAGCAGTTCTGCAACCACAAGAATTGCTTCCATTCTCAAGGCTGAATAATTTCTCAGCGTTGTGTTAAAATCTATAGTAGGAAACGCATTCAATCCGCTACAATCCAAAAGTTTAAATTGCCTATAAAAAGCCAGTGGGACAAACAAAACTTCTTAATTTGCTGAGTGAAAGAAAAACAAGAGCATTTTTTATGGCAGCTTTCAATACAGATACTCTATGTGGGCAAAAGTATGTGGACATCCATTCTAAATACTGACTTTATACTTTAGCCACACCCAGTAAGCTGTATAAAACCAGTTATACAATTCAATGATGAAACTTCCCAATGAAAACCCTAAACCCTATCCCTAACCCTAACCCTAACCCTAGAACTGAAACGTCAATGACGAGCCAGGCCTTCTCATCCAATGTCAAACATAAATGCCTGGCATCTAAACTGCTTTCTGACTACAAATTCCCACAAGTATGTTACTAAACTTTGTAGAAAGCCTTTCCAAAATAGTAAAGCGTGTTTTAGTATAACGCTGACAGGTTTGACATGGGACGTCCAACAGGGTCATAATCATGTGTAATTTTTTTAAATCAAAACTTTATACTTGCATTTACTGTACATATTGACGTTTAGCACAGACTTTCAAATACAACCAAGCAATTGAGGATTAAGGGCCTTACTCAGGTGTCCAACAGTGGCTTCAACTAATGACACTTCGATCATTGATCACTGGCCTCTTTATGACTGTTTGATGATCTGCAACACAAGGCTATACCGTTGGCACAGCTCGATACCAGAAAATACTGATCATCTAACTTAGAGTTTAGTAATAAACCATGTATATACACTGATCAGCCATAATATTAAAACCACCTCCTTGTTTCTACACTCACTGTCCATTTGATCGGTTCCACTTACAATATAGGAGCACCTTGTAGTTTTACAATTACTGACTGTAGTCCATCTGTTTCTCTACATACTTTGTTAGCTTTGTTTCATGCTGTTCTTCAATGGTCAGGACTCTCCCAGGACCACTACAGAGCAGGTATTATTTAGGTGGTGGATCATTCTCAGCACTGCAGTGACACTGACATGGTGGTGGTGTGTTAGTGTGTGTTGTGCTGGTATGAGTGGATCAGACACAGCAGCGCTGATGGAGTTTTTAAACACCTCACTGTCACTGTTGGACTGAGAATAGTCCACCAATCAAAAACATCCAGCCAACAGCGCCCCGTGGGCAGCGTCCTGTGACCACTGATGAAGGTCTAGAAGATGACCAACTCAAACAGCAGCAATAGATGAGCGATCGTCTCTGACTTTACATCTACAAGGTGGACCAACTAGGTAGGAGTGTCTAATAGAGTGGACAGTGAGTGGACATGGTATTTAAAAATTCCAGCAGCGCTGCTGTGTCTGACCCACTCATACCAGCACAGCACACAATAACACACCGCCACAATGTCAGTGTCACTGCAGTGCTGAGAATGATCCACCACCTAAATAATACCTGCTCTGTAGTGGTCCTGGGAGAGTCCTGACCATTGAAGAACAGCATGAAAGGGGGCTAACAAAGCATGAAGAGAAACAGATGGACTATGATCAGTAATTGTAGAACTACAAAGTGCTTCTATATGGTAAGTGGAGCTGATAAAATGGACAGTGAGTGTAGAAACAAGAATGTGGTTTTAATTTTATGGCTGATCAGAGTATAAGTATATGCAAAGAAAATTGTGTGTCTATACCTTTAAAAGATTGCCTGACACCAACTTTCCGGGGGAGGAAAAAAAAACATTTTTCAGTGTTTGTTCTGTGTAAAAACCCTGAGGTATTAGGGTGCACTAATCTTTAAAAGGTTAATTTATTCATAGAGATTTTGACAGAGATGTATGGCCCAGCCTGCATCTAAGGCACCTCTACCCACAGGGAGAAGCCTGGTGTAAGGGAGGGTGAGAAAAAAAGAGAGGAGGAAGGAGGGAGGACGGAAAGGAGAGAGAAAGAAAAAGAATCGTGTAATAAACACAAAAACATAATTACCTCAATGAGCCAAGCGAATAGGATGACCTTTAACCCTATATACTTGATACGTCTCACTACACTTAGTGTCCTGCAGTCTTTTAGTAGTATAGTTTCAGATTTAATACACCGTTTTAAGCAATATTGATGTTATCCTCTTAGATACACTATGCGGCCAAAAGTATGTGGACGGCGACCATTAGCTTGTTGGATATCCCATTCCAAAATCAACATTGAAATCATTACTAACTGTGGGAATTTGTGGCCAGTCTGTCAATAAGCATTTGTAAAGTCAGGCACTAAAGTGGGACGAGAATTCATCCCAAATGTGTTGACCCAAGTGATTGACCCGAGACCACTGTGCATCCTTGCTAATGTCGTGGAGGATATTGTGGATTGGCTTCCTCCTTCAGGCACTGACTTTTTTTCTCTCGTTTTGCTCAGGGGTCCAGGGTTTGTGCTCGCTAAGCCGTGTTCAATTCCAGCTATGTGAATCTTACTATGTATAGTTTTTGTTAGGACTGGGTCGAATACACTGATCAGCCATAACATTAAAACCACCTCCTTGTTTCTACACTCACTGTCCATTTTATCAGCTCCACTTACCATATAGAAACACTTTTAAGTTGTACAATTACTGACTGTAGTCCATTTTTCTGAATACTTTGTTAGCCCCCTTTCATGCTGTTCTTTAATGGCACAGTACCACTACAGATCAGGTGTTATGTGGGTGGTGGATCATTCTCAGCACTGCAGTGAGTGGATGAGACCCAGCAGTGCTGCTGGAGTTTTTAAATACTGTGTCCACTCACTGTCCACTCTATTAGACACTCCTACCTAGTTGGTCCACCTTGTAGATGTAAAGTTAGAGACCATTGCTCATCTATTGCTGCTGTTTGAAGGTCATCTTCTAGACCTTCATCAGTGGTCACAGGACGCTGCCCATAGGGCGCTGTTGGCTGGATATTTTTGGTTGGTGGACTATTCTCAGTCCAGCAGGGACAGTGAGGTGTTTAAAAACTCCATCAGCGCTGCTGTGTCTTATCCACTCATACCAGCACAACACACACTAACACACCACCATCATATTAGTGTCACTGCAGTGCTGAGAATGATCCACCACTCAAATAATACCTGCTCTGTAGTGGTCCTGGGAGAGTCCTAAACATTGAAGAACAGCATGAAATGGGGCTAACAAAGCATGCAGAGAAACAGATGGACGACAGTCAGTAATTGTAGAACTACAAAGTGCCTCTATACCAGGGGTGTCAAACTCATTTTCACCGAGGGCCACATCAGCATTATTGTGGCCCTCAAAGGGCCGATTGTAACGTATCCTGCTGTGATTGCAGTCACATTGCTGTTTTTCTTGGAGGCTGAATTCTGCATTTATATTGTTCTACTTTACCACAGACACAGCCTCATAACACAAGAGACGCACCGGTTTCTCTTCCTGAAGCACAAACTTGTTTTCACTTTCATTAAATTTCCTCCTTATGCTTAATTTTCTTACGTATCTTCTTGTACATTTTAGGATCATGTGTAAATATGTGTAACATCATCTACTGGCAGGCTGTGTCACTTTGCAGGTCACAAAATCAGCCTGCATTTTGAAAGATGCAGTTTATTTACATTCGGATTGATTTTACAGTGTATTTTTAAGACAATCATTTTGCCCTCACTAATAGTTTATCCCCCTTTCTCAGCTAGACAGACAGACAGACAGACAGACAGACAGACAGACAGCTCTCTTCAGAATACAGTCGGTTTCATTTGCTCCCCAGCTGTGTGCATCAAAATGAAGTAAAAATACAAACAATAAAAACAATAAAGAACTTAATACAGTAAAAGCACACAGCTGTAGTCAAGTGTTACATCTGGTACAATATGAGATTTAACCAAACGTTAAATAACGAGTTAAAATTGTGTGTAAAGATACTAATTGCTATAGTAACGGTAACAACAGTATTTAATTACGGTAAATTTGTAACTAAAACGCTGTGATATACTCACTAAACATTTACTAACAACTGAGAATATAAACGCCACTACTTACAGACAATGCTTTGGTATTATATTGCAATATAATTATTTGTATTTATTTATTATTGTTTACATTAATAACTACGCTACCCCGCGTTCTTTTGCCGTAAAAGTCACATGGCTTCTTAGCGAAGGGTAAAGTTAGTTGCCATGACTACGGTCACGTTGTCTCTTAAAGGCGCAGGAGCGCATTAAATTATAAGCGCGTCTCTGTAACGACTCGAACCATCACAACAATCATACAGTCGTTTAAGCTCTCGCGGGCTGGATCAAATGACGCGGCGGGCCGGATCTGGCCTGCGGGCCGTGAGTTTGACACCCCTGCTCTATACGGTAAGTGGGGCTGATAAAATGGACAGTGAGTGTAGAAACAAGGAGGTGGTTTAAATGTTATGGCTGATTTTAGCAACTACACAATTGCATTTAGCAACTACACAACTAAGCCTTGTCCATTTCTATGCTTAAGCCTGACTTGCGACCACTGTTCTTCTTTGCTGATCCTTTTTGAGGCATAAAATATTATTCTCTTTGGAACTTGTGTGCTGATTTCACTACTCATCTATCAAAGAGTTTTTTGAACTTTTGAACATGCTATTTATTGAGATTTTGGATTACAGATGACAGAACAAAAGCAGAATGACAATGTGAACAAACGAAAAAATGATGCGTATTCATATTCATATGTATTAACAGACTGCCAAGTCCCATCTCCACCCACAATCCTTGTCCTCCCCTCAGGGACAACAAATATCTATAAATATGTAATATAAATATAATAAATATTAGTTTATAAAATATAATTATTAAAAAAATATATATATATTATTGTAATGTTATATTTAAAATATAATTATGTAATTATTATACAATATTAAAGTATAATAAATTAGTTATAAATATAATAAATTAGTTAATAAAATATCATTATTAAAAAATAAATTATTATTATTGTAATGTTATATTTATAATATAATTATATAATTATTATACAATATTAAAGTATAATAAGTAGTTATAAATATAATTAGTTTATAAAATATCATTATTAATAAATAAATGTTTATTATTGTAATGTTATATTTATAATAGAATTATATAATTATTATACAATATGAAGGTATAATAATTATTTATAAATATAATAAATATTAGTTTATGAAAAATAATTACTATAAAATACATTATTATTATTGTAATGTTATATTTATAATATAATTATATAATTATTATACAATATTACAGTATAATAATTATTTATAAATATAATAAATATTATTTTATAAAATATAATTATTAAAAATAAATTATTATTATTGTAATTTTATATTTATAATATAATTATATAATTATTATACCATATTAAAGTATAATAATTATTTATAAATATAATAAATATTAGTTTATAAAATATCATTAATAAAAAATAAATTATTATTATTATTGTAATTTTATATTTATAATATAATGATATAATTATTATACAATATTAAAGTATAATAATTATTAATAAATATAATAAATATGAGTTTATAAAATATCATTAATAAGAAATAAATTACTATTATTGTAATGTTATATTTATAATATAATTATATAATTATTATACAATTTTAAAGTATAATAAATATAATAAATATTTGTTTATAAAATATCATTAATAAGAAATAAATTATTATTATTGTAATGTTATATTTATAATATAATTTGATCATTATTATACCATATTAAAGTATAATAATTATTTATAAATAAATATATGTACATTTGTAACAGTACTACGTCAAAGTACGCAAAGAGATTTTAAGGGTTTTCTGGAATGTCAAGGGAGGTTACACTTGTATTGCTCCTAAGTGAGCAGCTGATTTTTTCTGGTGAATTTTTAAAGCTAGTACATGCTATTATTTGGCAACCAGCCTAAAAAAAACTGTTTATGTAGTTCCAAATCCCAGTATATTTGATGCCCCCAAAGTTAAATTCCTGGCTACGTTCTTGCTTTGGTTATCCATTTTATAAACTTGATCAGCTGATTAAGCGTGCAGTTGGACGAGTGTATTTTTCATCAAGACCGATGGCGTGAGAAACAAATCAAAAATAAATACATAAAAAAACATAGCAACCATCGTTTTGCATCGCAGGCTGCCAAATAATTTCAGTAACAATGAGTGCAAAATGTGCCAGAGAGATGGCAAAGGTCCTGATTGAAATGAGCCTTTGTTGGATTTTGTATACATCCTCCATAGGAGGGTTCGGGTTGCATCAATCATAGCTGTCAGATGTTGTATGCACCAATCTGTCGCTGTTACAGAGAGATGATTTCATTTGTGTTTTTTTTAAATATCATGCGTTTTAAATATCCATGCATCAGTGATTAGCATTCAGGGAAGGAACAGCAGACTTGGCATTAATACATTTTTACAGATACAGTATATGGCCAAAAGTATGTGGACACGTGACAAGTAGCTTGACGAACTTCACATATCCAAAAGCAGCTTCAGTGAGAACATTTGAGCCAATTCAAGCAAAAAAAGCATTTATAGGACCAGGAACTGCTGCTGGATGGCTGTATTCTATCTTGGGTTAGACATTCCAATTCATCCCAAAGCTGCTCAGATCAGGTCTCTGTGCAGGCCAAATTTGTCCAACCAAATGTTAGATTTCCCTATGTGTACAGGGGTACATTCATGCAGCACCAAGAAATGGCCTAACCCAAAAGGGAAAAAATTAAAGGTATATTAGCTGGATGGATGGATGGATGGATGGATGGATGGATGGATGGATGGATGGATGGATGGATAGATGGATAGATAGATAGATGGATGGATGGATGGATGGATGGATCAGACAAGCTGGGATATGCAAATAAATAATTTTGTTGTATTGTATATGTATATATGACAAATAAAGGCATTCTATTCTATTCTACTTTGTAATTAGGAGGGATGTTGACATACTTTTTGCCACATTTTTTCCACTAAGAAAGATGGGTGTCAACTAATATGGTTTTACTACAAAGCCATTCATTTTTAATTAGCAATGAAACAACCTGATGGGTCCTTAGTTTTTATATGCTAAGTTTGTGACTTACTTAGCAGGGCTGCAGGAGTCCGCTGGGTGAATGCCAGAGAGCGGGTCATAACGTACAGCCATTAGCAGAGTGTGAAAAGGCTACCTTCTACCATCTGTTCCACAGCACATTTACATTCTGAATTGCTCTGCACTGCTTATGCCTGGTGCACTATGCAGGCAGTTTGTGAAAACAGTTTGGGTGTTCGTCACAGGTGTGGGCACTCGGGTGGTACAGAAGTCTAATAAGCTAACCCAACAACGTGAAGAGTTAGAGGTCTTGAGTTTGAGTCTCGGCTGTGCTACTGGTTGGTTGACCTCACTGTCACTGCTGGACTGAGAATAGTCCACCAACCAAAAATATATCCAGCCAACAGCACCCCATGGGCAGCGTCCTGTGACCACTGATGAAGGTCTAGAAGATGACCAACTTAAACAGCAGCCATAGATGAGCGATCGTCTCTGACTTTACATCTACAAGGTGGACCAACCAGGTAGGCATGTTTAATAGAGTGGACAGTGAGTGGACACTGTGTCTGATCCACTCATACCAGCACAACACACACTAACACACCACCACCATGTCAGTGTCACTGCAGTGCTGAGAATGATCCACCACCTAAATAATACCTGCTCTGTAGTGGTCCTGTGGAACAGCATGAAAGGGGGCTAAAAAAGTATGTAGAGAAACAGGTGTACTACAGTCAGTAATTGTAGAACTACAAAGTGCTTCTATATGGTAAGTGGAGCTGATAAAATGGACAGTGAGTGTAGAAACAAGGAGGTGGTTTTAATGTTATGGCTGATTGGTGTATTTCTAATCCCAAAAAACCACAACCTCAAATCAGACAAAGTTGGGACAGCATGGAAAATGTTTCTTACATTTACTTTGGCTTTTATTTCATTGCAGACAGGATGAACCTGATATATTTCATGTTTTGTCTGGTCAACTTCATTTCATTTATTAATAACCATCCATTCCTGCATTTCAGGCCTGCAACACATTCCAAAAAAAGTTGGGACAGTAAAGCAATTACCACTTTGTAATGTTGCCATTCTTTTTCACTACACTACTTGTGGTTATTTTGGTCATATAAAGTAAAAAAAAAAAATATCACTGTTTCCCACATTTCCCCCACAACTCACACTTATGTGTTTTGATCATTAGTTCTTGATACTATGGACTATTACCAGGTTTAAAATTTTAAATATTACTAGTTTAGCAAAATATAATATTTAAAATGCCCATACCTACTAAATACAATTACAGCCATCCACTGTTTATGTACATCTGTGTGACTAAATTTATTTCTCTCAGACTATCCTTCAACGTAATATAAACACACACTTCACTTTTGAGTAATGGTATGTGGCAGCTTGGCTGGACTATGTTAAAAAGGCAACGTGAGAGTGATGTGAAGTGCCCGACGCGGGCCGAATCCATACTCGTTTCTGAAAAGCTGCTCGAGATTGACGTGGAAAGGTAGGAATTATGCACGTGCCATTTTCAATCACGGCCATGCTTTAACAAGTGTAGTCACTCGTATCCAAACAAATGCCCCATTAAGACGTCCCATCTCCACGTGTACAGAGGGCTCTTTATGCTGGGGACTCAAGAGATCAAACCCGGCGCTAAAACAACCTCCAGTCTCAATACTTAGCCTGTTGCCTTCTATTAGCACCACCTAGACATGACCCCGTGCTAGCCCCAGCCAGGAGTTTTCTCCCGAGTAGCTGCGTGCCCTTCCACGCTCCGTTCCGATCTATCCCCAGGTCCTCTCGCTCACCCGCCCTGGGCGCATCTAATTGAAAGCGTTCTCGGGGCTCAAGCCGAGTTCCGTTTCTTTCCTAATCCTTCACCGGGGGAAGCTCACATGGTCCCAATTAGGTCGCTCCGAACTGCCTCGTCCTTCTCCCCACATCTCTGCTCACTTGGCCTGGCCTTTCGGAGGAGTTTATGTTATTAACTGCACACCGCACAGTTCCTGTCTGTCACGGGGGCCTGGAGATGTTATCGCTGCCACCCCAACGTATACGGTTACCTCGAAAATATTCCATAAATTAGATTGGGATTGGCAATTCCAAAGCGTAGAAGGAAAGACAAGGCTGAGGGAAGGAAGGGTGGCCTCTATTATGAGGAACAGGACAATAGGATCTCCTGATGTTTGTTTTGGACAGAGAGAAATTAGCGGTAAGTCACTGGCAAGCAAAACCTAAAGAAAAAATGTGGACGGCGCTTAAGGGGATTTTGGAGCGCTTTCAAGGACAAAATACAAGACAGAAAATTCCTCATATTGAGCGATTCATATGGTCAAGTCCCGAACGCCTGGACGCAGATTGGACTTTGGGCCATTTCTGATCAATGATAGGCATACATCCCCTTTGTAATCAAATAAAGCTGCCTTCCAGGAGGAAACTTTTCACCTCCCAAATAGCTGCTCCGACCGCATCTCCGTCTAATAGATCCATCGAGGTGAAGCTTTACACAGTAAACATGTCCACTATACCAAACAAGTGCAAAAAAAGAACAGTTAGGACTTAAAAGGTAAGCTCAGGGTCGACTCTTTGCCCCTCCGTACAATCATATCAAAGATTATCTGATACTCTTGATCAACCTACACTTTAAAACATGCTGAAAAAGCACACCAGGAGGTGGAGCGTTCCCAAAGGTCCTATCATTTACTTATACTACAGACACTGAGGAGTACTGTCTCCCAACATCAAGGTCTTTTTTAGGTGTTTATGCACCTGCCTGAAGTCAAAAAAGATTCCTTATAAGCGAATGTTCATTATACATTACACCGTCCATTTTATCAGCTCCACTTACCATATAGAAGCACTTTGTAGTTCTACAATTACTAACTGTAGTCTATCTGTTTCTCTGCATACTTTATTAGCCCTCTTTCATGCTGTTCTTCAATGGTCAGGACTCTCCCAGGACCACTACAGAGCAGGTATTATTTAGGTGGTCGATCATTCAGACCACTGCAGTGACACTGACATGGTGGTGGAGTGTTAGTGTGTGTTGTGCTGGTATGAGTGGATTAAACACAGCAATGCTGATGGAGTTTTTAAACACCTCACTCACTGTCCCTGCTGGACTGAGAATAGTCCACCACCCAAAAATATCCAGCCAACAGCGCCTGTGACCACTGATGAAGGTCTAGAAGATGACCAACTCAAACAGCAGCAATAGATGAGCGATCGTCTCTGACTTTACATCTACAAGGTGGACCAACCAGGTAGGAGTGTCTAATAGAGTGGACAGTGAGTGGACACGGTATTTATAAACTCCAGCAGCGCTGCTGTGTCTGATCCACTCATACCAGCACAACACACACTAACACACCACCATCATGTCAGTGTCACTGCAGTGCTGAGAATGATCCACCACCCAAATAATACCTGCTCTGTGGTGGTCCTGGGAGAGTCCTGACCATTGAAGAACAGCATGAAAGGGGGCTAACAAAGCATGCAGAGAAACAGATGGACTACAGTCAGTAATTGTAGAACTACAAAGTGCTTCTATATGGTAAGTGGAGCTGATAAAATGGACAGTGAGTGTAGAAACAAGGAGGTGGTTTTAATGCTATGGCTGATCAGTGTATACTATATATGGCTAAAAGTATTTGGACACCTGACCATGAGCTTCATAGGCAGGCCTATTAGTGGCTATAAGAACCTCCACTCCTTGTGCCCATTTACTCAATGGATTATTTGTGATGCCAAATGCGTTCAAATACTAAATTCTAAATACACAGAGTGTATGTTCCATTCCAGCATTATTATGGATGTGTTCAACATGTTGTGCTTGAATGAAAGTATTTGGACAGCTCACCATGAGTTTGTTGAACATGCTACTCCAAATCATTGGCATAACTTTAATTATGAAGTACCCTATTACACTGATTACTAGGCAGGGGCGGCACGGTGGGTAACTTCACTGATTGTGAGTTACTGGCAATGCAGTGCACATTATTACGACTTCATAGAGACACTGGTTATTACCTCATAGAGACACTGGTTATGACCTCATAGTGACACTGATTTGACCTCATTATGACCTCATAGAGACACTGATTATGACCTCATAGAGACACTGGTTATGACCTCATTATGACCTCATAGAGACACTGGTTATGACCTCATAGAGACACTGGTTATGACCTCATAGAGGCACTGATTATACCCTCATAGAGACACTGATTATACCCTCATAGAGACACTGATTATAACCTCATAGAGACACTGATTTTACCCTCATAGAGACACACTGATTATAACCTCATAGAGACACTGATTATGACCTCATAGAGGCACTGATTATGACCTCATAGAGACATTGGTTTCGACCTCATAGAGACACTTGTTATGACTTCATAGAGACACTGGTTATGACCTTATAGAGACACTGATTACGACCTTATAGAGACACTGGTTATGACCTCATAGAGACACTGATTACGACCTCATAGAGACACTGGTTATGACCTTATAGAGACACTGGTTATGACCTCATAGAGACACTGATTATAACCTCATAGAGACACTGATTATAACCTCATAGAGACACTGGTTATGACTTTATAGAGACACTGATTATAACCTCATAGAGACACTGATTATAACCTCATAGAGACACTGGTTATGACTTTATAGAGACACTGGTTATGACCTCATAGAGACACTGATTATAACCTCATAGAGACACTGATTATAACCTCATAGAGACACTGGTTATGACTTTATAGAGACACTGATTATAACCTCATAGAGACACTGGTTATGACCTTATACAGACACTGGTTATGACCTTATAGAGGCATTCGCATAAATTCACCTGTCTGATAAGCCCAAATATACTAACACCCAAACCTGGCTGGGCAGCTCAGAGGTCAGGGGTCAGAGGTCTCACTAAAGGCGAAGCTAAGGATCATTTTAATTGAGTCTTGAAAGCTTGCCACATTCGAGAGGCCTTGCAGCCTCACGCTGTGCAAACTTATGAGCGGGATATTTGCGCCTGCACTTAACAACATCCCGAAACAAAAGCAGTAATACAAAGTCAGCATTAGCCCACTCTTAGCACGGCTGATTATTTACAGACCACCGCACAGGGTGGCCGAGTGATACAAAACATACCAGCTACGTTTCAAGAAATGTTTTTGTATGTTGTATAATGTGGTTAATAGAAGAATGTGTGGTTTGTTAATTCTCTTGAATCTTTATTTAACTGACACAATGTAGAGTTTGATGCCTGCAACACACTTGGGATACAGTTGGGAACACAGTGCTAAACACGCCTCTGTCCCAACTTTTTGGAGTGTGTTGCAGACATCAAATTTACAAACTACAATGAAGTTCATCAATGAAAACAATGCAAATTATTTCTTTCTACTTGTGTCTGTTAAACAAAGATTCAAGAGAATTAACTGTCCCAACTTTTATGCAAATGGGGTTTGTACCAGAACATGCTAAAATGTATTAATTCATACATTCCTTGTCTGTTTTACCACTGATTTATCCAAATCAGGGTCAGGTAGGTACACAATACTGGGCAAAAGACAGGAAACACCCTGGACAAGGATGCCAGTCTATCACAGGGCAAACACACACACCCACGACACCTGATCTAACACCACTGCATGTCTTTGGACTGTGGTAGGAAACCGGAGCACCCAGAGGAAACCCATACAGACATCGGGACCCCACCTGAGGGTCGAACCCAGGACCTTATTGCTGTGAGGCGACAGTGCTACCCACCAAGCCATTGTGTCTGATTAAAAGACAACTAGAGACACTGATTATAACCTCATAGAGACACTGATTATAACATCATAGAGACACTGGTTATGACTTCATAGAGACACTGGTTATGACCTCATAGAGACATGGTTATGACCTTATAGAGACATGGTTATGACCTTATAAAGACACTGGTTATGACCTCAAAGAGACACTGATTATAACCTCATAGAGACACTGGTTATGACCTCATAGAGACACTGGTTATGACTTCATAGAGACACTAGTTATGACCTCATAGAGACATGGTTATGACCTTATAGAGACATGGTTATGACCTTATAAAGACACTGGTTATGACCTCAAAGAGACACTGATTATAACCTCATAGAGACACTGGTTATGACCTCATAGAGACACTGGTTATGACTTCATAGAGACACTGGTTATGACCTCATAGAGGCATGGTTATGACCTTATAGAGACATGGTTATGACCTTATAAAGACACTGGTTATGACCTCAAAGAGACACTGATTATAACCTCATAGAGACACTGATTATGACTTCATAGAGACACTGGTTATGACCTTATAGAGACACTGGTTATGACCTCATAGAGGCATGGTTATGACCTTATAGAGACATGGTTATGACCTTATAAAGACACTGGTTATGACCTCAAAGAGACACTGATTATAACCTCATAGAGACACTGATTATGACTTCATAGAGACACTGGTTATGACCTTATAGAGACACTGGTTATTACCTCATAGAGGCACTGATTACGACCTCATAGAGACACTGATTATGACTTCATAGAGACACTGGTTATGACTTCATAGAGACACTGGTTATGATCTCATAGAGACACTGGTTATGACCTTATAGAGACACTGGTTATGACCTCAAAGAGACACTGATTATAACCTCATAGAGACACTGATTATGACTTCATAGAGACACTGGTTATGACCTCATAGAGAACTGGTTATGACCTTATAGAGAAACTGGTTATGACCTCATAGACACATGGTTATGACCTTATAGAGACATGGTTATGACCTTATAGAGACACTGGTTATGACCTCAAAGAGACACTGGTTATAACCTCATAGAGACACTGATTATAACCTCATAGAAACACTGATCATGACTTCATAGAGACACTGGTTATGACCTCATAGAGACATGGTTATGACCTTATAGAGACACTGGTTATGACCTCATAGAGACATGGTTATGACCTCACAGAGACATGGTTATGACCTTATAGAGACATTCACAAAAATTCACCTGTCTGATAAGCCCTTGCTGTGAGGCGACAGTGCTACCCACAAAGCCACTGTGTCTGATAAAAAGACAACTAGTGATATGAACTGTCATTTCACATCCAGTGATATAGATTGCTCTACCACATAAACTACTATGGACAGGCATACATGTACACATCCAGTGCTATGACATGCCATACAAACTGCCCTTTCCTGTTCCATGTCTTGCCCCTGTGCACAAAGCAAGATCTATAAAAACATCAAGTAAGACTCCAATGGCCTGCACAGAGCCCTGACATCAGCCCCACTAAACAGTTTTGGAATGAACTAAAACATCAACTGAGGCTTTCTTGACCAATATCAGTGACCAGCTATACAAGTGCTCTTTTGACTAAATGGGCACACATTCCCACAGAAGCCTTCTCGGAAGAGTGGCTGTTGCTATAGCTCAAATGATCAAATATAGCAAAATATAGCATTTGTTCCTGAAATGGGATGTCCAACAAGCTCATGGTCAGATGTTCAGATACTTTTGGCCATATAGTGTACATCCAGCTTTAGTACAGCTATACAACATTTAGTGCTTTGGATTTTTATGCTACATCCTGTGCAACGGATTGAAATACTACTGTATAATGAGTTCTATTTATTGCTATACTGCAACCAGAAGTGGGTGGCATGGTGGTTCGGTGGGTAGTACTGTCACCTCACAGCAAGAAGGTCCTGGGTTCGATTCCCAGGTGGGGTCCCCATGTCTGTATGGGTTTCCTCTGGGTGCTCTGGTTTCCTTTCACAGTCCAAAGACATAGAGCCAGATTAATTGGAGATACAAAAATTGCCCTGTGTGTGTGTTTGCCCTGTGATGCACTGGCAACCTGTCCAGGGTGGTTCCTAAATTTCACCCAGTGAATGGGACCCACCATGTGGCACGGTGGTTCGGTGGGTAATACTGTCACCTCACAGCAAGAAGGTCCTGGGTTCGATTCCGAGGTGGAGCGGTCCGAGGTCCGGGTTTCCTCCTGTGTGTGTGTTTGCCCCGGTGATGGACTGGCAACCTGTCCAGGGTGGTTCCTGAATTTCGCCCAGTGAATGGGACCCACCATGACCCTAAATCTGATAGAGGTTAGAGGTGGTACAACAGACAAGGAATAAATGAATGCAGCCAGAGGGGGGCGCTGGCACTGCGACACCCCTAATTCAGTCAATCTAAAGGTGGCATCAGAAGTCTAATATGCAAGTTTGAGTCTTGTTGGTGCCAACAGCTTGGCCAGGCACTCAACAGAGCACCTTGGCACGACAGCAACTATTTTGAAAGTACTGGACTAGTAATCAGAAGGTTGCTGGTTCAAGCCCAACCACCACCAAGTTACCACTGCTGGGCACATGACCCTAAATTGCTCTAGTCGTATTCAGTCATAAAAGCGACTACTGCCAGGTTGAGGCACCAGCCCGAACGCTTAAAACGTACAAATAACTGCATTCTAAGCAAAAGTGTAAGTGTCAAATCACTCAGCATAAAGCAGCAGGCTCAACTGTGCTTAAAATCTCTCCACCACCCCTCTGTTACTCGCAGCTACACCCTTGCCACCCCCCCCCCCCCCCCCCCCTTTCCTGCAGCATGCCTGAAACACAATCTGGTCTTCATTTAGGTCTCCAGGTAGGAATGAAAATGTGCAATGTCTAACACCAGTGTGGCACGGTTCAGGAGCCTCGAGTCCTCGTCTGAGTAACGGCTCTGCGAAGTGTGCGCTTCACTTCGGAACATGTGGTTTTGGTTTCGGAATGTTTTGCCGCTGAACAATGTTTCTGCCTGGGAGCGCGGCTCCCCTCATAAAGACCATATTGTCCCTCGGTGCCCACACAACACACACACACACACACAACACGTTATGACATCAGAAGACTGGCTGACATAGACTGCTTACATAAATAAACTCTGGCGTTGATTAATCCGTACATGTTACTGCAACAGCTCCTGGTTTCCTTTGCACTCGTATCCTAATTTCCGTACATTTGTGGATGCGTGTTTAAGCCATCGCAACGGCACTTCGGTCTTGTGAAGAAGTCTGGACACTCATACATTTCACATATTATTTTAATATTATTATTATGTCAAGAATCCTAAAATGCTGCCTACTAAGGTGCATTATTTTAAGGCTATACACTGGCCGATGCTTCCTCAGGAAGCGTAGGTAGGCAGTAGGCAACAAGGCAGCTCACTAGGTTTTTAGACAGACCCTAAATTACCCTGGCTTCCTTGCCGCTGGGATCTGGGTTCCCTCACTGATCCTATCAGCCAGTCGGGCATCTGCATACAGACATGTCTGAGATGGTGATGGCCATTATTTCTTGTTTACAAAAGGGTCATACCCTTCATTAAATAATTGACAGTGGCGTTCATTATTAACACACTGCACATGTGGATTTAGGCAGAATATCCCATTCTTCATGCCAGATCCTCTCAAGCTCAGTCAGATTTGATGGTCTCTGTCTATGATCTGTCATCTTCCGGTTTCCCCACCTCTATTCGATGGGGTTTAGGTCCAGGTTTTTACTGTGCCACTCAAAGTCAAAGTCACATTCAAAAGTGGACATTCAAAGTCTTGCCACAAGTTCACTTTAGTGTTGTTTTGGCTGTATGCTTTAGGTCTTTGAAGTCTTAAAGGTGAACTGTTTCTGTAGTCTATGTTTGTTTGTTTGTCAGTTTGGCTGCACTGATCCTTACCAGTCTGCCTGTCCGTGCAGCTAAGGCGCACCTCCATAGCATTATCCTGCCACCACTATGTTTCACAGTAGGGATGTTATTAATTAAATAATGTAATTTTTATATTCAGTTTAGCAAACATCTAACTCAACAGTGGACAATAAAGACCCAATTTACAAAGAGCTACAGAAGCTACATAGGTTCTCCTTCTCTGCACTGTTCTTTCTTACCTCTCTGACCAAGGTCCTTCTTGCCTGGATGCTAAGTTTGGCTGCATGGCCAACTCTAGGTAGGTTCAACATTGTACCAAGCTTCTTTTTTTAAAAATGATTGAAAAATGCCCAGGTGGTGAAGCAGTACAGTACAGAACCAGATTTAGACCAAGATAATGCAACTGATGGAAGAAAAAAAAAACATAAAAAATAAAGAAGATTGTGTTTAACCATGTTAAAAATTTTTAAATGCAGTTATAAACAATACAATAAATTAATTACTAATTTTACAAAATAAAAAAAATCTGTTACCACTTATTGATTAATTAAAGAATAAAGTGAAATCATGTGGAAGACCGGATCTAAAGAGATTTTATGAATAAATAAATATTAAAACTGGTGTTCCCTGCTACGTGTCCATTCTTTCTGGCTTTTTGCAGCTTAAACGTCACGTTCTAGCAGATTCAAATAATCATGATAATCTTGCCAGATATAGATGACTGTTTTTGTCTATTAGCCCAGAGCAGTGGATCTCAAAGTGTGGTCTGTAATGTATTGTTAGTGCTCTGCAAATTTAGTCATGAATATATTTATATTTGTCTCTACTACTAGTGGTGTGCGATACTGCAAAATTTGGTATCGATCCGATACCAAGTAAATATAGGGCCAGTATCGCCGATATCAATACCGATACCAATACTTTTTAATAATTAAGGTCGATGCATCATTAAATTGCTAAATCTGAATGAATTTTCATGACATTTAAATGTATTCATGTAATACATAAATTTTTTTAAAGTAGCTGCTCTCAGTAGGGTTGTAAATAAATTCAGTTGTTTAAAGCGGTCCGATTTCTTGTTTCTGGAGCTTTACTTTCTCACAATGTTACCATCATGGTGTATTGCCACCACTGATGGTCTGTAACGCGTCACTTAGTAACACGTTACTCTAATCTGACCACATTTTTCAGTAACGAGTAATCTAACGCGTTACTATTTCCAATCCAGTAATCAGATTAAAGTTACTTATCCAAGTTACTGTGCGTGACTATTTTTGTCATTTTCCTTAGTGAAAAGATATTTTTGCTTTCTTCTTGGCAGGGCGGAGCCAGGGGGTGGCCAGTGGTTGCCATGGCCACCATAAAGTAATCTTCGGCCACCCCCTGGCCCCCCCACCACCGCTTTGCCGGCAATTTTTTTGCAGAAGCATTTCTGCACGCAGGAGCAGCGCACCTCAGATGAGTAGTTCTTCACCAAAACAGTGCAGTAATACACTCAACATAAATGTCAACCACCAACACAATTACAGAAGTAGTACTATTTAGTAGTATTCGTGGCGCGCTACGAGTAAAAGCGCCAGCTTCTCTGCGCATTCCAGTGTTGCCAGATTGGAAATCTTCCGTTTTAAGAAGCTCCAGCATTGTAGAAGGCTATTAAAAGTAAAGTCAATTTTCAATGCTGATTTAGCGTAATAGTGTTGGTCAGTCTGTATCATATTCTTGAAAGAAAATTAAAATTTGTTTTCCATGCATTCACACTAGCATGTTCTGGGATTCAATTGAGTCTCATCAGTACACACAAGTTGGCAGCCAAATGATAAAGTATTGCAAAGGAATATCTTTGAAATATTCCGCATTATATAACTAATAAAGTAACTTGTAATCTAACTTAGTTACTTTTAAAATCAAGTAATCCATAAAGTAACTAAGTTACTTTTTAAAGGAGTAATCAGTAATCAGTAATCAGATTACTTTTTCAAGGTAACTATGCCATCACTGATTGCCACAAAGCGGCTAACTCATAGTTGTGTTTGCTGGGTTAATACATTTCTAAATTTTTAATAGTGACCAAATACACGTGTCCTTGTTCATTTAAAATAAAAATCAATGCTATTCTGTTTACATTTATAAGCACAAAGTCAAAAGAAAAGAGCTCTCATTCACCAAAACACAGAATAAGAGCCTCATCATGCATGCTCCGATTCATGTGCGTAAGGTGCGTCCGTGTTTCCATAAAATCGCCCCTATTTCTGTACCTGCAAAGCATAGTATTCAAAAACGTACAATCTTCCAATGCCTACCGATGTACTGATGTCTGTTAGGATTTGAACAACATAACAACGTGACGGTACCACAACAAAACACAGCAGACCAGGAGGGAAGAAGCAAGGTGTATCGATCCGATACCAATACCAACGTTGGTATCGATAATATCAATATTTGGATCGATCCGCCCACCACTATCTACTACTAAACATGAGTGACTAAAAACCAGATCTATGAGGTGCTTCACTTTCAAAAAGTACAGCTGGTCAAGTTATGCAAAAAAATACATCATTATGCATTGTCATTTCTAGTCTTGGGGGTCTTTTTTATTTTACAAAGGGTCCTTCGCTGCAAAAATTAGAGAACCAAGTTATCCGGCCCAGAGAAAGACTAGTACCCAACTCCCCACACAGCAAAGGATATCAGTCACCCCAAACCCACAATGTTCTCCCTTTCAACATCTGTAGTACAGTACAGAACAATCAGCAGTCAGACCACTAGATTAAGAGATAGCTTTACCCTAAAGCCATCAAGATGATCATCAAACAAAAACATACAGTTCACGTATTTTTCTTTACACAGATGTTACAGACATTATTTTGGGAGCGATACAGTCTGTGCACCAGTGAATCTTAATGGAGGTTTATAGATGCTTGATCACTTTGACCACATCATTTAGGGCCAGTGACTATGTAAATAAAGGCTTAAATGCCAGATTAGATGTCTAAAATTAGATCATCTTATTTTATATGCTGTGTACACCATACAGACAAAAGTATTGGGACACCCTTGTAATTATTAATCATAATTTGTTTGTTTATCAGGATTTTAACGTCATGTTTTACACTTTGGTTACATTCACAACAGGAACGGTAGTTATTAATTACACAAGGTTCATCAGTTCACAAGGTTATATCAAACACTCATGGACAATTTTGTATCTCCAATTCACCTCACTTGCATGTCTTTGGACTGTGGGAGGAAACAGGAGCACCCGGAGGAAACCCACATGCAAACTCCACACAGAAAGGACGCGGACCGCCCCACCTGGGGATCAAACCCAGGACCTTCTTGCTGTGAGGCGACAGTGCTATTATAATTGGCATGTGTTCCAGCCACAACAATTGCAAACAGGTGTAGGTGTAAATCAATTAAATTGAGAAAATGTTATGATTCAAACTTGGTCGCAACAGTTTAGGGAAGGCCTTTTCCTATTCCAGCATGACTGTGCCCCTGTGCATGAAGCATGTTCTATAAAGACAAAGAAGTCCAACTTCACTGCCCAGTGCTTCAGTGTCCTTCACATAGAAGGGGACTCAAATGTAATACCTTTATTTTAAATAGGATGTTCAACAAGCTTAAGGTCAGGTGTCCAAATATTTTTGGCTATATAGTGTGCTCTGTGATTGCAAATGATGTGAAGTCTTAAGAAAACAACATGTGCTTACAACATGAAGAAACTTTGACTGGCATATATGCAGGTTTATATAATCTAAAAGCTCTTTATGGTGGTAAATGTTAAGCTTATGTAAAGTGATCGCGAACTGTTTTAGTTTACCTTTACATTGTTGAATCCCTGTCAAATTCCACTTCGAGTGATAGGCTTGTGTACTGTGCGTTTATCTATATGACCACATGTTTTCATGGTGCACATGTCGCCATCTAGTGGCCAGGAATATGTTTACACACCTTTTAGCAATGGGTGCACGGTGGCTCGGCCTCACGGGCCCTTTCTGTGTGGAGTTCGCATGTTCTCCCCGAGTGTTTTTTGTCTGGTTGTTCAGATTAACTGAAGCTAAGACAATTACCCTGTGATGGACTGTTGACCTCTCCTGACCTCTCCAGTGGTAAACCAGACACTGAATGAATAAAACACCTGAACTTAAATATTAATGTGTCAAGTGCTCTACTGCCACTATTGCAGGGTTCAAATCCCATTCATTCACTCGTTTACCATAAGGTTTCTTTATAACAGGAGGCTGTTAGTGCAGTATGTGATCTTGCCAGCTATAACAACCACTCTTCTGACAGATCTCCCAAGATACATACATATACTGACATCTCTACATGGTTTGTTAGCCCCCATACATGCTGTTCTTCAATGGTCAGGACTCTCCCAGGACCACTACAGTAAGACACTGCATGGTGGTGGTGTGTTAGTGTGTGTTGTGCTGGTATGAGTGGATCAGACACAGCAGCGCTGCTGGAGTTTTTAAATAGTGTCCACTCACTGTCCACTATATTAGACACTCCTACTTAGTTGGTCCACCTTGTAGACGTTAGTCTGCTGTATTGCTGCTGTTTGAGTTGTTGCTGTTTGAGTTGGTCATCTTCTAGACTTTCATCAGTGGTCACAGGACGCTGCCCATGGGGCGCTGTTGGCTGGATATATATTTGGTTGGTGGACTATTCTCAGTCCAGCAGTGAAGTGAGGTGTTTAAAAACTCCATCAGCGCTGCTGTGTCTGATCCACTCATACCAGCACAACACACACTAACACACCACCACCATGTCAGTGTCACTGCAGTGCTGAGAATGATCCACCACCCAAATAAAACATACTCTGTAGTGGTCTTGGGAGAGTCCTGACCATTGAAGAACAGCATGAAATGGGGCTAACAAAGCATGTAGAGAAACAGATGTACTACAGTCAGTAATTGTAGAACTACAAAGTGCTTCTATATGATAAGTGGAGCTGATAAAATGGACAGTGCATGTAGAAACAAAGAGGTGGTCGGAGGGCCAGTCTGGGTCCTTCTTGTGTGGAGTTTGCGTGGGTTTCCTCCAGGAGCTCCGGTTGTTCCCACAGTCCAAGACATGCAAGTGAGGTGAATTGGAGATACAAAATTGTCCATGACTGTGTTCGATATATCCTTGTAAATTGATGAGTCTTGTGTAACGAGTAACTACCGTGTCTGTCATGAATGTAACCAAAGAGTGTAAAGCATGACGTTAAAATCCTGATAAATAAATAAATAAATAAATATATATATTTTATATTATATGGAATATTTGCATAAACACCACTCACCCTGGTACACATCTGATCTGTTTACTGCCATCCCATACACAGTACAAAGAAGATCTCTAAATGCGGGTCTGGCTTGCCTGGGATCACTGGGCACAATGCAGCGACAAACTTCAGAGAGGACGCCAGTTCATTGTGGGGTCTCGGGCAGCACCCCTCAGACATAGCCAATCATGACTGTGTAGAAGCCAGCTGATAACAATGCTGAGATTCAAACCCAGATCTCGGTTGTGGGCTAACTAGCATACCAGACACATTACTTCAGGATTAAACTTAGACCTCCACAAATGTTTACCTTAGATAACCTGCTGTTTTCTTGATCTTTCAAGTGGAGAAACATCTGGAACAGAAGGTGATTGTGTCGCTAATTTAGCTTTTCGGGGCTCGTTCTCCTGCCACTAATGATAATTAAAATGCAAATGAGTTCAGGGACTGTTAAAAGGGTAGAGCTACTTCATTCATCATGGACTTAATTACTGCTCCGATACTAAAATTTAGGTATTAATTATGGCATGGGCAGAACACAGCGCAGTGGGTAGTGTTGGTGAGGCGTGGCTTTAGGGTCCTGGAGAGCTGGGTTTAAACCTTACATCAGGGGTCGGTCTGTAGAGGTTTTGGCATGTTCTTCTCAGGTCTGTGGGTTTACTCAGGTTCCCTCCACCTTGAAGACAAGGTGGCATGGTGGTAGAGCACCACAGTTCTAGGGACCTAGGTTTGAATTTCACCTAAACTTTATGTCTGCATTGGTCTCCTCTGGATACTATAGTGTCCTCCCAACTCCCAAAACATGAAGGTGTTCCAAAATTTTCACCCTTTATCTCCCAATTTAGTCATTCCCAATTCCTAATTGTGAATCCAAGATGGTGAAATAGATCCAGATCACGACACGTGTCCAATTCTTATCACCTACCAGTGTTCGGTTCCTACAAATAGCTGTATGGCGTAAAGAAAGCTATGCTAAGCTGCATGTGACCCCCAACTTCATCTAAAAGCTAAGTACACTTTCGCTGTTACTACGTAGGTGTACTCCTGTAGGTGCTTTGTACTCCAACTCCTGTTTTACTTTAGGTTTTACTCCCTGCCGCTACTCTCTGTAAACTGATATTTTGACGATTCCACATTGTAACTATATCTTCTGTTCTTTACCCCGAGGTGGTTCTGACGGAGACCTGTTTACCCTCCCGAGGTTGACGACTGCGGATCGAGACTGCAGGACCAACGGTGCTGCTCCTACAAGATGGGACGGGAAACTGGAGTGCCCCTACTAGATAGGATGGGAACCTGGAGTACCCTTACTAGATGGGACGGGAATCTGGCATGCTGCAACAAAATGTCCAGAACTTGTAATGTGCAGGTGTTCTTCAAAGACCGGATTATTAAATAAAGAACTCCTCCAGGCCACCCAAGAAGGATGGGTCCCTGCTGAGAAAGGTTGATTTGAGACAATGTTCATTGTAAGAAGTGTTATATAAATGAGTCTGACTAAACTTGACTGATACACATAACTTATCTTCCTCACCATTATGTACTCAGTACCATGTACCGACCAACATTTGTCTCTAGTCTTGTCTTATTTATTGTAGGCATTCTTGTATTTATTGTAATTTTGTCTACCCGCACTGTACTGTACTGTCTTGCACTTTTTGTTCTGTGTTGCACCTTGGACCTGGAGGAACGTTGTTTCGTTACAATATGTACTCATATATAGCTGAAATGACAATAAAACCTCTCTTGACTCTCTCTCTCTCTTGACTTTTGAACTTGCACACACACTCAGACCAGTCCTTGAGATCACATACTGCTCACAGCTGGAAGATACCCCATTCGACCCTCCCTCCATCCCTTTCCTCAAACACGGCAAATTGTGTTCGTGTGGACGCCCGGCCAGGTCGGTGCTAGCTCGTTCGACCGCTGCGCCACCCAAGCGCCCTGCTTTAATTTGCCCTTAGGTGTCACTGAGTGAATGAAAAGGTTGGTGTGTTGCCCTGTTTCGCGCCCATTGTTTCTGGGTGGCACCGGCCCTACCCAACCCTGATCAGAATATTTCAAATAGTAAAAATTTTTTTAGAACAGTTCAGCTCCCATGTCAGCTTTTCATTACTTTAGCTTAATTAAGCCGTTTATCTAACTTCAGACTTTAATTAGCTCCCCTTAATTAAATAGCATATTTAATTAGACAGTGCCTCAAGCGTGGGTACTTGTAGTAAATAGCTGTATCATTTGTGTATTGAATCAGATTAATTCGACAACCAGGTCCGCAGTCACTGCCCTTAAAATGAATTTTTACTTTCAATGACCTTTTACAGTTTATTTTTCTTTATTTACTCATTTTCACCTTTTGGAACACCTCTTATAGTTACAATAGGTGCTGCACCACTCTAAAACACTGGAAACAAAGCTTAAATACACCACGGACAGAGCACCAATCAGATGCAGGTCATAACTCACTTGCACATCAGCATTTATTTACACCTAGGAATCATTTACAGCAGCCAATCCAGAAAGTCCATACAGACACCAGAAGACCATGCTTTCCTTCGTACAGCATAGCGTGTAGCATCCATCAAGGTGAGCAGGAAATTAAAAAACATAAAATTAAGCCACTCAGGTGGCGCAGCGTTAAAAACACATGCTGGAACTAGAGCTGGGATCTCGAATACATCGTATCGAGTCTCTGCTCTGCCTGCCGGCCGAGCTGAGGAACCACATGTTGTTCATCTAGGGGTGGGATATTAAGCCAGATTGGGACTCTCTCATGACTGATGCAACTACAACCTCTGCTGGCTGATTGATGGCGCCTGCACAGAGACGGGAAAAGAGTGCTGTCAGGGTGTGTCGCTCCTTGCACACTGCACTCGTCAAAGTGTAGGTGACAAAATGCATACGGCTGCTGCCCACGTGTCGGAGGGGGCGTGGGTAAGCTTCGTTCTCCTCAATCAGAGCGGGGATCGGCATTGGTGGAGAGGAAGCATGACGCAATCGGGCAACTGGACGCACTAAAAGGAAAAAAGGGGGAGAAAATGCATTAAAAAAAATTGCATATATTTCGCAGGACGATGGTGGCTTAACACAGAAAAGTTGTGATGGATTGGCACCCTGTCCTGCGACCTGCATAAAACGGTTGATGAAATTAAAATCGAGAAATGCAATAAAAAATAGAAGGTAAATGTGCTTGCATGATCTAATCTAGGTGTTCCCATTTCCAGTCCTTTAGGTGGCCCATTATAATGACTTAAGACTCCACCAAAAACCCAATTTCCAACCAGTGGCCAATTTGAAAACTGCATTTTCAAGAATGTTAACTGAGTGATACAACTTTTTTATTTATTACATAGAAATGGTTAGACCAGTCACCCTTCTTCATTGGCTTTGATGTCCAGTCTCGACTCCTTACGATTCCAGACAGGACTGGGTACTGACTGGTTTGTGTCTATGCAGCCCCATACACAAGGGTTCGATTTACTGGGGTACACAGTCACGTCAAGTATTAAAATGATCTGCAATTTGAACCATGGGAGTCGGGACATCATCACTTCTAGTCTTGGCTGCCCAACAACCTTAGATGCCCAGCTTTTCATGGCTCGTCTCTTTTTGGACCTCTGTTAGAGGGTAACAGGCAATTTCTGGGATGTGATTATAATGCTTTGTGTCGAGTGTATATTGAAAAAAAAATTGTTGAATACTTGATTGGCTGTAATCTTTCACTTTATTTTATCCACCATGTGTAAGTTACATGACATACTCCAATAATCAGTGCATGCACAGCTATACAATATAATATTACATTCACACAGAACCTACAGGTCAATTTCATAACCTCACCTCTGCTAATACACAGAATACAAGAGGGAAGGGTGTCGGGAATTTAAAAAAAAAAAAAAAAAAAAAAAAAAAAGCAGCAAAAGTAAAGTGCACAATCAGTAAAGGACCATTCAGATCTCTTTCTAGAACAATCATAAATAAACAGGCTGCTTCATACTACTGGGGAAGTAAGAGGGATCGGTGGTGTACACACAAGCATGGGTGGTTACATAGAGCGTATTTATTCTATAAGTTGTATCGTGTTCATTGTTATTATTCTCAGTTTAAGACAAAACGGTGCAGAAAAACCCAAACCCAATAGGTACCTTATATATTTTTGAATTCATAAATTCGTTAATGAAGCTTTTTGCTTGTAA
The DNA here is from genome assembly GCF_030014385.1 of Trichomycterus rosablanca. NCBI lineage: Eukaryota > Metazoa > Chordata > Actinopteri > Siluriformes > Trichomycteridae > Trichomycterus > Trichomycterus rosablanca. The sequence goes on along the minus strand of NC_085994.1, from coordinate 32,699,952 downwards.
ACAAATAAACAGCTGGGATTAGTAGCGGTCAGTTCATGTTTCTGATTAGATTTCATATAAATCTGAGATTGGAATGCGCTTACTAAGCTTGTTCATATCGACAATGTTGCATTCTAATACATGTGCAGCCTTGGTAGTGTGATTGTTGCAAAATGATGCAAACTTAACAATAAAATATAAATACTTAGTGTTGTGAAAAAGTAATTGCTCCCTGTTTTAAAAGAGCCTGAATCCGGTCTTTGCCACAGAGCCTGTACTGAAGTAATCACCCCCTTTTTGATTTGCCCTGTTGTTGCAGGCACATCATTTGGAACTTTATGTACAGCAGAATTTCATACAGATTAGGAGAGACTGCAAAGAAAAATGGGCAAAAATTTCTTTACAGTTCAGTGTACAAGACAAGATATGAAACTGTCATATAACGTTTGCTTGAAGGCAGAGCGACCAGTTAAAAAGGCAAATACATGAGTGTTATAGGTGTTTGATAACTTTGTCCCTTTGCAAAAAGCGGTGTAATTTTTTTCTACATCAATAGTCTAGTCTAGTGTGTAACAGCATAGAGTCCCACCGAGACTTAGACACGGGGTCCCACAAAGGCTGGCCGAGCAGATTTGGCTGAGTGGTAAGAGGGCCGGATGGGAAGTCCAGCATGCTCCTGCAAAGTCAACTCCTACTGTCTGGTTAAAGCACCGACAGGAGCGGTGGAAGTGTAAGAGCACAGTGTTCTTTTATGCATAAATAAAAAAGAAATAAAAATAGGGACACACAAAAGGATGTCTTTGGGTCTCGTGTAACTTGGGCAATGCCTTTTACTAAATAAAATGCCAAACTTCACCTCCTACCATCAGATTCTCAACCTCAGTGCACATCAGACCACATTCTGGAATCCTTCTGCATCTACACACACCAGGAATACCAGTTAACTAGTACCAAACCATACTGGAATGGGGACGGCTGCATAATGCCTCTCTTATAGAGCTCCAAACAGTCATACAGAAGCTTAAAGGATTGGAGTACGTCTCTAAAGTGAATTCACCCTGCATAGCATGTCATGTCATAGCCGTAAAGCCAAACAGCATTTTTAATAATTAATTATTTCATCAGATATTACATTCCACTCCAGGACTAAATGCTGCGTATTTAACAGCCGTAAAAGGGCAAAGACGTCAAATATCAGACGCGAAGAATAAATAAATAATTCCAGACACAAGTCAATGTCTCTTTACGAAGAGAAAATAAAGGTCACCCGACTCAAGGTGGCACAGCTCTACCACTCGGAGGCAATATACACTTTGACACTAAATGCCAAAAAAAGCAAAAATAATTATTTCAGAGCATTGATGGCAAATAATGTGAGATAATTACACACCCTCATTTATAAAAAGCATGGCTAAAAGATCTTAGGTCTATAGTTTGTGTGAAAGGACGAAAGATGACGCGATGTGAGGACACTGGTACACTCTCTTAATTGGTCTCGGTCAGGCTAGTGGACTGGCATCCTGGCTAGGATCGATTCTGCTGTAGGTACTGCTGAGTGAACATGTTCAGCTCACTGTCCAACCAGCCGGCTTTATTCCTGCAGAAAAGAAAAACAATAAATATATCAAGCAAAAATATAAGCTGGCTGGACATCAAGTTCCAAAACTGTATGCATTAATGTGAAGTTAGATCCACTGTAGCAGCAGTAACAGCCTCCATTCATCTGGGAAGGCATCCTTAATATTTTGGAGTATGGAGGTCTGTGGGAATTTGAGCTCATTTAGTCAGAAGAGCGTCTAGGAAGTGTGAAGGCCTGGCTTGCAATCACCGTTTCAATCAATCCTAACTGATTTTTATTACATCGTGACGCATCACAACTGCTTTTTAGCGCTGAATATGGGACCTGGGGCGTTCTTATGTGCAGTGTGTGTTATTTGGGTTGGGACACTATCCTCCCCCTGTCAGTGACATCATTACCATGTAAGTGTTATCACAGTTCTGAGAATGGTCCACCATATGGTCCTCCTATTGGGGTCTTTATTGATTAAAAAATGGTGTACAGAGGGGGGTGACAGTGTACCAAGCACTAGATGGGTATATAGTAAAGTGCTTGGTCAGTGTACAATGTACAAATAACTACATGGACTCAGACCTTTTCTATAAGTGAATTAAAAATCAGGCTATCAAGAATCTACTTTTTTTAGTCCCTCTAAGCTAAAGATGGCTGTACAGATGTGGTGTAATGGAAACAGCAACAGGTTTTTAATATAAAAGAATGCAATGGAAAGGACTGATACCTAAGCAGCTTGGCTTTGCTCTGCAGAGTGTCCAGCTGTTCGATCTTGCGGTTCATGTCCTGAATGTCGTCCTCTAGCTGCTGCCGAGTCACATCTACCTGCTGGCACAGCTGGGCGAAGGTGCCTCCCAGCTCCCTGAGTCAGACACAAGCACACACTGGCAAACCTTGAAGCCACTTAAATATAAACATTACAAGGACACTTGAGGTACTGGACTAGTAATTGAATGGTCGCTGGTTCAAGGTTGGCACTGTTGGGCCCTTGAGCAAGGCCCTTAACCCTCTTGCTTAGACTGTATTCAGTCACACTACTGTAGGTCGCTGTGGATAAAGGCATCCACTAAATGCTGAAAATGTCATTCTAAATGTAAAAAGCATGGCATAGAGTACCAACAGTAATAGATGCTGTTTAAGTGTAGTATCTGACTTTTTCCACTCGATGGAGACAGTAAGCAATGGGTCTGAACTGAGGTCAGGGTTCAGTGGGGGCAATTAAAGTTCCTTTACACCAGATTCATCAAACAATGTCTCGCTTTATGCACGGGGCACAGTTGTGCTGGATCAAAGGGCCTTTCCTAAACTGTTTCCATAAAGTTTGAGGTATTTAATATGTTTAATATAAATGATTTTATCCACACACACTCACGCGGCGCAGCAGGTAATTACGCTAGTCCACTACCCAAAAGCTAGTCCAGTATTTATGCATGTGGCCCAGTGTTTCCTAGTGGAACTGTACCCGTTGCGACCCTGACCAGGATGAAGTGGTTGATACATAAAATCAATTTTCTACACACTTTAGCAATGGGTATGGCTTGAACACTTGAACTCAATAGCTGGGAGGAATATGGGCACTCAGGTGGTGGGGCAGGTGTCTGTAAGAGGGAGGGAAAACTGTCCAGCAGGAATTCCTCATTACTGCTGCAACTAATGCCTCTGTTGCCCTGGACAAAGGGCTGGTTGCCTCTAGCAGGTGAAAAGAAGTGGTTGGTGTTTTTTTTAATACAGAGCACAAGTGTGTGTTACTTACTGCTGGACCTGGTGGCTACAGTTAGAGCCGGTGTAGCTGACGATGAGCTGGAGCTTCTCACTGGCGTAGTCCACAAACTGCCTCTTGAAGGCTCTCTCCTTAGCTTTGGTGGTCCAGGTGAGTCTCTCATACACATAGAGAAGACCATAGAGCCCCACAGACAGAGCAATCATCCTCCAGCCCACTGCCTTCCAGATCTGACACACACACACACATCTTAGTTTGTCCGTTTCAACTAATTGGTTGGTTACTTGTTACCCACTGACATTCCCAAACATATAGAAAATAAATCTCACCACGCCTCCGACGACGATGATACCCATGGACGTTCGGGAAGTAAGAGATGCAAGTCCCGTCACCATAGACACCATGAGTTCTTCTTGTGTCATAGAGCCCTGTGGAAAGGGGGGCATGGCGGTAGCGACCGGAGTGATGGCTAAGGGTCTAGGAACCTGAAAACACACACAGACGTAAATGGTTAAAACCGTTCTTATTCAAAGATCAAGTGTGTAAACCAAATAAAACACACACAATTGTAAATATGTCTTATGGGCAATGACGTCTCAAGGGCAATTTGGGTCTTAAGGTCAGAGACGTAAGTCATGTTTACATAAACATTCCCCCACTGTAGCAGGAAAAACTAATACCCAGTCAAAAGGGCATTCATGACGCCGCTCAGGTGGCGCAGCGGTAAAAAGACACGCTGCAACCAGAGCTGGATTCTGAGTACATCGTATGGAATCCAGCTCTGCCTTACCGGTTCGAGGCCGAGTGGCTGTATGAGCAACGATTGGCCGGTTGCTCAGTTAGGGGGCGGGACAAAGAACCGGATGTGGGTCTCTCTCTGTCAGCATTCATGAGGCCAGACACTAAAGTAAGATGAGAAAGCCTGGCCTGGCACGGTCAACCTTCCAATTCATACAAAAAGTATTTAATGGGGTGAGGGTGAGGTCAGAGCTCAGGGCAGGCTACTGAAGTTTCTCCAATCCAAACTCATTGCTTTGTGCAAGCCCAGATGAAACAGGAAGGGGCCTTCCCCAAACTGCTGAAGTTGAAAGCATTGCATTCTTTGATAGTAGGAAAATTGCACTGAAACACACAGGAGTAATTGGCCACAACACTGTAAAAGCAGGAGGCAGAATGGACTGCAGGCAGGCCAGTCTAGCACCTGCTTGATGTTGCTGATATACTGTATGGCAGTGTTTCCCAACCACTGTGCCGCGGCACATAAGTGTGCCGTGAGAAATCATCAGGTGTGCCGTGGAAGATTATCCAATTTCACCTGATTGGTACTGCGGTGTGTAGTGGCAGGCAGATCAATTACATTCTCTTCCACTAGAGGGCAGTACAACTTCTTGGTGGTGTGCCGTGTGATTTTTCTAATGTGAAATATGTGCAGTGGCTCAAACAGGTTGGGAAACACTGCTGTATGGCTTCAGGTTTGCATAGCAAGAGTCTTAACTGGTATTTGTAGATTCAGCAATGAACTGTGTTTACTGGTCAGGGTTTTCTACACCCTATGGTGGAGACATGGTGGTTTTTAATGCAGTGTCAACTGAAGGCATAAAAGGTCACGTTGATTTCTGGCCTTGACCTTTTACACACAAACATTACCCTAGGTTTTCTAAATCTTTTAATAATGTTATGGACTGTACATAATAAAAATCAATCAAAGTGTCCACATACTTTTGACCATATGGCATTTCAACACATATAAATACAAATAAATACAACAAATAACATTACACATCACGCAGTATGAACACAGCTATTACCTGGTCGTTGTAGCCCATGAGGGCACGGCGAGTGTTCTTGGGGCCGAGGAAGCGGTTGACCAGCATGGTCCAGCCCAGCGAGAAATGGAAGCCGATGTCCTCTTGAAAGTCGCTGCAGAGCTTGTCACAGTTGAGGTCGTAGCTGAGGCTGAAACACTGACGGGGCACCATCTTGTCTACCTGCTCTCTTACCGATACAGGCAGCAGGGGCTTCAGGCCGTCTGTGTAAAAATGCAGGGGACAGGATATAAATTTGGACAGGCTTTACTTTACTGGTCATTGACCTGATATGTCCAGATAAATGACTAACAATTTGTTCTATCTCTTAGGAATGAACTAATGATTATACCCAGCTGATCAAGACTCAGGTAATAGGACAAATGTTCAATGGATTTCAATCTTATTATTATTGGTCAGGGTTGCTGTGGGTCTGGCTTCCCCAGAATGACTGGACAGCAGGAGAGAAATCCATTGCGGGGCTTCGGCCATCGAGGAGGACTGTGGTTGTACCTTTCAGGGTTGGGGTCGATGAAGGATACGCTTTTATCCAAAGCGACTTACAGTACAAAGTCTAAGCAACTGGGGTCAAGGGCCTTGCTTAAGGGCCCAACAGTGGCAACCTGGCATTGGTGGGGTTGAACCAGCGATCTTCTGATTACTACTACAGCTGTAATGAGCTAGCATGTTAGAATGTACTTCTGTATCCTGCAGTCATTTGATTCTAGGGTTAGGGTTAGGGTTAGGGTTTGCGCATGGAAATCCGCTTCTGCTTTTGAATGCAATACTAACCAATCATGTCCTTCTGCGTGGTCTGAAGTGCTCCACTGATTTCGTTGGAACACCTATCAGACATATTCCTGCCCAGTCCTTCCTCTATATGTCTGTGAAGCTCCTGCAATCAAAAATAAACATACTGATATCAGTTACATGTACCCAAGCTTCCAGTATTGTTCTCTGTTGATAGAACTAAACAAAGAAAGCAGGAGAGCTTTAGACTTTCGGCATAAACAAACAGGGAGAGAACATGCTGGAGATCATGTACTCACGTTTTTATACACCTTCAGGACCACTTGTGAATGATGGAAGTCCATGTGGAAATCGTCCACCAACACGTTCAGCCTCCTTATCTCTTCTGCCATTGCGTTTGACACCTAAAAGATAGATCACTTTATTTATTATTTATTTATTAGGATTTTAACGTCATGTTTTACATTTGGGTACATTCATGACAAAACAGGTAGTTACTGGTTACACAAGATTGTCTTTGGACTATGGGAGGAAACCCACACAGACACAGAGAGGAGGACCCGGACCGCTCCACCTAGGAATCAAGCCCAGGAACTTTTTGCTGTGAGGCGACAGTGCTACCCACTGAGCCACCCCAAGATAGATCAAAGGTGTGTAAGTCATTTGAGGTTAAAGCAGTCTGGTGCAGATCTAAGTCTCCATTTACATGTCAGCCTCAAAGCCCATGGTTATGTCAAACTTGCTTGACTGTGGACAGTGCCACCCATGTCCCAACATCTAATTTTACAGCATTGGTGGTTCTTGAATTATTCTGACCATCCAAACAAATTTCCTTGTAGCATCTTCTCATTTGTGCATTTGCCCTATTAGTCTAGTTATGTCTAATTCATGTCCCTGATTGCAACCTCCTCCGCAGTTGCAGACCCCCAACCTGACTGGAAGAGCTGCAGGATAACATGTGCCCTCTCAGACAACGCATAAGAAACATAAGGTGCATAAGATCCCTGAATCATGCACTATGATCCTTGTGCTGGTTCCTAGCCCAGCCAGCAGAAACCCAAGACACCTCAAGACACAGTCAGTATGTTGTGCCAGAATGTAACGGTGGTGGGCTAATAGGTGCAGTCAAACAACTTCTGTTTATACGAACAGAATAAAATAAATTTTCTTTGATTTGTAATTTATATAAAGGTGCACAGCTGTCATTTATTTGCAAATTCGAGTTCGTCAGTGACAGTTTAACCGTTTTCTGTACACATGGAGATGATAACTGGCATGCTAACGAGCTGTGCCACTTCAGCCCATTGGTTTGAATGGCCTGTGTTATGTAAAATGTACTGTGTTAGCCTTGTAAGTGTAAACTGTCGCTGTCTAAGTAGTGCGTCCGAATAATCTGCCTTATAAGTTTGATGTCTTATTAGAATAATCGTTACTTAGGCAGCTGCCTAGGTAGGCAGTAGGTAACAAGGCAGCTCAATATGACAGACCCGTGAACTGAACTGATTTCTTTCTTTTTCCTTTCATCTTTCATGCATCGGAATAGCTTGCTTAATACTTCACTACAGCTGCATTAAGTAGGGCAGCTTTTATGTAAATGAGGACGAATTGAGGTTAAATGCCAAATGTATGTAGACTCCTGACCATGAGTTTGTTGGACATCCTATTTATAATGCTGAAGCAGAAATGGGCCTTCCCTTAACTGTTTTCACAAAGCTGGAAAAAAAAGATTATCACTTGCTAGCAGAATAAGTGTCCACATCCATTAGGTTATATAGTGTAGGTAAATGCAGGGTGAGGGTCAGCTCTAGAAGGTAATTATACTATAAACAAACAATTTAATTGATTAACCAATTGACCACAATACCTGATGGCTAAATCAATAAAGAGCAGAACATCTGTAGGACCATGTGTTGTTTTAAATACTAGTTTTAGACTGTCATTCTAAACCAATAAAGTTCTTGTAGTTTTACAATGCCGTCTGTTACCTGTTTTTCAACTTCCTCTGTAATCTTCTTGATCTTGTTTTTACAGTCCTGGGTGAGCAGGTCCAGCTGCTTTTCAATGAATTCCACCCGGTCCTCTCTTTCCTCTTTGGTATCCATGCAGTGTATCCTAAAACAAAAACAGAATTGGTGAATTTCCGGTGTACATTCTTGATGTACATCTGTAGTTACATTGTTTTTATAATAGGTATGTGTGCTGGATACACACATACTGTACGTGTGCTGGATACGTACATCATAGGGGTGGCTGGCATATTTGTCACACCTTACTGTTTCACAACACCAGATCTAATCTAGAAGATCTGAATCACCACACGCCCCGTTTAAATTGTGTCCATCCTGTGGCTGTTTCTAATCACCTGCCAGCACTGGGTTCCACACAGAGAGTATAGAAAGCCCCCACCCTCAATCCGACTTTCCCTCAGTCCAACCTTCCCTTCCTCAAACACGACTAACTGCGTTTGCATGGACGCCCAGCCAGGTTGGTGGCTCTGCTGAGATTCGACAGTGGTGTGCTTGTTTACTAGACTGCTGCACCACCTGGGCACCCCATTAATAGAGTTTTTAAGTGATCATTTTATTCATACAAAGAAAAACATCCAGCACTAACTGTCCCTGTGTAAACAATTAATTGACTTCTTAGTTACCCAATCTACCAGTTAACTAAATGTAACTTGTATTTTGATTCATGTAGACTTAACACACCCAGGATTAAATATTGCCAGACATGTTGTATCTAAAATACACCTGTATCAACAATATAAAGAAGGCTACAAGGTCACAATAAGCAGCACACTCAAGATGTCAGCAAACCACAGTAGTTATTCTTCTGAAAAGTGGCTTACATGGCAAAATGTCTCCAGAAGTACATGGACGAATGATCCAGAGATAAGAGTCGAGTAAAATTCCTTTACATTGATGCAAAAGATTGATCCTGAGATAGTCTAAGCATCGGGTGGCCCAACCAGTTATTGAGTGTTTTGCACAGAGCAAGCTAGTGTTGGGTATCTTGCCCATCATATGATAAAACACTTCACTTTAAATACTGTTACTTTAATAACTGGATGAGATTCTGGTTTGATTGCTGAATCCCCCTACAGTATTTAAGCAATCTGCGCTGTCTGTTTGCACACCTCTGCTCTTGGGCTGCCACATGCACAGAGTCCATGATGAGCCGAAGAGCTTCTGAGATTTGCTTGGCCCTCACGGTGTGCTGTTCAAACTTGGTCTTCACCGCTGACTGGGAAATACACTCCTACAACCACACAGATGCAAGATGTTAAACAGATGCCTTATTAACAAGAAAGAAAAATGCTACTTTTGAGTACTGAAAGAACTACATGCCTACCTCAAAACGTCTTTCAAAGTTCTGGAACTCAAACATTCTGGCTTGAAAGCCTTCAGCCAGGGCTCCACCTACAGAGAAATGAAAAATGGGGGTTGATGGACTAACAAAAGCATGTGCAGAACATTTGTTCATATTACATGGGACTCAGACCGGCAATGGGCCTGTAAAACTGATTTCTGCCTTAGTCAACTAATAAAACATGAACTGGAATACCACTGAGCCTTGCTACTGTTCATTAATTAGCCAGCACTTAATGGCAGTTGGGTGACACGGTGGCTCGGTGGGTAGCACTGTCGCTTCACAGCAAGAAGATCCTGGGTTCGATCCCCAGGCGGGGAGGTCCGGGTGCTTTCTGTGCAGAGTTTGCATGTTCTCCGTGTCTGTGTGGGTTTCTTCCGGGATCTCCGGTTTCCCCCCACAGTCCAAAAACACGCAGTCAGGTTAATTGGAGACACTGAATTGCCCTATAGGTGAATGGGTGTGTGTGTGTGTGTGTCTGCCCTACGTCAGGGTGTTATTGTGTGCCTTGTGCCCATTGAAAAGCTGGGATGGGCTACAGCACCCCCCGCGTACCTAATTGGATAAGCGGTTAAGAAAGTGAGTGAGTGAATGGCAGTTTATATTAACCTCCACGTCACTTTTCTGCTCCTTGTGCAGCCTGACACAGCCAAATTAGATACAATGTACATCCTGTAATACACAACACTCATACTCTTACAGCTGTGTTTAGTCTCAGTTTTCGGCACTCACTACTTCCGTGGTACGTTCTAATTCTTTTATACATGCTGGAAAATAGCAAAGCCTTTATGAATGGCCAAGACCTGGAAAAAATGGGTCTAGCTGTCAATAAAGTGGTGTTCACTTCATCACAACTTAAAATTGAACAACAACTATGACTTGTTTAATCTGGGATACAACGCAAACATACCATGTGACTGTTATTTCTATATTAATAACCTACATGTGCATATATTTATGTGTGTGTGTGTGTGTGTGTGTGTGTGTGTGTGTGTGTTTGATACCTCCTTCAGGCATTCCCTGAGCCTTCTGCACACGTGCCTGCAGCACCTCTTTAGCAGACACGAAAAAGATTCGGTCGCCGGCCTGCGCTCGGTCCACCAGCCCCAGTTCATCTACTAGAAAACTAGTGCAGCGATCCATATGCTGTCGCCGAACCTGAAACACATGACACACTAACTGCAGCTGGCGACTTTTCAGTGGCCCTCTAAATAGCTAGTAGTTCGGACGTGGTCTCAGACTGTATCCCTTGCATTTAATACTGGACTAGTGTACTTTGCAATATGAAGTGAAGAGACATTACCATGTTAATGAGCTAGCATGCACATGAAAATTGTACTGTTACATCTTGTACTGTCATGCCATTTCAATAGAATAGAAACAGGGTCAACCAGAGTGTGTGATGTTAGTGGCCCTACCTCTTCCATGTACTCAGGCTCGCTGGCAGAAGCATCCCAGCGGTTATTCAGGATGAAAATGTTGGGGCTGGAGAGGCGTTCATTTACCTTGTGAAAGAAGGATTTTTCCTGTAAACAAGAAGTCAAAGACATTTAGAGAATGCTATTTCTACTTCAACATACATTGCTAATACATTTACAATTTTCAGATTTAATTGCAGTTGGCAAGTGAGATATAGTTAACACACCAAAGGTCAAGGTCTCCTGGTTGTAGATTACAAACAAAAAGCTCCTAAAAAGATTGCAGGTGCCTCAACCAGACAGCATAAGGAACCCTGTCAACCCCCTTCTCCAGGCACAGCCAATTAAGCCTGTATGGACACTCGGCCAGGTCGTTGGCACCACATGAGAGGACTCGGTAGAAGAGTGCATCACCGATGCACTGAGCTCTCCTGATCTCTCCTCCTTTACACTCTCTAGCTGAATCAGAACCCAGGCTGCCTGTCCCCTCAGTACATCCCTATGATGCAGACTATTCATTGTAGCTCTTTAAACAAGGTGTTTGCCTTTAAAAAACTGTGTACACAGTTAACATCTCACCGTCTGCATTAGTGTGGATTCTGAATTGGCTACCAGCACAAAAACATCAGCATCCAGGCAAAACTTGTCAATCCAGCTGTCAAGTTCTGTGGTCACGTCAATACCAGGGCTGAACAAATAAGAAAAAGCACGTTATCGTTATGTCTGTGTTATATAATGTTTGGTAACAATTATATACAATACACAGGTTCAATATTTCCTTTGCGATACCTATACATTCTTCTGAATACACAAACAAGCGTAGTGTAAATGACAAATTCTAGTGATTTGATAACTGCACATTTGAGCTGGGTAATACATTAAAGTGCCAAAAATATTTGGACACTTTATAATGAGCTTGTAGAATATTCCATTTTCACCATAGGCATTACTATATTAGATAAGTCTAGGGCTAAAGATACCCTAGACCAGCCTTTCTCAACTGGGGTGCCGCCTGGCTCTTTAAAATAAACAAAAGGAACCGAGTCGCGCCTCTGGGAGCCGCTATATATATTTTTATTTCTGCGCCGTTCAGACTGTAATCCACCCATTCCGCTTCCATCAGTAGAGGGGATTAATCAGTCATAATAAGAGCTGTTTATTGTTGAAATTCAAATCCGAAAACGGAGAGCGAGCGACACACACACACACACACACACACACACAGACACACACACAGAGAGACACACACACAAACTGATCGTTATTACTACCTCATTACTGTAAATATAATTTTTATTGTTATTATTTGCCATACACTTTTTATTTTTTTGCACATGTAACTGTTTTGTATGTATTTGTTCTTTCTTAATGTTATTTTTTATTATTTCTCTCTAACTTGCTTTGGCAATACGAATGTCTTTATTTGTCATGCCAATAAAGCTTCTTTTGAGTTTGAGTTGATAGAGCCGTAACCGAGCTACAGAGAGAACATGCAGAAAAGAAGCAGTGCTCTTAGTATAATGACAAATAATTATGAAATAAACTATAAACTTGTTTAATTATGTTCAATCTGATTCGTTCATGGCGCGAACTGAGCTTTTCGAGCCTAACTTACATCAAGAACAAGTACAGGGAGCGACTGAGGGCTCTGGACCAGGAGCTCCGTGTCTGCCTCTCATCCATCCCTACAGAATAGCGTGATTGTGTGCATCATCCCAGGCTCAGGTTTCCCATTAAAAGTAAGTCACGTTTACCCCTCCCTCCCTAAATGACACCTTATGGTGTGTGTGCGTGTGTGTTAGCAGTCCGAGGGATGCAGAGTGTAAGTTTTTTAATACATTTTAGACTGGGGTGACTTGAGATTTTGCATACTTTTAAAGGGTGCAGTGACTGAAAAAAGGTTGAGAAACACTGCCCTAGACAGACAACACACTGTTGTAGATGTACTTAGCCCCTTAGATCCAGAAAATATTCATGTTTTGGGAGGGAACCCAGTAAAAACATGTGGACAATGGGAGATCATATAAAAACCCCTAACAGAGGGCACTCAGATGCCGCAGCGGTAAAACACACTCATCGGTTCGAATCACAGCTCTGCTACCAACAAGGTGGGCGCCTACAAGAACAAAGATTGGCTCGTTCACAGGGAGGGTGCCAGAGGGGCAATTACGACCTCTGCTGGCTGATCAATGGTGACTACACAGAGATGGGGGATAATGGAATCGGGTAACTGGATACGACTTGATTGGGAGGAAAGGGTCAAACCCTGATTCCCAGAATCCATGATGCTGTGCATCACCCGTTCTCCAGAAAACAAATCAACATGACATAACAATGAACTGCGACGACAGCATTTGACTGACTATTTTAGCCACGCCCAACTTCTAACTGACAGCAGAGCTTTGGGCCTTGACAGTTTGGCAGGGGTGGGCTTTGCCTGAACCCTACATATTATAAACAACTCCTATATGTAATGTCTTGTTACAAAGTGTGTGTTTCCATGTATGACCCTTCAGCTCACCTGTCTACCAGCACCAGGTCATCACGCAGCAAAGCACATTTGGCTTTAGGCCACATGACACACACCAGACTGCCTGCATCCAGCTCTTGGTCCTGATGTAACGCATGGGCCAGCTGGTTCACCGTCTGCCAAAACACACATTAATACAAGCAATTTAGGTTAAGCTTACGTAGTCCAAGTCCCTTCCTATAGAAGTGCTGGGATTCCAACTAAATAGATAGGCCCATGTAAATTTTCTCAACTGTGTGAATGTTACTGACTGTAGGAAAGTGGACTGGACAAAGTGTAAAAATGCTCTATGAGACTACTTGCGGAGGTCCACACAGCTGCACAAAGCTGTGGGAACTGTGTGGTCTTCTTATTTTTTATAAGCTATAATTGGAATCTGGTTTCCCCATTTTTTCCACAGATTTTGCAGCTCAGCAAGCAGACTTGTCTTCCCCTGTTACAGGATGTGAACGTGTCTGAACGACAGGACCCCATTTGCTATTGTGGCTGAGCTATGTTTGGCTACGTGGGCATGTAATCAAAATCAGGTCAAGCTTTTTCCTGCCTTGTAGGTTAACATGCAGAAGTAAAGACATGAGACCAGGGCTCAGATAGCAAAACTGTTCATGTGCTCCTGTGACAGCTGACAGTGTTGAGCCCTAAACCATGTGGGACTAATTATAGAGCGGTCAACTGGATCAGCACGTAGCACTCCGGACTGCAGGGTAAAATAGGTGTCCTGTGTTAAATCACTAAGCACAGATTACTTCTATAAATACAGCAGTCACTTTATTAGGAATATGTGTATACCTGCTCATTCATGTCATTATACAATGAGCCAGTCCTGTGGCATCAAACAGAAACTGACCATGTGACAACAAATATGATCTGAGTGACTTCAAGCATACCACCCAAAGTCAAGGTCAGATAATATATTTTTCCATTCTGATGTTTAATGGGCAGGTTTGATTATGTCAGAAATGGCTGATCTCTTGGAGTTTAGAAAGAATGGTAAAAAAACATCCAGTGAGTAGCGGTTTTAGGTCACACTGGATACAAAGACAGTCGAGTCAGATTATTATGACCACTTCATACTTTTGACGGCAGCAGAGTGTAGCTCATGAAGGAAGTCATGTTTAGTAAGCTGGCTTGGTGGGTATATAAGATGTGCAATAGGCTGTCTGCACATATATTCCTCATTGCTGTCAGGGGTAAAAGTACCATGGGTAAAATTGTCTTCCCTGGGGTGGATGGGATCTTCCAGCAAGACCATGCGACATGTCACACTGCTAGAAAAGTGCGACATTGGTTGAAAGAGCATGACCAAGACTTCCAAGTACTACCCTGGTCCCAGAATTCCCCAGACTTAAACTCAATTGAGTACTGGTAGGACCACCTCGATCGTCGCGTTCGCTCTGTGGATCCTCCCTCACGCCTCCTCCAGCAGCTGTGGGATACACTGCAGTCAGCATGGCTCCACATACCTGTGACAACCTACCAGGACATCATTGAGTCACTCCCAGCCAGTCTAGGTGCTGTCCGTGCTGCACACGGATATTCTGTGTATATTCTGAGTATATTCGGATATACTCTGGATATTAGCTGGTGGTCATGATAATGTGACTCGACTGTGTATATTCAAATAGTGAACAGAAAAGCATCTCAGAATGCACAACACACTAAACTTTGAGTCGGATGGCAACAACACTGCAGAAGACCAGTTAGGGAAAGAAAACTAGGAAAATGTTGCCTGTTCTGATGAATGGATCCAACCTGCCTTGTGTCAATAGTTCAGACTGGGAGTGGTGGTGTAATGTATTGTTGCTGACCATGTGATTGACTTAATGGCCCCAATTTCCCCCTATCTAATAATGGTTACTTACACCATGATAATGCATCTCAAATCATAAAATGGTTCCATAAACATGTCTATCAGATTTGTATATCAGTATCAGTTTATTGTTTGAGTCACCATAATAAAAACCCAATAATAATGTGGGATGTTGAAGAATGGGAGATTTGCAGCATGGAAGTGTCGTGATGCAGTTATTCCACCTCAGATGGTAGGAAAAAGAGGGGTCCTAGCCAATATTAGTAGGGTGTCGCTAATAATATGGTTAGTGTGTAAAACTTGAGGATTCTTGTAATAGCTCTGTTCTTGGAGCGATGTGTTTAATTTAGGCCATAAACTCAAACTGCACCACATACCCAAATCAGGTGCCTGCAGAGTGAAACCATATTATAGGCAGATGAAGAATGTGATCCTGGCTTTTGTACGTTATAATAATTGCATCTTTGTTAATAGGATCTAATCCTGGTTTCATTAGAATCACTCACTTTTATACTCTTCCGTTCCTCTGATCCCTCTGTAAGCAGGAATGCGTCGTTGCCATCAGTCCCTTCCACCCGTAGGAAGCAGTTGGTGGTGTGGCCGATCCCGGATGGTAAGACTTTATCCCACAGCATGGCGTTGATCACTGAACTTTTGCCGTTGCTGGTCCTGTTGAGACAAATTTAAGCAGTTTAGGTATCTACACTGCCGGTTTAAGGCTTGGTGGTATGACCATACAGTGTAAGTGTCTATCATTTGGGATTTGACCTATTTGACCTGGAATACATTGGGAAACCCTGGTCAGTAAACACGGGGCATCTACAAATGAAAGCTAAAACAAGTACACCTTGTGTTTTTGGAAACAACGAAGCCCAAAAGCCAGTCTCTGTCCTGGTATGGAGTTTAGTTAGTGCCAATGACATGAGTGACATCTTGGAGCGACATATGCTGCCATTTAGACAATTATGTCTTTTTCAGAAACCGTCTCTGCTGGCCTCAGTCCTCAGTCGTGGGGTGCTCATGTGGCACAGCGGTAAAACACGCCAGCACACCAGAGCTGACATTTCAAACTCCCTCATTTACTCAAAACACTTATGACCTCTGTTGTCCGATCGATGGCGCCTGCACAACGAATGAGAAGGGGGATAATGGAGATAAGTGACTCTCTGTGCGATAGCCCCATATAAACTGGTCTCAGGCAGGTGAAAAATTGCAGTCAGCTACTGTACATGAGTCAAAGAGGCATGTATTAGATATGGCTCTCCTAGGTAAAGATGGAGGTTAGCAGTAGTAGAGAGGAAGCAAAATGCAATCAGGCAATCGGACAGGACTAAATTGGAGAAAAAAAGAAATGCGTGGCTTCCTAGTAAAAGAGTACAGACGCAAGACCGGCATGCCCACGGTCCAGGCCTGACTTTAATTTAAAATTCAGAATGAGTGTATCTCTGTACTGTTTTACATTAAATACAGCTCTAATCTTTGTTTACAGGAATGATATGGATATTTTGTATCATGTTCCAGTACAGGGCTCCACAACTGCTTATTATCTTAATTAATCATAAACACAACGTGAAAATAATTAAGAAAAAGCTTTAATATACCGACTGCATCTCTATTTTTTGATAAGCATGTTTAGTTAGCCATTGTAACGAACAGATAACTACTGAATCTACATTCTAAAAATTGGCCTTCCTATGCCCAGTCAGCTGCAAACATAATAGCCAAAATGCAAACATCATAATTAAAGCACTATTATTGTGTGGACATGTGTAACTGCAATTAGTAGGGCAGTGTTATCTCGATGGTTAGAGATCCGGGATATTTATCAGTAGGCTTAAGGTCAGACTTTGATCTGTTGTTAACAAATAAAAAAACAAACACTATAAAGATAAGATTTAAAAACTAAATTATGCAATGCAATATTTGGTGTTAACGTTCCAAAGTTTTTTCCTTTATGGCAGGGGTGGAGAACCTCCAGCTAACCGCTCAACCATTTATGGTTTGCCAGATATTTCCTAGACTATACTGGCTATACGTTTGGGCTTTACATAATCCCTGTTGGTACTTTACAACTCATAATTGAGCATATTTTAAATAAACCAGTCTACAAGGCTTTAAGAATTAGCTGCACCTTTCTGGCATTAAGAAGGTCTGTTCAAGCCGCTCAGGTGGCGCAGCGGTAAAAACACACGCTGCAACCAGAGCTAGGATCTCGAATACATCGTATCGAATCTCAGCTCTGCCTTGCCTTTTTTTAATTGAAGACAAATGATGACAATTTTTCCTTTTATTATTTCTCTTAAAAAAAAGAAAAGAAAATACTGTATTTGTGATTATCTTTTATTTATCTAAATAATGAATGCACTTTTATTTCTGAGGTAGGAACAAACTATGCAAAACAATTTTGAATTAAGCCCAATTTGGCTGAAAAACCCCGAATTTGGCAACCAGGCCTATAGCTCCAGTGACGTTTCTGAATCGGTTATTAACTGTATTGTGGTGAATCGTTACATTCCTATTACCTTAACCGCTAGGCTACAAGTGCCCTTTACATTCTGTATGTTAGAAATACGTGGCTTCATTGTACAAGAGTGCAAATGCTAGACTAGCCTGCCTGCAGTACAGACCTGACTAATTTAAAATGTGTCAAACCTTATAAAGTCTGAGATCAAATTAAACTGCTTTTTATACTAATCAGCACCATGTATCTATTTATTCCATTGTTGAAGTCACATGACCAAATATGCAAATATTAATCTGGCCCCCAGTGGAAATCAGGTTGCTTTTACAGCTGAGAAATTATTCTCACACTGGCTATGAACGTGACTTGCTCTGAACGAGTAATTATCAGTGTGTAAACACTCCTGGCTGCACGAGGCCTGATTTAAAGCACCACACCCTATGTGCTCTATAGAAATTAGGGTTTGGGTTTATGACTGTTTGAGCAGTACTGTGTTTCAGCCTGCTGGTCGCAGCTAAGTCAATAACTCCTCAATGAGTCACATGAAGAATGCAGAAACAACCTGTCCTGGTAAACCTGGGGTCTGTCTGAAAAGCTGCCTTGCTGCCTACGTAGGCAGCTGCCTAAGTAGTGAGGATTCTAATAAGCATTGACTTGTACGGCATATGCAGACGCCTTTATCCAAAGTGACTTACATTACAGTTACAGTATACAGTCTGAGCAATTCATGGGTTAAGGGCCTTGCTCAAGGGCCCAACAGCAGCAACCTGGCAGTGGTGGGGCTTGAACCAGCAACCTTCTGATTATTAGTCCAGTACCTCAACCACTAGACAACGGCTTGCTATTCAAACACACTACTTAGACAGCGGTTGTCACCACAGTTTCGCTTACTAAGCTAACACTGTTAGCCTCAGGTCATTCAAACCAATGGGCTGATACGGCACAAGTTGTGCTGCATTGAATGCTGGGATTGTCTGTACCACTAACAAAGCATCGGACAGTCCCTCGTTATTCAATCAGTCTATTGATTTGAAATAAGGCAACTCAGTAGGCAGCATTTTGAGGCAGCTAAGAATTCAAACAGCCTTCTTCTCAGGGGCGCGTGTATGATGACGTAAAATGCGTCTATGTAGAGATCACTAGGTTTTCGGACACACATCTGAAATGGGAATAAAGGGTGAACACGTACCTTCCAAAAAAGACCACTTTCATGTGCCTGCGGGACAGCACCTCGCCAATCCCGGCCACCTTGGACAGGTAGCCCCGTACCTCACCAACCTGCTCCTCTGTGGTGACTGGATCCAGCTCCTCATTGCTGTAGGTCTCTGGTACACAAACAAAACAGTCAATATTATATAAGGCATCAAAATGTCTGGCCAAGCAACCTGTCAACACAATTGGCTTCAACTGAGTCAGACAGACACAGTAAGTCGGTCCTTTAACAAGGGATGTGTAGTATCAAGGGTGGGCATTAGTATATTTTCTGATCCAATTAACTGATGTATTTTTTGGGACGTAAATGCAGGCATTGCTGACTGTATTAAGCGTATTAAGGCAGCATCATGCATTTCATGTTTTGGAGAAACTGTTGTGAGAGCTGACGGAAACATTTAACACAGACGCCACCTTTGCTGCTACTTTTAAACGGTGGTGACTAAGCTGGTCTTTGTTACTACTTGATCCGTCTGAGAGGAAAGTGTAGGCGTCTATGAAGAGGGTTACATAACCTTCCTTCTGTAGCCACACAACAATGCTAAGCACTACTGAAATCCAGTCTAATTTCAGATGCCTAATGCCAAGTTCACACTACAGGACTTTCTGATTTGCCGGGTCGCTGTACAGTTCACACTACACGACTGAATCTCTTGCACTCGGGAGTCTTTCAGTCTGTGTTTATTTCACAATACACGACTGATCGGCGATAGGGGGTTTCAGACTACACAATCTATCACCAACTGGAATCACAGGCGAGCTTCTCTGATCTCCCAAACCATGTTTTTTTTTTTTTTTTTTTTTTTACAAAAACACGTGAGAAGTGACGAGGGGTTTAATGATACCACGTCCAAAAATGCACGTCAACAAGTAGCGAGAGATCAAAGTGTTTGTGCGCTGATGTGCAGCGTAAAATCAAAGAGGAAAAATAAATGAATCTGAGTGGATTTGGCAACACGAACAGTATGGATTGTTCTATTGTGAGTTGGAGGTTAATTAATATTTTTGCAATGCAGTGTTGGTGTTATGTTTTGTAGAGGATCAAGTCAGAAATACTGTAAAACGTGTGTGTGCCGGTGTATTCTGATATAAACTACAGTATATTATCCCCCTGTCCCACCTGTTTACACTCCTCTCCTGCGTTTCCGCTCACACTGTATCTTGCGTTCTCATTGGCTGTTCGACACAGCACTCACTGCCAGTCGAGCAACTGAGATCAGATATCTGACATGTTAGAAATCTCGATCTGGTCGCCGAGTGCTCGGCGAGCCGGTCGGATGGAGCTGTTGAGTAGTTCACACTTAGCGATTGAGAGCCGAGTTTTGATTGCCGAGCGAACGCCGAGTTGCTCCCGAGCCGGCAAATCTAGCGCCGACCAGTCGCTGAGCGAAAATCAGGGCAAAAATCGTGTAGTGTGAACTAGGCATTAGCATTTCTAATGCCACATCAGTAGCATCACAATATGACCTGATTCATACATCCTGCAATACTTAATCAAGGTCCTACCTAATTCACAACCGTGAAAATCGCGGCACGGACGTTGAAATGAGCTGTTTTCCGTGAAATATGCAATTTGCCATTTGTGTTTAGCGATTTAACAATGCAATATAAGGCGGTCATAGCAATCATACAGCAATTAAGCTAGTGCAGACTAGACCTTTCTGTGATATAGTGTGCTGACAATGTTTGATTTTTGTGTTTACATATTGAGTGCATTTTGTCCCTTTGGGTATTTCATAATCAAATGAAAAGTGTGCTTCTCAACACACGTGATCATCTCTGTGCTGCGCCTCAAAAGAACAAGCCGGTAAAGTATTACGCTCCCGATAGTTTGTCAATGTACCCATTAGGGCTGCAACTATCAATTAATTTTGTAATCGAGTATTCTATTGATTATTCCAGCAATTAATCGAGTAATCGGATAAGAAATACTTTCGCTTTAATAAAGAGCAAAAATAAATATGTATAAGATTAAATAAGACGTGTCTCTTAAAACAAAACAAATACATCAAAAATAAATCAAATACTTTTAAAATGTATACAGGCAACCTAAAACTAAATAAATATATAAATAAATAATAAATATTATATATAATAATACACAATGAAACAAACATCACCTCTAATTTGTGCAACTTTTAGAACTAAAGGTTTCAGCTACAGCTCACGCATAACATAAAGCTTTAATATTTTTTAATGTATTTTTTCCAGCTTAAAATGATCTCAAACTTTCTGTGGTTTTCTCTGTCCAGTCTCCTCTGTTCGCCCCTCGCTTTTTTCTCTCTCTCTCTCTCCATTCTGCAGTCCGCGATATCAAATCTCGGCTGCGTCCTAAATCGCACTTTCATGCTGAACAGTACGCAGGAGCGGCGAGCGTGAACAAGAAACGTAGTGTTCATTGAACTGTACGTGAAAAGTACCCGGATTAAGTCCTGTTAAGTACTGTTTAAGTGTGAGATTTCGGATGCAGCCCTCGGCTTCTTCACGTCACCTGACCACAGCGTGAACGCGTTGTGCAAAAGTGCGAAACACCGTGACCTGTATAGAAATGTATGGATTTAACGATGCTTCTATGCGAAAAATTTTAAATGATGATTTTTAGTAATCGAATTACTCGAGTTTCTCGAGGAATCGTTTCAGACCTAGTACCCATTATTTCTTCTTTTATAAACTCAGAAAACTTTAAAGATGCTCGGTTACATTAGCAATCGGTTAGACAAAATGTCCAAGATGTCGAAGTCTAAAGCAGCTTAAAACATTACATGAAAAACTCATCGTTCAATATCTTAGTATTATTTGACAACTTGTGCCGTATCATTAAATTTGGCACTCTTCTTTAAAAATCCATAAGATCTGTGATTTTTGAAATACGAGGTCAGTAAAAATTAAGCACATTTAGGACTAACAGGACCGGATACATTTAGCCAATAGGACCGGATACATACACTGTTCCTGCAATGCTTATATAAATGTGCTCTAATTGTTATTGGGGCATGTATGGAAACACTTACCCTCTAGAAAGGCCGAGCTCTCTTTGATGTAAGCACCAAGCTGCTCGAAGATACCGTTGATCTTCTTCTTGGCGGTAACGAAGTGCTTAAGCGGGGAGGCATTTACCTCAGCCATTAGTCTCTTGTCCTTTTTGCCGATTGCACTGGTGTTGGGTCGTGGAAAAACCAGAGACATTGCACTGAAGCCAAAGAAAGAAAACAGGAAAATTATTTAAAAAATTACCACACTGCATGATTAAGTTCTGAGTTGTCTCATACTGGTCAGTAAAGGTCACACTCTTGAACCGGCCTGGAAAGCACAGAAGCACAGCACTTTGCTTGATTTTCAGACATTGTATATGTTTTTTTTATTAATTTCCACTACAGCAGTTTAATCAAATATCACAGCTCAGATACTATTGTTACACAGTTACACATTCAAAGCCAACAAAATACTTTTACAAATGTTTAGTGGTACAGTTTAGTAGGTCAAATCTTAGTAAAAATACTACTAGGGCAGTGGTAGCTTAGTGGTTAAAGTACTGGACTAATAATCGGAAAGTCGCTCATTCAAGCCCCACCACTGCCAAGTTGCCACTATTGGGCCCTTGAGCAAGGCACTTAACCCTGTATTTCATAGACTGCATTAATCACAATTGTCAGTTGCTTTAGATATAAGCGTCTACTAGGTGCTGTAAATGTAAACGTAAATGAGACACACATTCCAAACATTTAATTTAACCCTCCGCAAATATAGAGCACAATAATTTTATTATCATCATTATTATTAATTTACTGAACGTAAGGGACAATACTATAAACTATAAATAATTTCATTTAATTTTAATGTTTAATGTCTAGTTTAATTAAATTATTAATAAAAACAATTATCAGGGTGACTTTAAAAAAAAGCTTTTACACTAGACACACTTTATGATGTGTGCACTCTCAGTGCAGGTCCCAAACCCGGATAAAATAAAGAGGGTTGCATCAGGGAGGGAATTCGACTCTAAGAATTGTGCCAGTTCGGGTATGTGGATCAGAGTGATCCATTGTGTCGACCACCTAATACTGAGTCTTTTATTTTTTTTAAATATGTGGTATTACAATATGAACATGTTTAATCTAGAGCACTATGCTTGTAGTCTGAATAGCCAGATCAGAATTCACATGACTTACTCTGTAATTGTCAGACATGGGGAGAACATGCAAACTCCACACAGAAAGAATCCAGACCACCCCACCTGGGGATTGAACCCAAGACCTTCTTGCTGTGAGGCGACAGTGCTACCCACTGAGCCACCGTGCCGCCCACCTACTCTGTAATTGTCATACATATATCTTAATGTATATAAAACGTAATATTAATATCATATATTAATGTCATGCATGTATATGAATGTATTTGAATATCAAACGAGCTCAGACTTTTCTACCAGCGCAAATCACACTTTGGCTGTCCTTAACAAAGAAAGTTCTAAAGCCCAATAGGATAAATAAAAATCATGACGGCTGATGTTTAACTGAAAATACAAATGGGCAAATTGATTATTAAGAAAGCAATCACTCTAAAAATCATACACGTGTGCATCACCCTGAAAGCCCCTAAAATATTTATTTACATATGCGCTGTTTGGAACGTCTTTTGACTGTACAGGCACAAATTCCTACAGACATACTTCAAGGTCTTGTGAGAGGTCTTCTCAAAAAATAGCTGTGGTCACTATGTAAATACTATTTGTTTTTTTAAATGGGATGTCCAACAAGTTCATGGTCAGATGTCAAAAAAATTTTGCCCACTTACCATATAGGAGCACTTTGTAGTTCTACAATTACTGACTGTAGTCCATCTGTTTCTCTACATACTTTTTTTAGCCTGTTTTTACCCTCTTCTTCAATGGTCAGGACACCAACAGGGCCACTACAGAGTAGGTATTATTTGGGTGGTGGATCATTCTCAGCACTGCAGCGACACCATGGTGGTGTGTTAGAGTGTGTATAGCATATAGTGTCCTTGTGAATGAGTACTGGCATGCTATTAGTTACTAACACAAAATATTGTTTTATGCGTTGACAAGTCCCTACATCTTGATGAGTTATGCCACTGTTGATCCACTGAGACTTCTCCAAGTCTAAGTCTGTAAACCCACGCATTGTCAAAAGAAGCAGGAATCTGAACATCCATATCAGCCCATCACAGACAATCAAATGCATGATTTAAAGCTGTGCAGTAAAAAGTTTAAGAAATGTAATGCACACACAGGACGGATCTTACCTCGTAGTATAAGAACCACCTTGGGATAAGAAAGGTGTCTGGTAGCATTAAAAATCTCCAGTGCTAGAGGGGTCAGCAGGCGGTGACCGTTCACCTAATTCAGTTACATCAGAGCTCATATAACGCGCACAAGGACATACGATCTAAAACTTCTGAATTCATAACCGATCTCTTTTATAAAAGATCTAATACTAATCCGCACCTGGTAAAGTCACGATCCGACCCGATCACTTTGTAAGGACAAGCAGAAAGTCCGATCTCAATGTCACAGGCACTATTCTGTACTCCGGCGAACAGATCGCAGGTCAAAGCGTTCATCAGTGCACTAATCCGACATCACTGCTGTCTACATTTATCTGATTTACTGCTGAGACACTAGATATATCAGCCGTGTGTTTAAACCCTCTTCTCGGCCTCGCTTCGCTTCACGTTTCACACGCACGCCTTGACCTCTTTCGGCATGGAGCATCTTTAGTTCCGCAATCTTCCTGTAGGGAAAAATATACTGAGATCTGATTGGTCGCGGTGCCTCCTACAATCTGCCTGTCAACTCAAAGCCACGCCTACACGTCCCGCCTCTTGAATGCGCATGCAAATCAAAGCCCCATGTGAAACCACGCCTACTTTTAAAGCCATGTGTAAATACCAATGCCTTAGAAATTTGGTTTGTAAACCTGGGCATAGTCGGGATGCTCTGATCAGGGTTGCGGTGGGTCTGGCACCACATGGAAATACCAGTCACAAGGCAACAGCACACACACACAACAGGGACACCATCCATACAGAGCACCACGCACCAAGATGGGGATCTTATTCAGTGAGTCATCTATTTTCCCCTAACTTCTTTGCCCTGGTCAAGGTTGCAGGGGGTTTGACACCAACTGTAAACACTGAGAACAAGGCACCCATGCATTGCAGGGCACCACACACTCAAAGACAGACATCCCAAGTTGCAAACACTCATTACAGGGAGGTACCCCCGGAGCCGGACCTCAACCCCGACCCCCCAAGCCCCCCCTTGCACACACCATAGGATATGGGTGATAACAGAACTTTTAGGAGCTGCTAACTGAGCTACTAAGCTAACTGTTCGCGTGACAAACACATTAAGTGCACTAGATAGTGTGCAAGATAATAGATTTATGTTTCATACACAGTGCACTAGATTGTATATTAGAAAAGAATTTTTGTTCCTTACTTAGTGCACTAGATAGTGTACTAGATAATAGACTTATGTTTCTTACATAATGCTTTAGGTAGCGTATTATTTAACGGATTTAGGTTCCCTACGTAGTGCACAAAATTGTATATCAGATAACGGATTTATGTTCCCTACATAGTGCACTAGATAGTATTTTAGATATGAATTTATGTTTTTGTACATAGTGCACTAGATAATGAATTAGAAAATTGGTTTATGTTTCCTACACAGTGCACTAGATTGTATATCAGATCACGGATTTATGTTCCCTACATAGTGCACTAGATAGTGTATTAGATAATGCATTCATGTTCACTACATAGTGCACTAGAAAGTATAACGATGATATCTGTGTTCCTTACATAGTGCATTACATAATTAATTATGTTCCCTACATAGTGCACTAGATTGTATATTCGGTCATAGATTTATCTTCCCTACTTAGTGCACTAGACAGTATATTAGACAATTGATTTATGTTTCCTACACAGTGCGCTAGATTGAATATCAGATCACGGATTTATGTTCCCTACATAGTGCACTAGATAGTGTATTAGATAACGCATTCATGTTCACTACATAGTGCACTAGAAAGTATAACTAGATGATGATTTGTGTTCCTTACATAGTGCACTAGATAGTGTATTACATAATTAATTATGTTCCCTACATAGTGCACTAGACAGTATATTAGACAATTGATTTATGTTCCCTACACAGTGCGCTAGATTGTATATCAGATAACGGATTTAATACGCAATCGAGGAAAAAAGTCTGTGTCGCCTGCGTGTGTGTGTGTGTGCGTGCGCTCTTGGCCACTCATTCTAGATTCTGGGAGATTTTATCTGACTTGCGGGAGACTTGGGATGTCTGCAAACATCAATTTTCACTAGCTGCGTTACTCTGATCAGAAGGGTGTGGCACACCCTGTACAGAGTGCCAATCTATTGCAGGATACTACACATCTATTTTCACTCACACCCCATTTCACTCACATCCGCAAACTGCATGCGTTAAGAGGGTGGAAGGAAACTGGACTACCAGAGGAAACCCATATAAATACAAGGAAAACTCTTTACAGACTGTGACCGGATGCAAGGTTTAAACCCAGGTACCTGGGAACGTCCATATAACACACTGCACCACCATTCCAATATACACACACAGGCAGGCTTTAATCAGTTCTGCCCAATCTGTTAACTATCAGTCTATACTGATGATACTGTACGTATACTTAACAAATTGGAACAAATCATCAGTGTCTTACTGCCTTTAATACTATGTAGTAATTTGCATCTAAGATGCAATCAGACATGGCCAATCGTGCTTTTTAGATCCCTGCCAGGGCGGTGGTACTACTGAGATTTGAGATAGTGTTTTAGGCTCAGAGGTAGGGTTGGGCGGTATGACGGTATTACGGTATACCGCGGTATTTAAAAATGTTGACGGTATTTAAAAATGGTGACGGTATTTAAAAAAATGTGAAGCACCAAATTTCTGCTTCAGGTTTACCTTGAAAACTAAGACTTTAGGACATTCGCGCATCCTCAGTAAGGGAGGGGTGGGAGGGGTAGGCGGTTGGAGCTCACCGATTGGTTGTAGTGATGGGAATTATGGCTCCTTGAAGGGAGCCGGATCTTTTATCTCGGTTCCTTTTAAAGAGCCGTTCAAAAAAATGACTCCTTGTTCCTCGGAAAGCGCTACTGGGTAAATTATAAGACAGCCCCGATATTAATATCAATGATGAACAATCATGAACATTTTGCTACCTTGCCTTAAATGTAGGCCTAATTCAAACAACACTTAAATGAGAAAAAAAGATTTATTTTAAAAGAAGAGAAAAAACTACAGAGAAGAGACGTACTGTGGTTGCATCGCATTAAGTTTCAGAACAATCCTCTTTTGTGCAGAGATGTGCCTGTGTTTATTTCTGCTTTAAAACATACGCACCATGAAATAATCAGATTTAACATAATTAAACAAGTTTATTTCTTAGTTATTTGTGTTCTCTCTGTAGCTCGGTTACGACTCTCTCTCTCTGTGTGTGTGTGTGTGTGTGTGCACGCGTCTTGCTCGCTCAATATTAAAAGTGTTTTCGGATTTAAATTTCGACAATAAACAGCTCTTATTATGACTGACTGATTCCTTCTACTGATGCCAAGCTGAATGGGTGGATTACAGCCGGTAAGAACTGCGCAGAAATAAAAAAATATATATAAAGAGACGCATTTACACTTATGCGTGAAATATTTATTATAGATCAGACAGGATAAGCAATGTTTGACGTTCTGATTGTTTAATTTTTTTAAATAAAACATTTGAATACTGCGATTACACTGTAAAGTTTGTACACTGTAAAGTTTGTCCACCCCCCCGCGGTAATACCGTATACCGCAGTATTTTCTGAAGACGGTATGAAAATCAGCAATACCGCCCAACCCTACTCAGAGGTATTAACGACATAGTAGGTACATCACTTAATCCTTCTCCGATTCCTGCTAGTGCTTAATGTAAATGAAAAGTTTTGCCTCCACCATAACACCTGGAGCAATTTGCAAATTTGCAACCATATGGCTAAATTGAAGGCTTTCCTCAGCTCTTTTTCGACCAGCATGGAATGGGTTCTGTTCGGGTTTGTGCACCTAATTTTAAACCATTTGGCACATTTTAACCAAAAAATGAACATTTGTTTCCAGCTGGAAGCAAAGAATAGTGACATCTAGGGCTGGGCGATATGGATCAAAAATAATATCTCGATATTTTTTAGCTGAACGGCGATATACGATATATATCTCGATATTTTTTCATCCCATAAGGTAATAACAAAAAGACACTTCTGAGACAAAGCTACATGTTCCAATTTTTTTACAGGCACTTTTATTAACATTCATGCTGGGGAAGCTTCACACAAGAACTATTTTTCCTTAAAAAAAAAAAAGAACTATTCTAAGAAAAAGTTTGTTGTTTTCTAACGTCTCACCTGTCGTGTAATGTTAATTACAAATGTACTGTCTGGCCCTTTAAGAATGTTAAGTGTACTTTAGGGCGCAGGGAGCGAGTGTGTAGGGAAGATATTAGAATTGATCGTTTCCAACTGTGCTTATGTTCTTATGTTGTTTTGCACTGAGCTTGTATGACATTAAAACCCCCCTCAGCGTTCTGCTTCATGCACTTTATTATTATTTAACAGCTTTATTTGTTGTTTAATTGCTGTTTGCTCCTTGTTTACTGTAGAGTTAGTTCATGCAATTTTATAAATTTTTGGATGTTTATTTGCTGACAACAAGAAATACTATAATACAAGATAAATAAATAAATGACGTCTCGGACGTCGGGCGATCGTCCAATATAAACTAACATGACCACGTACAACATCCAGTACAGAAATCACTCCCCATAATGTTTGTTTTTTTACAGATAGAGCAAATATATGTACGTCAAATATACAAACATTATACAAAAAATATATACACAAGAGTCAGTACAACAGGAGACGCACCGTTACATTATTATTATTTGCTCAACACTTGCATGATTTACACTGTTTATATATGAAGTAAATACGTGCATGTCAGCGCTTGTATGTTTATTTCCGTTTTCCAATATTGGTTTTTAAAACGAATAACGACTCGTTTTCTTGTTTTTCAACTTTGGGATTTGAAGTAAAAAACGAATGACCAAAGGTACACAGAGCTCGAACCTTTTGTCTGGACTTGTTTTCAGCATTCTCTACAGAATACATTATTCCGCTGCTCATCTGACACTTCTCCACCACTGAATCCGAACCATCTCCAAATAACTGAGCCATTATTATTCTATTTACTAACCAGCTCCTCAACCGTCTAAATGCTATCATGGGAGTTTTACTTACAGAAATGTGTTCTGAGGGCAGAAAGAATTGGCGGTGGGGAGGGGCGAGTTGTGTTCAGTGAGGGAGAGGGGCGGGGCAGGTGAACATGTGCAGAGACAAACTGGGAGAAGAGAAAGACGAACTGTCGGATCTAATTGGAACGCGACATCGATATCAATATAAGCAATATTGTCTTATCTTATATCGCGTATGAAAATATATCGATATATTATAAAATCTCGATATATCGCCCAGCCCTAGTGACACCCATTGGCAACAATGACGTCTTCTTGTTACCAGTAATGACCCATGCTCACTTTTTGGATAAAACAAACATCTGGAACAACAGCACAAATGCTCGGCTCACAGGTAATCTGTGTACTCCACCAACTTGTTACTACTTCTTATTTCCATTGTGCATTGTGAATTGCCCTTCAGTGATGACGCATCCTTGGTTCCAATAAAAACTGGTTCAAATGTGGGCTGATTCTCTGAATAGCACCACGGTTCTAAGAAGCCACAGTTATTTTGGTCAAAATCAGCTGTATGTCTATTAACGTTTCATCTTCAGCCCTGATTCCTCTGTCCTGGCTTCTTTCAGACTTAGGAATCAAGGAAAGGAAATAAAGGAAAAGGATGCACACATAACATCAACAGGGTAAACGTGATGAAATATCAGTAGCACTGATATTGAAGTTTTACAAGCCGCAGGGGTCAGGAGAGTGCATATGAAGGAATTGGATACATCCAAATCAAAACATTGCAATGGTGGTGGTGAAATTTGAGTACATCCATAAGAAGCATTTAAGGTTAGTGAGGTTGCAGCAGTGATTAACAAGTGGTGTACAGAGTCCTGTTAACACAACCAGTGTTCCATATACTTTATCTGCCAAGCAATGTGGCTGTGTAAATTACCACAAGTCGTAAATAAACAGTAATATGTCATTACACAAGAATCCTCTCTAAACATAAGTTATATAATGGGAAAAACCCAGCATTCTGTAGGCTTGTTTTACTTTCACTTGATTGCTTAGTGGTAGGGATCTTTTTTGATTGCATTACAGGTCATCTAAAAAAGATAATACTACTTCAAAGTGTACTTCTTTTTCTTTTTCCACTAGAACATAAGTTCATCAGATTAATTTTCTCCCTAGTGTGAGTTAATACCAAAAACGCATTCACACACAATAAAAAGCAACAGAACTAATAAAGATAAAATCTTGATAAACAGCACTGTATGGATTTCTGTTAACAATATTTGTTAGGGAGACCATACGTCCATTTTTTTCCCGGACATGTCCTCTTTTTTGGACCTGAAAAATGCGTTCGAGTGGGATTTCTAATTCACCAAAATGTCCAGGATTCGGCTTTTGTAGTCTGTTTTTGCACTGATTTCACCTTTCTCTTTTCAGACAAATTATAGAAAAAAATCTGTGCTTTTGTCTCTTTCTGGGTCCTTTGTGAGAAAAGTGTTCAATAAAGGTGTTAGTTCAGCAAAACAAAAAACTGCAGCTAAAGGAGAGTCCGTCAGGTAAATGAACTATTGTGTGAAATTGTGTTACTGCTAGGGATGTAACGATTCACCACATGACAGTTAATAATCGATTCAAAAATTCTACATGTAAAATAATTTGATGTTCACTTTAAACAGCAGAGGGCACTGGCGCTATACACCTTGCCTGGTTGACGTCACTGGCGCTACATGTCTGGTTGCCAAATTCGGGGTTTTTCAGCCACATTGTGCTTAATTCAAAACTGTTTTGCATAGTTTGTACCTACCTCAGAAATAAAAGGCCATTCATTATATAGATAAATAAAATATAATCACAAATACAGTATTTTATTTTCTTTTTTAAGAGAAATAATACAGTAGACCCTTGAGTTACGAACGGTTTACCATACAAACATTTTGGGTTACGAACGATCTTTTTCAACTTAATGTACGAACAAATTTTGGATTACGAACCGAAATTCGCGAAACACGTGACGTCATGAACAAGTTGCCTCCGATCGTCTCTCTCTCTCTCTCTCTCTCTCTCTCTCTCTCTCTCTCTCTCTCTCTCTCTCTCTCTCTCTCTCTCTCTCTCTCTCTCTCTCTCTATATATATATATATATATATATATATATATATATATATATATATATATATATATATATATTAGGGCTGTCAAACGATAAAATTTTTTAATTGCGATTAATCTCAGAATTTCATGTAGTTAATCGCGATTAATCGCATAAAAAAAAATCTGTGTAAATGTTATAGAAAAGAAGGATTTTTAAGTGAAATGTTACAATTAAAATGGTGAACACATTTTATGCTAAATGTACTGATGTTAAAAACTGCTGGGACAAGAGAAAACTGTAAGGGAGTTTTTGTAACAGACTTTTCTGTGGTTGTATCGTGACAATGGTTTGATGGTTTGATAGATAGATAGATAGATAGATAGATAGATAGATAGATAGATAGATAGATAGATAGATAGATAGATAGATAGATAGATAGATAGATAGATAGATAGATAGATAGATAGACAGACAGACAGACAGACAGACAGACAGACAGACAGAGACAGACAGACAGAGACAGACAGACAGATAGAACCGAGTCTTTCTTGTTATTTACATAAAATGAATAACTGTAATGATGCATAAAGTATATTGCTAGTGTAAAAATTGAATAGTAATTAAACTATCAGATTATTAAATAGTAAAGTGACATGTGACAATATTGCACAATTAGGCCAATATAGCCACATATATACAGTACATGCACATATATACCCATATTCATACATATTCACACATGTAAATACCCATATACATATTCACATATGCAAATACATACACACATACTCAAGTACATATATGCAAATACATACATACTGTATATATACTGTAGTATGGACGTTTCTACACGAAGTGAGTGTGTTTTGACCCTTTGGGGCTTCCATAGTTCATGGACTAGCGTGCTTGACTCAGCTGTCCGGTATTCGGTACTCGGTACAATACCACGCTGGGTTATATTATTTTAACAAACCGCAAATAAACAACGGTGGCAAGTCCGACATTAAATCGTTTGTTCTACCAGTCAAGTCTCAACATGAAATACAATTTGCGTTAACGGCACTATTTTTTTTAATCGCGTTAAATTGAGATCACGTTAATGCGTTATTATCGCGTTAACTTCGACAGCCCTAATATATATATATATATATATATATATATATATATATATATATATATATATATATATATATATATATATGTATATATGTATATATATATATATATACATATACAGGGGTTGGACAAAATAACTGAAACACCTGTCATTTTAGTGTGGGAGGTTTCATGGCTAAATTGGACCAGTCTGGTGACCAATCTTCATTAATTGCACATTGCACCAGTAAGAGCAGAGTGTGAAGGTTCAATTAGCAGGGTAAGAGCACAGTTTTGCTCAAAATATTGCAATGCACACAACATTATGGGTGACATACCAGAGTTCAAAAGAGGACAAATTGTTGGTGCACGTCTTGCTGGCGCATCTGTGACCAAGACAGCAAGTCTTTGTGATGTATCAAGAGCCACGGTATCCAGGGTAATGTCAGCATACCACCAAGAAGGACAAACCACATCCAACAGGATTAACTGTGGACGCAAGAGGAAGCTGTCTGAAAGGGATGTTCGGGTGCTAACCCGGATTGTATCCAAAAAACATAAAACCACGGCTGCCCAAATCACGGCAGAATTAAATGTGCACCTCAACTCTCCTGTTTCCACCAGAACTGTCCGTCGGGAGCTCCACAGGGTCGATATACACGGCCGGGCTGCTATAGCCAAACCTTTGGTCACTCGTGCCAATGCCAAACGTCGGTTTCAATGGTGCAAGGAGCGCAAATCTTGGGCTGTGGACAATGTGAAACATGTATTGTTCTCTGATGAGTCCACCTTTACTGTTTTCCCCACATCCGGGAGAGTTACGGTGTGGAGAAGCCCCAAAGAAGCGTACCACCCAGACTGTTGCATGCCCAGAGTGAAGCATGGGGGTGGATCAGTGATGGTTTGGGCTGCCATATCATGGCATTCCCTTGGCCCAATACTTGTGCTAGATGGGCACGTCACTGCCAAGGACTACCGAACCATTCTGGAGGACCATGTGCATCCAATGGCGGTGCCGTGTATCAGGATGACAATGCACCAATACACACAGCAAGACTGGTGAAAGATTGGTTTGATGAACATGAAAGTGAAGTTGAACATCTCCCATGGCCTGCACAGTCACCAGATCAAAATATTATTGAGCCACTTTGGGGTGTTTTGGAGAAGCGAGTCAGGAAACGTTTTCCTCCACCAGCATCACGTAGTGACCTGGCCACTATCCTGCAAGAAGAATGGCTTAAAATCCCTCTGACCACTGTGCAGGACTTGTATATGTCATTTCCAAGACAAATTGACACTGTATTGGCCGCAAAAGGAGGCCCTACACCATACTAATAAATTATTGTGGTCTAAAACCAGGTGTTTCAGTTATTTTGTCCAACCCTTGTATATACATATATATACAGTGAGCGAACATTTAGACAGCAGACGTATATTTTGTAAAATTGTGCAGAGAGAGCTCAGTGTTGAGAAAATGAACAAATCTATTACATTTGTTGTTGTATAATTACTCCTGCCAGTAGCTGTCACTGTGTATCAGACAGAGGGGACAGTGAGTGAGAGAGAAGAAGGAATTCGGCTCAGTAAAGTATTCTTTCTTTCGTGCAATCACACCTACAAAATACAACACTATTGAAATAAAGAAGAAAATAATAGAGAAATATGAGAGCTATTGTTGTTTCTGGTAGATACATTTTATATAAAAAGAAGGAAATTTATTATGGTGTATGGTACAGCACACATACTGAAATGTGATGTGTGTTTTATGTACAGTACTACAGTGTATTGTTGTTTATTCTATACTATAGGGAAAATATACTTGTATTTATAACAAAAAAAATGTAAGACATTAGAGAGGTTAGGTAAGGGGGTGGTGTGGGAGGTCTGGCACAGATTAATTCTGTTTACATTATTTCCTATGGGAAAAAATAGGTTTAACTAATGAACATTTTGACTTAAGAACAGCCCTTCGGAACCAATTAAATTCGTAAGTCAAGGGTCTATTGGTTGTTTTTATTGTTTCGGGCCAAACGCTGAATGTAAGGAAATAAGATTATCTGACCATAAAACATTTGATAGTTGAGCACCCCAAACCCCCGCAAGTGTCCTGTTTTTTAAAAAACCAAAATATGGTCACCTTATAACAGTGTTCCATACAGTGAGCGTTGGCTTTTATTACTTAACTATAACTGTTTTATTACTATAACTATAACTGACAGGTAGAACTTGGCTTGACATTAGCTTATTATTGGCATAATCTCTACACATGCTGCATCATCACACTGACGTATACAGTAATTGTTAAACAATGTACGAAACGTTTACAAATTAAAAATGTACGGAATACCGTGATAGTTAGCAACTCACCAGAAAGGGCGATGATGTTATGACAAATACTCAGGCATCTTGTTTAGGGTCCAGGGAAACAATATTCCAAAATATTCCAATGCAGTTCGTTTATACTAAATACTAACCTTACAAATATAACAGTAACAAGAAAGGTTAATAATTTTACCAACCCAATTTACCTTTCTGTATCAAATAGTGAAAGTAAATTAGCATTAGCACGCTAAGCTAGTCTAAGATAGAGTTCGGTTCGAAAATAAATATATAACGATACCACAATGACACTCAGTGTACACTACTAAAATATCAATAATAAGTCGTTTGAATACAATTCATTAATTCCTAGCGGTTATACAACGCGAATAATTGTGTACTTTATAAGTATTAGTCGTTTTCATCAGACTACGATGCATGACAGCTTCTTTAGTGAATAAATGGCGGTTAGCAATGTTATGTAATAGAGCGTTAGCGCCACTGGATGGACTGGAGTGTAACAGTTGGTACACCCCGGACATAGCAGACATCCCAAGTTGCAAAAACTCATTTTAGGAAGGTACCCCCCTCCCCCGCTCAGGTAAACACCTGCCATCCCACCCCATGCCTTCCGCCAACCATCCCAGGGTGTTCCTTATTTCCAGTTTTGAAAGCTGGCAACCCTAGTGATAACAGAACTTTTAGGTGCTGCTAACTGTTCGCGTCACAAACACTGTGCACTAGATAGTGTGAAAGATAATAGATTAATGTTCCCTACATAGTGTACTAGTTTGTATATTAGAAAATAATTTATGTTCCTTAGTGCACTAGATAGTGTACTAGATAATAGACTTATGTTTCTTACATAATGCTTTAAGTAGCATATTAGTTAACGGATTTAGGTTCCCTACATAGTGCACATAGTGCACTGCTCCCCGATCTCGTATTGAATTTGTTATCTGATATACAATCTAGCGCAGTGTAAGGAACATAAATCAATTGTTTAATATACTGTGTAGTGCACTATGTAGGGAACATAAATCCGTTATCTGATATAATATTTAGTTCACTATGTAGGGAACATAAATAATTCTATCTATCTATCTATCTATCTATCTATCTATCTATCTATCTATCTATGTAATACACTATCTAGTGCACTATGTAAGGAACACAAATCATCATCTACTTATACTTTCTAGTGCACTATGTAGTGAACATAAATGCGGTATCTAATACACTATCTAGTGCACTGTGTAGGGAACATAAATCAGTGATCTGATATACAATCTAGTGCACTGTGTAGGGAACATAAACCAATTGTCTAATTCACTATCTAGTGCACTATGTAGGGAACATAAATCTGTTATCTGATATACAATTTAGTGCACTATGTAGGGAACCTAAATCTGTTAACTAATACGCTACCTAAAGCATTATGTAAGAAACATAAGTCTATTATCTATGTACACTATCTAGTGCACTAAGTGAGGAACATAAATTCATATCTAAAATCTAGTCATCCCTTGTACGGATTCTTCACACCAATAAGTGGCACCCCTTCAAGATTCAGCTGCAGCAGAAACAATCAGAAAATGACCAAGACAGACGTGTCGAGTTCTGCGCCTGGGCGTTAGAGCAACAATAACAGAATCCCGCATTCGCACACGGCATTCTGTTCAGTGACGAGGCCCTTTTTTTTTGTCAGTGGTGAGGTCAACCACCAGAACGTGACGTACAGGAATGGCGAAAACCATCACTGGATGTGTGTTACACTTAATAATATAAAACTTTTTTTGGAACAATATGATGAAAACTTTAAAAGCTATTGAAGTTAATAAATAAAAATCTGTTTTTATTAGAGTATTGTAGAGTCAGTTTCAGTGATTTAATTCTCACAAACGAGTCTGTTAAAGTCCGCGCTGTGTATTTACTTAAAGATAAAGTTCCTGCTACATGTGTTATTGAGTCAGAGCTTATTAAAAGACACAAGAATCTGAC
Organism: Trichomycterus rosablanca; assembly: GCF_030014385.1. Lineage (NCBI taxonomy): Eukaryota > Metazoa > Chordata > Actinopteri > Siluriformes > Trichomycteridae > Trichomycterus > Trichomycterus rosablanca. The sequence continues at coordinate 32,663,532 of NC_085994.1, read as the reverse complement.
GACGGAAAATCTCGTCAACGGCTAAACTGTTACCTGGAAAGTGAGAAATGGATAAAAAGACGTTGGTGAAGCGGCGCGCTGCTAAACCCTGAAGTTCGATGGTAAGTCATAAACTTAAACAGTTTATAATAATAAACAATGATATCTTCACTATGCCTGAAATGTTATTAAAAATAAGTGCCCATTTTAGAAAGCCGAAAATAACACAGGTGTCAGGATTATATGTCTTCAAATTAGTTACTTGGGACGTTAGCTAAACTATAACATTAGCATTAACAGTGTGTTAGCTGACGTTAGTTGATTGTGTGCTTTTTAAATGTTTAGTAATGCTTGCAACGCGTTAAGACTGGTGCAATTACTTAGTTTTTGCTGGACCTCCACTATTTTAAGAGCAACAAGGTTAACGTCCATATTTAATTAATGTATATATATATATATATATATATGTGTCTTATTTATACACATATCTCTACATTAATTAAATGTGGACGTTAACCTTGTTGCTCTTAAAATAGTGGAGGTCCAGCTTTTTCTTTTGAATAATTGTGTGCTTTAAATTATTGCTGTGAAGCTGGGGCAGTTGATCAAAGTTTATATGATTTATTCAGAAAATGTCTATTAACACACATTTCAGGTTTTTCCTACTCTTATAAGACTTGGGCACCACCTAAGCCCAAGCCCAGTGACCACACCACGTAAGCCCACCAACAACCCAGGGAAAACCCTGCATTTGTGCCACTGTGTTTAAGCTATTGTAGCATTCTGTTAACTACATATTTTAAATATGAAATAAAAAACAGTATTTTTATTCCAGGAAAATGGCCACATGTCAAGGAAGGCTGCTGAGTTTGAGAGAGTCTTAGTGTCCAACAGAGAAGACCTGGGTATTGTAGATAACAGTATCTGCCTACATTTATATCAGCACATAAGGACATGTTTTCCATATTCTAGTTCATGATAGCAGCAAGTTTGATATTCAGTCCATTGCTTTACTATCACATCCACAGAATGTTACTGTTTTTGTAGCCTCAGATAACTACATATTCTAAATCATTTCATTCTAGGACTATGCTGTAAAGGAGAAAATTACAAGGAGGCCTGGATCTGGGAAACTTAAAGTAAGTGCTAGTTGATACAGTTTTGGTGCTGACAATGTCTATTCATCCATCTTTGTGCCCGCCTGCCCATCTATACATGCTTAAAGCCCTGACTGTTTTCAACTTCTGTTGGGTGTGTTACCACAGGGTGAATGCTAAACTGTGTACTGATTGCATAGCTGCTGATATAAATTATTTGATTCTTTTTCAGTCTACTAGTGAATCAGATGGGCCATGCCGATCCATCTTAAGGCAGTCAGAGCTGCTAAAATAATGAAATTAAAAAAAAAAGATCTGTCTGCGTCAGTGCATTAGTGCAGATGAAGGTAAGTCATGTTTTTCAGCAATAAATATTTTTTGCACAATAAGTATTAATGGTGAGATCACAAAGTTTATATATCTCGTCATATATTGAGCACTCAAACAACAGATTATATATAAAAAATAAAATACACGGTACTTTGTCTGTCACTTTAACTTCTGCTTAAGATCAATCAATCTTTTTAACATGTATAAACATATGTTTGCATTTATATATTGATACGCTCACCAAGTATATGCCTTATGATACATCAGATGTAAGGCATTGCTGATCAAGTATATTAGGGCCCCTGTAGCTTAAAGGTGATGGCGGCAAATGTTTGATTATTTATTTATTATTTTTCAAAGGTGGACAAACATATTTTTCCCATGGAGGAGGTCCAAAAAGTGTACTTCACCAGCAAATTCAATGATGTGGACAAGCTAGGAAAACAAGAGGTGTAATTCATTTCACAATTCTCGCCCCACACACACACAAAGACATAGGACACATCCAAGCACCCAATACTGCCATAATTAAATGCATAGTGAATGATTATGAATGAGATTTTTCATTATGTATGTATAGAGTTTATATATATAGATTTATACCACAATACATTATTCAGTTATATAATTGTATATATTACTGTATAATAAAATTATATTATTGTATAATTACCATCGTAAAATAAATTATTAAGTGTAATATAATTGTTATTATATAACAAATACAATCTATTACTATTATTTTCTATATTACTATTATTATAGAACATTTAACATTGCAATATACATTGCCAAGTTGGTAAATGTGTTATCAGTTTACCATTTAGAAGGAATCCTTACCAGTTGATTTTGTGCGTGTTTGAAATTATACCATTGCTTAATAAATGGCAAAGAGCCAAAGATACAGTTCTGAGTTGTGAGATCTATACACTGTATTGTATTGTATAATTGATGTCAAAGTACAGTAATTATAGTCAAAGTAAACTGTGAAGTTCAGAGTAAAACTGTTTACCAAGTTTACAATGGAACTGTTAAACATCACAGTAAAATAATCAATCAGGTTTACAGTTTTACTATGAAATTGTTATAGTAGAACTGTGAAATAATTTATGGTCAAACTGTGAAAGTTTACAGTAAAACTGTCAACTAGATTACTATGAAATTTCACAGTAGAACCATGAAGTGGCCAAATTACCATCAATTCATAGTAGAACTGTAAAATAATTCAGTTTTACTATGAAATTGTTTACAGTAGAACTGTGAAATAATTCAGTGTTTTACTGTGAAAGTTCATAGTGGAACTGTCAACTAGATTACTATGAAAGTTCACAGTAGAACCATGAAGTGGCCAAATTACCATCAAAAATTCATAGTAGAACTGTAAAATATTTCACAGTTTTAATATGAAATTTCACAGTACATTTTTTCCTGGGTATGATTAACACTAAAAACTATTGCAGTTAAAAGTTTAAAAATATGAATTGTAGTGTGTTATGTGGGTATTTCTTGAAACAATAAAAACTTTTTCAGAGAAATGTGATAAATATTTTAAAAGCTATTGAAGTTTAAAAAAGGCTAAATACTTGCAATGCTATTGAGTTTTTTGCTATGCTGTGTATTCCAATGGTATTATTGTCATGGATTAAATCAGTTTTTTCATATGTATTAAACAGTAAAAGTGTAAAAATATGAATTGTAGTGTGTTGTGGGTATTTCTTGATACAATAAAATATGTTTCAGAGAAATTTGATACATTATTGAAAAGTTATTGAAGTTTAAAAAAGGCTAAATACTTGCAATGCTTTTGTGGTTTTTGCTGTTGTGTTTTCCAATGGTATTATTGTCATGGATAAAATCACTTTTTTCTTAGGTATTAAACAAATAAAGTTTAAAAATATGAATTGTAGTTTGTTATGTGGGTATTTCTTGAAACAATAAAATGCGTTTCAGAAAAAAATTGATTAATATTTTAAAAGCTATTGAAGTTTAAAAAAGGCTAAATACTTGCAATGCTATTGAGGTTTTTGCTATGTTGTGTATTCCAATGGTATTATTGTCATGGATAATATCAGTTTTTTCATATGTATTAAACAGTAAAAGTGTAAAAATATGAATTGTAGTGTGTTGTGGGTATTTCTTGATACAATAAAATATGTTTCAGAGAAATTTGATACATTATTGAAAAGTTATTGAAGTTTAAAAAAGGCTAAATACTTGCAATGCTTTTGTGGTTTTTGCTATGCTGTGTATTCCAATGGTATAATTGTCATTGATAAAATTAGTTTTTTCTTAGGTATTAAACGGTAAATGTTTAAAAATATGAACTGTAGTGTGTTATGTGGGTATTTCTTGACACAATAAAAGGAGTTTCAGAGAAATTTGATGAATATTTTAAAAGCTATTGAAGTTTTAAAAAGGCTAAATACTTGCAATGCTATTGAGGTTTTTGCTATGATTGAAGTTTAAAAAAGGCTAAACATGCAATGCTATTGAGGTTTTTGCTATGATTGAAGTTTAAAAAAGGCTAAACATGCAATGCTTTTGAGGTTTTTGCTATGCTGTGTATTCCAATGGTATTATTGTCATGGATAAAATCAGTTTTTTCATAGATATTAAACAGTAAAAGTTTAAAAATATGAATTGAAGTGTGTTATTTGGGTATTTCTTGTTACAATAAAACGAGTTTCAGAGAAATTTGATAATTATTTTAAAAGCTATTGAAGTTTAAAAAAGGCTAAATACTTGCAATGCTATTGAGGTTTTTGCTATGCTGTGTATTCCAATGGTATTATTATCATGGATAAAATCAGTTCTTTCTTAGGTATTAAACGGTAAAAGTTTAAAAATAAGAATTGCAGTTTGTTATGTGGGTATTTCTTGAAACAATAAAATGCGTTTTAGAGAAATTTGATGAATATTTTAAAAGCTATTGAAGTTTAAAAAAGGCTAAATACTTGCAATGCTATTAAGGTCTTTGCTATGCTGTGTATTCCAATGGTATTATTGTCATGGATAAAATCAGTTTTTTCTTAGGTATTAAACGGCAAAAGTTTGAAAATATGAATTGTAGTGTGTTATTTTAGTATTTCTTGATACAATAAAATGCGTTTCAGAGAAATTTGATAAATATTTTAAAAGCTGTTGAAGTTTAAAAAAGGCTAAATACTTGCAATGCTATTAAGGTCTTTGCTATGCTGTGTATTCCAATGGTATTATGGTCATGGATAAAATCAGTTTTCTCTCAGGTATTAAATGGTAAAAGTTTGAAAATATGAATTGTAGTGTGTTATGTGGGTATTTCTTGATACAATAAAACGCGTTTCAGAGAAATTTGATAAATATTTTAAAAGCTGTTGAAGTTTAAAAAAGGCTAAATACTTGCAATGCTATTAAGGTCTTTGCTATGCTGTGTATTCCAATGATATTATTGTCATGAATAAAATAAGTTTTTTCTTAGGTATTAAACAGTAAAAATTTTAAAATAGGAATTGTAGTGTGTTATGTGGGTATTTCTTGTCTGGCTCATAGAGTCCAAGTTTCGCTGCCATACAGGAGTGTGCTCACTACACACGCTCTGTAGACTTGGACCTTAGTGTGTTCTGTCAGCTTTCTGTTGTTCCACACTCTCTTTGCCAGTCTGGACATAGTCGTAGAGGCCTTGCCAATGCGCTTGTTCAGCTCACTCAAGAGAAAAAGAGTCTGAGATTGTCGACCCTAGGTACACAAAGTCACAGACCACTTCCAGTTCATGTTCTGATATGCAGATGTTAGGTGGAAGGTCCACATCTTGTCCCATGACCTGAGTTTTCTTTAAACTGATTGTAAGCCCAAAGTCGCAGCAAGCCTCACTGAAGCAATTCATGAGCAGCTGAAGGTCGCCCTCTGAGTGAGTGGTGATTGCTGCATCGTCTGCAAAAAGGAAGTCACGCAGGCATTTCAACTGCACCTTAGACAACGCCCTCAGTCTGGAGAGCTTGAACAGCTTTCCATCTGCTCTGGTGCGAAGGTAGAGGCCTTCAGTGGAGGACCCGAAGGCGTGCTTTAGCAGGATGGAAAAGAAGATTCCAAATAGGGTGGGGGCGAGGACACCCCTGCTTCACTCCACTTCGGATGTCAAATGCTCTTGAAGTGGAACCATCATAGACCACTGTGCCCTTCATGTTTTTGTGGAAGGACCTTATGATGCTGAGGAGCCTTGGAGGACATCCAATCTTTGGGAGGATTTTGAAGAGACCATCCCTGCTGACATGGTCGAAAGCCTTTGTGAGGTCGATGAAAGCGATGTAGAGGGGCTGTCTTTGTTCCCTGCATTTCTCCTGCAGCTGTCTCAAGGAGAAGACCATATCAGTGGTGTACCTGTTCCTCCGGAACCCGCACTGAGATTCTGGATAGATTCTCTCCGCGAGGACTTGTAGTCTTTTAAGTGCAACTCTGGCAAAAAGCTTCCCGACAGTGCTGAGGAGTGAGATACCACGGTAGTTATTGCAGTCACTTCTGTCTCCTTTGTTCTTGTACAAGGTGACTATGTTTGCATCTCTCATGTCTTGTGGGACTTTGCCCTCTCTCCAGCAGAGGCACAGGATCTTGTGTAGCTCTTGCAGGATGGGACCCTTGCAGCATTTCAAAACTTCGACTGGGATGCTGTCTTTTCCTGTGGCCTTTCCAGAAGAAAGGGCGCCGAGGGCCTCATCGAGTTCCGAGAGGGTAGGTTCTCTGTCAAGCTCCTCCAAAGTGGGCAGACACTCAATTGCATTCAGGGCATCCTCAGTGACCATGTTCTCCTGTGAGTACAGCTCAGAGTAGTGCTCCACCCAAACCTCCATCTGCTGTACTCGATCCTGAATGACCTCTCCTGTGGCAGACTTCAGAGGAGCAGTTTTTCTCTGGATAGGGCCCAGCACCTGCTTGATCCCCTCATACATGCCCTTGACATTACCTGTATCGGATGCAGCCTGGATCTGAGAGCAGAGCTGAAGCCAGTATTCATTGGCACATTGCCTAGCACATCTCTGGACCTTGGCGCGAGCAGTTCTCAAGGCCAGCAGGTTTCTATCACTGGGGCAAGCTTTCTTTGCCATCAGTGCATGCCTCTTTTCTTCGATGGTGGGCATGATTTTATCAGAGTGTGCCTCGAACCAGTCCACTGATTTGTTAGTTTTCTTGCCAAATGTGGACATTGCAGCATTGTAGACGGTGTCCCTGAAGCGTTCCCATCTTTCTTGGGCATCAGTACCAGAAGAACCCTGAAGTGAGGTCTCCAACAGGCATGCAAACTTTCTTACTTTTGCCTGGTCCCTTGTCTTGCTGGTGTCAATGCGAGGCCTGCCCTCTTTTTTGGAGCGGTGCAGCTTCCTTGCACACAATTTCACCTTGCTACATACCAAGGAGTGGTCTGTGTCGCAATCAGCACTTTGAAAGCTGCGTGTGATCTTGACGCTGGGAAGGCTGGAACGCCTTGTAAGAATCAGGTCAAGCTGATGCCAGTGCTTGGATCGTGGGTGTCTCCAGGAGACACTGTGTTGGGCCTTCGTGTTGAAGAAAGTGTTGCTGACGCAGAGTCCTTGATGGCAGCAGAATTCCAACAAGCGTTGCCCGTTTTCATTTATCTTGCCTATGCCAAACTGGCCCAGACAGGTAGGCCAAGAGTTGTAGTCAGCACCCACTCTGGCGTTGAAATCACCAAGGATGAAAAGAGATTCATTTTCTGGAATGTTCCTGACTGTGTCGTTCAGATCATCATAGAACTTGTCTTTGATTTCCACAGGGGATGTTAGAGTTGGCGCATAGGCGCTAATTAAGCTGACTGGTCCTGTTGAGGTATGGAGCTGGAGAGACAGGATGCGCTCAGTACCCTTGGTAGATAGGGTGATGGACCCCAGCAAGCTGTTTCGGACAGCAAACCCTACTCCATGTTCTCTGGACATTTCTAGCGATTTTCCTTTCCAGAAAAAAGAGAAATATCTTTCCCTCACAGATCCTGATCCTGGGAGTCTGGTCTCTTGAAGAGCAACTATGTCCATCTGCAGTCTGTTCAGTTCCTTGTCTATGACCGCTGTCTTGCGAGCATCATTAACTGCTTCCAAGTCATCAGAGTAGCCTGGTGTCATTGTTCTAATGTTCCATGTGCCCAGCTTTAAAGCTGAGGACTTGTGCTGTTTCTTTTTCCTGTCGAAAGGTGCAGAGTTGTCGAACCGCTTATCGGATTTTGCCCTACACCCCACGCACCCTGTGAGGTAAGCGGACCGTGGCGGGGCAGCACCTTTTTAGCTGGGGGCTGCCCAGCTTGAGGCGGGCGGTAGCTGCCCAATGAGATGCGATGATCTCTCCCACCGTCGAAAGTAGCCCCTGGCGTCCAGCTCTACGCCAATCAAGCACTGGACTTATAACCGGTAAACTGCTTCCTTCCGTGTTGTGTCTACTCCGTAAAGCGTAGCTGGAGTATCCTCTCCAGTACACAAAGCCTGGGTATTAAGATACGAGAGACAAACTGTTACCCCATGCAGTAGGTCCCCCCTCTCCACAGCACTGAAATGGTCCACTGGAATGGCAGTGCCAGTACACGTGGTTCCAGAGCCGTCGCAGGAGTTGCCAGAACGTTGTTGTAACAACCTCGAACTGCCTTAGGGACTCCAGCTCCGGATTTTTCCTCGAGGTTTACTCCTGAAGCCTTTCCTGAAGATAGGTATAGCCGCAAGGCAGCGGAGGTTTAAGTTTTCCTTCTTTCCTTTTAACGGGGTAAGGTTGCTGGCCCGACACCCAACCCTGCTCCTTTTACATCCGGGCTTGGGACCGGCATTGGCGGAGTATATTATAACATTACTATAACAAATCTAAATAAACATGTTAAACCCTGATCTACACTACATTACTAAACAACCCTAAATAAACATGTTAAACCCTGATCTACACTACATTACCATAACAATTCTAAATAAACATGTTAAACCCTGATCTACACTACATTACCATAACAATTCTAAATAAACATGTTAAACCCTGATCTACACTACATTACCATAACAATTCTAAATAAACATGTTAAACCCTGATCTACACAACATTACCATAACAATTCTAAATAAACATGTTAAACCCTGATCTACACAACATTACCATAACAATTCTAAATAAACATGTTAAACCCTGATCTACACTACATTACCACAACAATTCTAAATAAACATGTTAAACCCTGATCTACACAACATTACCATAACAATTCTAAATAAACATGTTAAACCCTGATCTACACTACATTACCATAACAATTCTAAATAAACATGTTAAACCCTGATCTACACAACATTACCATAACAATTCTAAATAAACATGTTAAACCCTGATCTACACAACATCACTAAATAAACATGTTAAACCCTGATACCTAACCTAACCGTATACTTGTTTAATATTATATAATAGTGTGTATGCTAAACACTATATATTGTTTAAATCTGTAGTCTTTGGTTATGTTTAGCACAAATGCCCTTTAATTGACTGAATGTTCTGGCACATAATGTGCATTTACAGACAAGATCCACTCCGGAAACAAGTGGTTCCTTTGTGAGGCCCAAAAACCAAACACACTACAAATTCTACACTCACTGTCCATTTTATCAGCTCCACTTACCATATAGAGGCACTTTGTAGTTCTACAATTACTGACTGTAGTCCATCTACTTCTCTACATACCTTTTTAGCCTTCTTTCACCCTGTTCTTCAATGGTCAGGACCCCCACAGGACCACGACAGAGTAGGTATTATTTGGGTGTTGGAACATTCTCAGCACTGCAGTGACAATGACATGGTGGTGGTGAGTTAGTGTTAGTGTGTGTTGTGCTGGTATGAGTGGATAATATCCAGCCAACAGTGCCCTGTGGGCAGCGTCCTGTGACCACTGATTAAGGTCTAGAAGATGACCAACTCAAACAGCAGCAATAGATGAGCGATCGTCTCTGACTTTACAGGTGGACCAACTAGGTAGGAGTGTCTAATAGAGTGGACAGTGAGTGGACAAGGTATTTAAAAACTCCAGCAGTGCTGCTGTGTCTGATCCACTCATACCAGCACAACACACACTAACACACCACCACCATGTCAGTGTCACTGCAGTGCTGAGAATCATCCACCACCTAAATAATACCTGCTCTGTGGTGGTCCTGGGATTGGTGGACCATTGAAGAACAGCACAAAAGGGGGCTTACAAAGCATGCAGAGAAACAGATGGACTACAGTCAGTAATTGTAGAGCTACAAAGTGCTTCTATATAGTAAGTGGAGCTGATAAAATGGACAGTGTGTGTAGAAACCAGGAGGTGGTTTTAATGTTATGGCTGATCAGTGTACATAATTTAGTAAATGAATTTTTTTTCCTATACATTTTCATGAATAGTCATTTTACCTTGTTTTTTTTCCAGTTCTTTTCAATGCAATCATTTTAACAGTTCTGCTTTTACTTTCTGTTACCTTTCCTTCTGCCTCAGGATTATCCAATACTCATTGACTTTTTTTTTTAAATTAGCTTCAGCAAAAGTCATAATGCTACATCACTCAACACAGAGGCCATGTTGCACTGGGTACCCTGTTTTGGAAATAACCTTCCTGCAGCAGGATGATCTGTCTGTTGATCTGTCAACACTGAAATGTATCTCAGTTCATGTGCATATGTTTACACACGGCTGGACATGTCCAGAGAAAACTGGCACCAACAAAGACGTCTCGGGGGTTGTAAGGCTGAGAGATTGGAGTCAGATAAGAGCAATGACTGATTCACTGTTAATTTGATGCATCTGACTATCATTTCATTTTCGCTGATCTAAATCTATCAATAAATTAAAAAAAATTTCTAGTAATATTCTTCTAATAGTCTAGTAATAAAATGTATTTATGTACTAAATTCAATAAATAAACGACATTGAATTGATTTATTACACCTTTAAAGTTATTTGTGATAGCCTGCTCAGTCTCATTTTTCATACCTCATGCAGTTCATGTATTAGATTTCTAAATGTTCATTGTGTTCATTTAATGTACTTAATTTAATTCAATGTGTTGTTTTTTAGCAGACTTGTTTAAAGTTCCATGGTGAACCTTGTTTTGATACAGAGTTCAGTGCCTCTTGTAAAAGCTTTGCTGGCTATTGGACAAGATAGCTGTGGCCAGCACTGGGTGTTGAAAAGACTGCTGTTCCAAATCGACACCACTGAGTGCTTAAAGGGTGAGAGGGGGAGTATAAAAGTATGTGTGCATATAAATATCGAGTGCTTTAAATTTTACACTGGAAATTCTTACACATAAGAATTCCCATAATCCCTGCTAATTAACAAGATGCAACAACCTGACACTACACTACACCCAGTAGTGTAGTTTAATTTCTACATACACCGATCAGCCATAACTTGTTTCTACACACTTTGTAGTTCTACAATTACTGACTGTAATCCATCTGTTTCTCTGCTTCTCAGCTCACGGTGTTTCGCACTTTAGCACAACGTGTTTACGCTGTGGGCAGGTGACGTGAAGAAGCCGAGGGCTGCGTCCGAAATCTCATACTTAAACAGTACCTAACAGGACTCAAACCGGGTACTTTTAGTGTACAGTTCAATGAATGCTACGTATTTGTACACGCTCGCAGCTCCTGCGTACTGTTTAGTGCGAAAGTAGCGGTTTGAGACACAGCCAAGATTTGATAACACGGACTGCAAAACAGAGAGAGAGAGAAAATAGCTAACAGAGGAGACTGGACAGAGAAAACAACAAAGTTTGAAATCATTTTAAGCTGGAAAAAACTAGAACTCATTACAACATCCACACCTGAGCGTCTTGTTGATACGCTTCTTCATTGCAACCACCACATGCTTTTTTTGAAGGCTTAGGCAAACACACATGTACATGCACACAAACGTCAAATCTACATCATCTAGGAGATCATGACAGAACCTCCTACAAATGCCACAAAGCCTCCTAACAAAATATTAAAGGTTTATGTTTTGCGTGTTCTGCGTGAGCTGTAGCTGAAACTTTTAAAGGCAATGTTCATGTGTTATTGTTTATTATAATTTATGCCTTAGTTTTAGGTTGCCTGTTTACATAAAAAATTTTTTTTTTTAAGTAATTTGAGTTTTCATTTGTTTTTGCATTTCAAAAGTGTTCTCTTTAAACTGAACTGTATATAAGGAATAAAAATGTACAGTTTGTTTTAAGAGGCATGTCTTTAATTTTATATGTATTTATTTTTGCTCTTTATTAAAGCAAAAGTATTTCTTATCCGATTACTCGATTAATCGCTGGAATAATCGATAGAATACTCAATTACAAAAAATAATCGATAGTTGCAGCCCTACTTGAATGGTGGGTCATTCTCAGCACTGCAGTGACACTGACATGGTGGTGGTGTGTTAGTGTGTGTTGTGCTGGTATGAGTGGATCAGACACAGCAGTGCTGATGAAGTTTTTAAACACCTCACTGTCACTGCTGGACTGAGAATAGTCCACCAAACAAAAACATCCAGCCAACAGCGCCCTGTGGGTAGCGTCCTGTGACCACTGATGAAGGTCTAGAGAATGACCAACTCAAACAGCAGCAATAGACGAGCGATCGTCTCTGACTTGACATTTACAAAGTGGACCAACTAGGTAGAAGTGTCTAATAGAGTGGACAGTGAGTGGACAAGGTATTTAAAAACTCCAGCAGTGCTGCTGTGTCTGATCCACTCATACCAGCACAACACACACTAACACACCACCACCATGTCAGTGTCACTGCAGTGCTGAGAATGATCCACCACCCAAATAATACCTACTCTGTGGTGGTCCTGAGAGAGTCCTGACCATTAAAGAACAGCATGAAAGGGGGCTAACAAAGCATGCAGAGAAACAGAAACAAGGAGGTGGTTTTAATGTTATGGCTGATTAAGTTCATTTTTATAACCATCCTAACTCTATTATATAACCCGGTTCCAGACAGTTCAGATAAAGTCTAGTGATCAACATGGACTTTTTGTGTTTGTGGACCTGTTGAGTTTGTGTACACAGTGTTATCTCCAACACTACTCCACAGTTTAAAAGTGATTAAAGAGATTTATACAGGATCTATATTAGGAGAACTTCCACATCTGCTGGTATTGATGGCAGAGGAATGATTGCTGGATTGAGGGCACAGGAGGTGAGATACTTTGGGATCAGTGGGGGAAAGAACGAGAGCACTGACCTACTGTAGCTTTAGTTTTAGTGGTAATGTTGGCTATGCTCAGTGTAGCCACTCCTTCATATTACACCCACAACTGTACTGAGGTAAGAGAGAGAGACAGTATGAAAGAGAAGATCCTCAGCACCGTGGAAACCATCAGACACATCGGACTGCACAAGGTGGGAAGAGTAGACAAACTTCTGCATGTTTGAAGTGTTGGTGTCTTTAAGATTGTCTTTGCATGAATTAATAAATCTGTTTAATTTTTTTATCAATTTTGATACTTTTCTGATGCCTAATCTTATGTTTTACAATAGCAAACACAGAATTGTTATGATTGTAAGCCATTTAAATGTAGGTGGGAGATAGTTTGTGTATGTATTGATGTCTGCTTTCACAGACTGAACCCTATTAATTAATAATAAAGGGAATTTTTTACATTATATCTATCATATTTACCTAATTTATAAATAGTTCCGCTTGTTTGTTTTTTTCTTTGTTTTTTTTTTACCACAAAGTACATGGAATCCTGATGAGCTAGTTGGACTTCCAATTCCAAATCCAAAGCATGCAGTTGGTGTCCCATATTTATGGCCTCCACTGTTCCCGTCTGAAGAAATGAATGCCAACTCATTCAAAAGATCATTTGTAAGGCAGCGCCTATGTTGGATGAGAAGTGCTTGGCTTACAATCAATGTTTTTCACAGATGTTGTGTGTGGTTGAGGTCAGGGCTCTGTGCAAGCCACATAAGTACTTCTACATGAAACTCATCAAACCATAGATCTTACATAAATGTGCCATGTATTTCCATTTTTTAAATATGATAGTTGGTAAAGCATGTTGTAAACATATAATGTTGTAATTGGAAGTACTTGGAAGCCATAAATTTGAAGTACCAAAATAAGTTATATCAATGTGATTGCCCCCTTTGCATTGCCGGTAGTCACACCAATGGGATAACCTAAATACTATGTTCTGTTTTGATGCCAGGCTAAGTGATGATCGAGCTGGGCCAGCTGGAAGAGGGCAGTAGCCCTATAGAGGAGATGATGGAGCTTACAGCTCAGAGTTTGAGTCAACTTGAGATTAAAGAACATTTCAATATCATCAAAGAGATTGGCCGTGGGAAATATGGGCGCGTCCTGTTCGTTACCCATCGGTGCAGGGGTATGTACGCTAAAGAAAAGTGAAAGATATCCTGTATTTATGTTCCTCACATCATGATCACTTTATGGTCAAAACTATGTGGACTACTGACTATGAGCTTGTTGGACATCCTATTTTAAAGCCATGGGAATAGTCCCCTATTGTGGCTGTATTTGTTTTAACACTTCTAGGAGGGGCTCCATGAGATTTTGCTTTGAATGAGAAGAGCATTGATAAAGTCAGACACTGACTAATACAAAATGCATGGCTCACAATTGATGTTTCCATTTATTCCAAAAGTTTCCAGTGGGATTCAGGTCAGAGCTTTGGGTCAGAGTTTTTCTACATCAAACTCATCAATCCATGTTTTTATAGATCTCCATTTGTGTACAGCCAAACTGAAATGGGACAGTGGTAGCCTAGTGGGTCAAGTTTTGGGCTATCAATTGGAAGATTGCCCATTTAAATCCAGGCTTGGCTATGCAGCCACTGTTGGGCACTTGAGGAAGGCCCTTAACCCTGTCTGCTACAGGGATGCCGTACAATGGCTGACCCTGCGCTCTGACCCCAGTGTGTACATGTATATATGACAAAGGCATTCTATTGTAAACAAAAAGCCTGTTTGTAATACCTTGCCCTCTACAATTAGGAATTCAATCTCACACATTTTAACATTGGGGCAATTTATAGTAAATAGTCCACGTTTCACATGTTTATGAAAGGTGGATGAAAATCGGCGTAGGTAGGTATGTAGATACTACATTCAACCAGAGGGAAAATAAGAGGAACTATTACAAATACAGTATGTAGGGTGTAGCAAATGTACAATGTGCATATATACAATATAAAGTATATAAAAATATGTGCAGTTTGTGCATCTGTCAATGGACTACAAATAAATATAATGTTTAAGTATAAATTTCAAAAAATAATAAAAAATTTCAAAGAGGAATATGTGTATGTATAGACGGTATAAGTGTGTGCGTGAGGTAATGACCCCTCTAATGTGTGGTGTTACACAGTCTGCCTCTCTGTTGAGCAGGACAGAGACAGCAGTCTGTCACTGAATACACTCCTCTGTCTGGTGATTATGCTGTTCAGGGATGGTGTGTGTTATCCCTGATGGATAAAAGCTTTTTAAGTGTCCTTTCCTCAGACACTTGAATAAAAGTGTCAAGTTCTGTGTTGGTCCAGCCGTGTAGTGTCGCTCTACTTCTGAGTGCATCCCCAACACACCACAGCATAGAAGAGGACACTAGAGATGACAGACTGGTGGAACATAAGCCGGAGATTTTTTTTTTTTTTATTTATTTATTTTTTTTTTTACAGATTTTGAAGGACCTAGGTCTCCGTAAGAAATAGAGATGTATATGTGTGACCAGAAACAAGGATTGACCCAAGGTTTCCTGGACCCATGTTATTATGTAGCCCTACTCTACCAGCAGCACCAAGTACAGCCCTAAAATAAATGTATTTCAAAAAAAGAACAAACCTAATAATAATAAAACATATTTTAAGAAAATTAATAACTTATTAGCACCCTTCTACCTCCAAATTATTGAACTGTTGTCAGGTTTGGTTCTCACTATGCACATTCTTAGAACTGGGATTCTATTAGAGCAACATAGCAATTAAAGTGGGTGGTGCACAAGGTTCAATCTATGCAATCATAAACTGTCCTAAATTAGAAGGTCAAAAGTATGTGGACAACTGACTATAAGCTTGTTGGACATCCTATTTTAAAAACCATGGGAGTTCAAAGTTGTCCCCTACTGTGGCTATATTAGCCTTCACACGTCTGGAGGACCTTTACAAGATTTTTAATATTTGTACTGTAGTTAATACTGCCCCTGGGTATAAGTAAGTAGATAAATAGGTGAATATGTGCCAGCCTGTAATGAACTGGCATCCTGTATGTAGTCCTGGGTGTATTTCTGCCCTATGTCCACTGTTTTAGGTGTTTCCAGACCCACTATTACTAAATAAATTACATTTTGTTTACAAAATAATGTAGCGGTGCTATTAGAGACAAACGATTTTTTTTGACTACATAATGACTACATGTCCAAAGTTATGTGGACACCTGATCAAGAGTTTGTTGGACATCCAAATTCAAAACCCTTAGCACTATTTTAGAGTAATCTGGCCCTCATGTGTAATCTAATGGATGCCTGTCTAGACAGATGTTTTGGTATCATCCTGCTGAAATAGGTAAGGGTCTTCCCAAAACTGTTCACACAAAGTTATGAGCATATAAATTTGTAACATCCTTTATTTGATTTTAAAAATCTGATAGCAATGAGGGTTACTGAATAATCACAACTAAATTCTGGCTCATCCACAATGTCCTAATCAAACAGCTGTGAAAACTGGCTGTTAGAAAGTTAATGTTTCTGTAGACATTGATGTAATTGTGTGATGTCTGCAGGGACCCCAATGGCTCTGAAGGTCTTGTCTAAAAACTCAACTGGCTTAAAAAGCTTCCTGCGTGAGTACTGTATCTCCCTCCATCTGTCCTGCCACCCCTGCATCGTGGGTCTGTTTGGAATTGCCTTTCAGTCTAATGAACATTATGGATTCGCTCAGGAGCTGGTGGCTGGACGCGACCTGTTTGCTGTCATCAAACCACGGGTAAGTAAAACCACCTGTGCCTGAAAATTTAGTTTGAGTTTACAATATTATCACACACATGAAATGGCCAAAACATGTGGGCACATTCAAGTGTGTCAATCACATCAATTGCTAACAGGAGTAATAAGTTGAATTATACACCTATCAGTCATAACATTAAAACCACCTCCTTGTTTCTACACTCACTGTTCATTTGATCAGCTCCACTTACCATATAGAAACACTTTGTATTCTATAATTACTGACTGTAGTCCATCTGTGTGTGTGCATGCTTTGTTAGCCCCCTTTCATGCTGTTCTTCAAAGGTTAGGACCCCCACAGGACCACCACAGAGTGGGTATTATTTGGGAGGTGGGTCATTCTCAGCACTGCAGTGACACTGACATGGTGGTGGTGTGTTAGTGTGTGTTGTGCTGGTATGAGTGGATAAGATACAGCAGCGCTGCTGTTGTTTTTAAACACCTCACTGTCACTGCTGGACCGAGAATAGTCCACCAACCAAAAATATGTCCAGCCAACAGCGCCCAGTGGGCAGCGTCCTGTGACCACTGATGAAGGTCTAGAAGATGACCAACTCAAACTGCAGCAATAGATGAGCGATCGTTTCTGACTTTGCATCTACAAGGTGGACCAACTAGGTAGGAGTGTCTAATAGAGTGGACAGTGAGTGGACACAGTATTTAAAAACTCCAGCAACGCTGCTGTGTCTGATCCACTCATACCAGCACAACACACACTAACACACCACCACCATGTCAGTGTCACTGCGGTGCTGAGAATGATCCACCACCCAAATAATACCTGCTCTGTGGTGGTCCTGTGGGGATCCTGCCCATTAAAGAACAGGGTGAAAGCAGGCCAAAAAAGTACGTAGAGAAACAGGTGGACTACAGTCAGTAATTGTAGAACTACAAAGTGCTTCTATATGGTAAGTGGAGCTGATAAAATGGACAGTGAGTGTAGAAACAAGGAGGTGGTTTTAATGTTATGGCTGATCGGTGTATAATATTTAATGTATAGGCACTCTTAGGCAGTGAATTCTTAGTGGTTAAGCTACTGAATTATTGATTAGAGAGAATGTGGCTGGTTCAAGCTGCTCTACCACTTCCAAGTTTTTACTGTTGTGCCCCTAAATAAGGCCCTTAACTTATGGCTCTGTATTCAGTCAAAATTGTAAGTCACTTTGTATAAAAGTGTCTGCCTAATGCCATAAATGAATAGAAATAGAAATATCTTTCAAACTTTGTGGCAATGCTTGGCATAATAGGGTGTCACAGTGGTCTATTACGCTAGCCCACCACCTCTGAGACCTCGGTTTAAATCTCAGTAGTGCTTTTTGTCTTGCAATGGATTGGTGGCTTGTCTAGTGTGTTCCTGCCTATCACTCAGGGTTTACCAGAGAAGCTCATTTCGGTCCTGACAAGGATGTGTTGGTTGATGAAAAAGAAAAACTGTGGCAATTGTATGAATTCATAGTTTATCAAGTTTGACTGATCTCAGATCTTATCCCAACTAAACACCTGAATTAAAACTTGAACTGTAAGCCAGAATTTTTTCCTACATCATAGCTTCACCTTAAGTGCTTGGGCACACATACAATGAAGAGAGCAAGCCATAATTGCCACAAAGAGAGAGCCAACTCCATAATAATGCCCATGATTTTGGAAAGGGGCGTCCAACAAGTTCAAGCTCACTGGTTCAAGTGTCCGCATACTTTTGGCCATGTAGTGTGTATCAAATGTGTGTATCAAAAAATTCTAGTGGGTGTAAATAATGAGACTGCAAATACCATGTACACTAGTTGCAGAATGGCAATAAGAAAAGAACAATCTGAATCATGTTTTTACTCTGTACCACTGGAGTAATAGGGATCATGTCTGAGACAGATGAATGAAATCCTGCAGTGCATGCTCAACACATTTTAGCAACGTGTGTATGAGCTGGAGGCACTCAGCATATGGGTCATAATGCCACGCAGCTGTCCTTCTATTTCTCACTGGCTCAGTGAACTGCTCTGAAACCTTAAACTACACACATTAAATAAATAAGTTCAACGGGTGTCTAGCGTGTGTACTTTATTTTTTGGCTATGATGTAATACGACAGGCCCAGGGCAGCAGATCGAGATACAGATACTGAAACACAGTCTATTTTGCAGATTGATGGACTATAAAAGCATTCCTCAAGAAAGCTCCTTCACAGAACTTGAGGTCACAAGATTATGTGTACAACAACTGTCTGTAAATACAACCCTAAATCAGAAAAAGTTGGGACAGTATGGAAAATGCAAATAAAATAAAAATGCAGTGTTCCTTACATTTACTTTGACTTTTTTTTTTTATTGCAGACAGTTTGAACCCAAGATATTTAATGTTTTGTCTGCTCAACTTCATTTCATTTGTTAATATACATTCATTCCTGCATTTCATACCTGCAACACATTCCAAAAAAAGGTGGGACGGGGGCAATTTAGGGCTAGTAATGAGGTGAAAAAACTGAATAATTGTGTGATTCCAACAAGTGATGTAAACAGGTGATTGTAATCATGGTTTGGTACGAAAGCAGCATCCAGGAGAGGATGAGCAAAGATAGACAGAGGATCTCCAGTTTGTCAACAAATGTGTGAGAAAATGATTTAAATGTTTAAAAACAATGTGCCTCAAAGAAAGATTGGATTTTTCTCCCTCTACAGTGCATAATATCAATAAATGATTCAAGGAATCAGAAGGCATTTCAGTGCGTAAAGGCCAAGGGCACAAGCTTAAGCTAAACGCCTGTGATCTTCAATCCCTCAGACAGCACTGCATCAAGAACCACCACTCAACAATAGCTGATATAACCACATGGGTGAGGGACTACTTTAGCAAACCTTTGTCAAGCACTACAATACAGAGTTACATGCTCAAATGCCACTTAAATCTTTACTGTGTAAAAAAGAAGCCTTATGTTAACCATGTCCAGAAGCGACATCGACTTCTCTGGGTTTGGAGGCATCTAGGATGGACCATCACACAGTGGAAACGTATATTGTGGTCAGATGAATCAGCATTCCAGGTCGTTTTTGGGAAAAATGGACGCCGTGTGCTCCGGACCAAAGACGAAAAAGACCATCCAGACTGTTATCAGCAACAAGTCCAAAAGCCAGGGTCTGTCATGGTATGGGGCGGTGTCAGTGCCTTTGGCTAAGGAAATTTACACTTCTGTGATGGCAGGATTAATGCAGAAAAGTACATTGAGATCTTAGAGCAACATGTGCTGCCTTCAAGACGTCATCTTTTCCAGGGACGTCCATGCATTTTTCAACAAGACGATGCAAAACCACCTGCTGCGCACATTACAAAGGCATAGCTGTGGAAGAAGAGGGTACGGGTACTGGACTGGCCTGCCTGCAGTCGTGACCTGTCCCCAATAGAGAATGTGTGGAGAATTTTGAAATGGAAAATGCAACAACGACGACCCCGTACTGTTGCACATCTTAAGTGTTTACAGGAAGAACGACACAAAATAAAAGCTGAAACACTAAATCACTTGGTATCATCGGTGCCAAAACATCTTTTAAGTGCGGTGAAAAGGAATGGCAACATTCCAAAGTGGTAAATGCTTTACTGTACCAACTTTTTTTGGAATGTGTTGCAGGTCTGAAATGCAGGAATGGATGTTTATTAATAAATGAAATGAAGTTGACCAAACAAAACATGAAATATCTCAGGTTCACACTGTCTGCAATGAAATAAAAGTCAAAGTAAATGGTAAGAAACTCTGGGATTTTTTTATTATTTACATTTTCCATGCTGTCCCAACTTTTTCTGATTTGGGGTTGTAATTTAAACTATAATTTTTTTAAAAACATGCATTACTTAACACCCTATGATTTTGGGTTAGGGTCACCTTAAAGATATTAATGGCAGCTAGAAGGTCCTGGATTTGATTCCCAGGTAAAGCAGCCTGGGTTCTTTTTGTGTGAAGTTTGCAGCTAGTGGTGTTTGACCTAGAACTAATAAATCATGTGTAACCTGTCCTGTCATGGATGTAACCAAAGTGTAAAACATGATGTTAAAAGCCTAACCAATAAATAAATATGAAGAAAGAAAAGAGCCTTTACATTATCTTCCTCTTACAGGTGGGCATCCCTGAGAGTGCGGTGAAGCGCTGTGCCATACAGATCGCCAGTGCCCTGGAGTTCATCCACCACTTGGGACTGGTGCATCGTGACATCAAACCTGAGAATGTGCTCCTGCTGGACAACCAGTGCAACAGCATCAAGCTGGCTGACTTTGGCCTAACACATAAGCGAGGCACGCTAATCCGATACATCTCTTCCACGCTGCCATACATGGCACCAGAGCTGTGTGCAATGGTGCCGGAGAAGGGTCAGGAGGATCCTGATGCACCGCCGCTTAGCATACAACCCAGTCTAGACACCTGGGCCTTTGGTGTGCTGCTCTTTTGCATCTTAACTGGCTTTTTCCCTTGGGACCACTGCACAGATGATGACGATTTCTACCAGGAGTTTGCAACGTGGCGGAAGGACATGGAGACAGAGGAGGTCCCATCACAGTGGAAAAGATTTACGCCAGTGTGTTTGGAGATGTTCGCCAGGCTGCTGGCCCTAGAGCCTAATGACAGGTGCTCAGCTGAGGTAGTCAGGGGGTATATCGGTAAGGACTGGGTAAAGCCAAAGAACTGAATGGACTGATGGGTAAGAGTAGGGGCTTAGCACTACAGTAGCACTGAGCACCTGCTGGAATAGTCCAGTGCTTCAGAAATACTTATGTACAAAAATGTACACAAGTCAGTTTGTACGAGAAGTTAAAATACATTCTATTAAAAGCTAAACAATGCAGTATATATGGACACTCCTGATTATATAGATGTTTCAGCCACACCCATTGCAAACAAATGAATACAATCGCCTTTGGGAAATACTTCATTGCAGCATGCGGATGTTTTCTTGTCTTTCATTTGTTACTTTGTCTCTGTTATTTTGGCCATCTTATTTATTTACAATCATTCCTTTTTATGTTAGAGTCAGTATTTTTCTACCATGGTTAACACATCTTGCACTTGGTTTATTTCCATTATTACAGGTTCAGGGCTTTATTTTTATTCTGGATGCCCATCTTGACACAACCCTTTTTGACACAACCCATTTTTATCCAGGCTTGGGACTGGCACTGAGAGCACAAGTACACCTTGCTTGTGTTCATCAAGGTGCATTTCAATATTTTGCTATGTTATACAGGCTGTATTCAAGTTATTGAAGCCTTTGTGTCAGCTCGAACCAGTCTGGCCATTATCCTCTTACCTTTCTCATCACAAAGTGTCTGCAGAATTGTTGCTTTCTGGATGTTTTTACACCATTCTGTATAAACTCAACAAGTAGAATACTTGTTTTTAATTTGCTTTTAAAGTTGCTGTATTTTCAGAAGACCCGCAATAAAATTTGAAAAGGGTTTTTGTTTGTTTGTTTTTGGCAGAAAAATGCTTAATTTTAAACCAAAAAAAGTCTAGGACAGGGGTGTCAAACTCATTTTCACCGAGGGCCACATCAGCATTATGGTGGCCCTCAAAGGGCCGATTGTAACATATCCTGCTGTGATTGCAGTCTGCCTTTTAAGTCTTTTTTCTTGGAGGCTAAATTCTGTGTTTGGTTTCAAAATGTCAAATTTATACTGTATATTTATAATGTATATCTACATTAATATTGTACTTCTTTACCACAGACATGGCCTCGTAACACAAGAGATGTACCGGTTTTTCTTCTTGAAGCACAAACTTGTATTCACTTTCCCATCTTTCATTAAATTACTTCCTTCTGCTTCAATTTTCTCTTCTTGTACATTTTGAGATTATTTGTAAATATTTCTCAACATCATCTAGTGGCGGGATGCGATCACTTTGCAGGTCACAAAATCGGCATGCATTGTGGGAGATGCAGTTTATGTACGATTTTACAGTGTATTTTAAGACAATTGTTTTGCCTTTGCTAAGTTTTTCCCCCTTTCTCAGCTAGACAGACAGACAGACAGACAACTCTGCATCAGAATGGAGTAAAACTACAAAATACAAACAATAAAAACAATAAAAAAGTGTCAAGTGTAACATCTAGTACAAAGTAAAATTTAACCAAACTAGTAAAATAGTGCTAACAAGTGCTAACTAATTGCTATAGTAACGGTGACAAAAGTATTTAATTACGGAATTATGGTAAATTTGTAACTGAAACACTGTAACATACTCACTAAACATTTACAAACAACTAAGAATATAAACGTCTACTACTTACAGACAATTATTCTGTATTCGATTGCAAGAGAATTAACTTCTATTTATTATTGTTTACGCTACTGACTTTACCCCGTGTCCATTAGCCGCTAAAGCGTAAACGTGACATGGCTTCTTAGCAAAGGTCAAAGTTAGTTGCCATGACTACGATGTCAACGGTTGCCACTTAAAGGCGCAGGTGTCCCATTAAATTATAAGTACGTCTCTGTAACTACTCGAACCATCACAACAATCATACGTCCTTAAGCTCTCGCGGGCCACATAAAATGACGTGGCGGGCCTTGAGTTTGACACCCCTGGTCTAGGAGCATCTCAACACATTACTTATTATAAATATAAGAATGTATAAATATCCATTCAGTGGGAAATTGTTTCTTGTGGTTGGGGCTGCTCAAAATTGCAATAAAGATCAAATAAATTTAAATGTAATGGCTACAAGACATATTTATGTTAACTATTTGAAGTACTATTTCCTCTACTGTAACTTAATTTTCCGTAATATTATTTACACAATAAATGTAGTTTTCTTCTGCTTATAAATCAAGGATTGTGTTTGTGTTTCTGTTGCTGTAGTATCAATGTAGTGCTATAAAACGGTACTCAACGGCACACAATCTTATACACTAGGCCACCAGACCTGGGTTTAAGATTTAGCGTTCCTTTGACTGGGGGGCTCAACAGACAACTGTAACAAGGAGAAATCCAATTTGCTATTGTTCAATAGTAAACAGTATTGGGAGTGGTAAGACAATGTGCAAGCCTTTTCAAAATTCCAAATCAGTGGTTATTTACAAAACTTGGCATTTTTCAATTCATTTATTCCTTTATCCTGTTCAGGATTTCAGAAGGGATTTCAGGATTTCACCATGAAACACTGGGTGCAAGGCAAGAACACCCTGGATATGGCTCCAGTCCATCACAGGGCTTCAACCATCTCCCAAGAGACATAACTCATCATGTCTGGGTAGATGCCTGGCGAGCAAGTAGCAAACCCATAGCAGGCCAGTAGTGATCTCAGTGTTGGTGGGCTAGTGTATTTTTAATGACAATAAAGTAATGGGTAGTTGAAGCCTAGTGGTTAAGGTACTGGACTAGTAACCTTTATAACTAAAGGGTCGCTGGTTCAAGCCCCACCACTGCCAGGTTGCCACTGTTGGTTCCTTGAGCAAGGCCCTCACCCCTCAATTGCTTAGACATTATACTGTCATAACTGTAAGTCGCTTAGGATAAGTGTCTGCTAAATTCTAAAAATGTAAAGTGTTTGATTGAGAGACAGACAGACAGACAGATAGATACTTTATTGATTCTAAAGGAAATTAAAGGAGATGCTTCTAGACTGTTTTTGTAATGTTTTGGTGTAAATGACACATTTACTGGTACATTCTATGCATTACATGTACGTAGCAAGTAGAATCCCCACTCTTGATAGAAGGAAAATAGAACACTAGTGCAGAATCTCAATTTAGAAAGTAAAGCGTCCAATTAATAAATACAAAAACGTAGGAGAAACAGGAATAGCACAAGGATAGCAAAAAGATGAAAGTTGGATGCTGCAGTTTTGTGACTGGCTTACCACCTGCTACCATCAACATGCCCAAACCAAACTCTCAAAGAGTAGAACAGAACTTTCAGTGCTAAGTGGTTTGGCCCCCTGACCTTTCGTGGTTCCCTTGCAGCCTTTGAAAGGTGAGTCTCAATAACGAAACAGGGACATTGCAGCAGCTTGGGACATTCAGCTCTCCCAAGACAAGCATAGCGTGAGGCCCAAACCACCAAAACCAGAGCTACTCCTGAGGAAAATCAACAGAATGCTGACATCCAGCATCAAGACTCTCTCATCAAGAATAGAGTACAGAGAGTTGCACTCCTTTCTGTGCGGAGTTTGCATGTTCTCCCTGTGTCTGCATGGGTTTCCTCCCACAGTCCAGTAGGTTATGCAGTCAGGTTAATTGGAGACACTGAATTGCCCTATAGGTGAATGGGTGTGTGTATGTGTCTGCCCTGCTATGGACTGGCGTCCCGTCCAGAGTCTTACTGTGGGCCTTACGCCCATTGAAAAGTAATAAGCGGTTAAGACAGTGAGTGAGTGAGTGAGTGAGTTGCACTCATCACAGGTGACTATCATTAAAAGAATGACAACTTACACTGTGGCTGCATCCAAAATTGCATAACTCTACAGTACGTACTAGATTGGAGGCAGTGCGCACTGCTCTACCGGTAAAGCAGTACGCGAGTGTGCAGTATGCACGCAACTTCAGACATACTATGTACACCATCTTACCAACGTCACGTGATGCATGTCGTCACCTCGCCACAGTTATAACAATTTTAAAATCAGACAAAATTCTGTCGTTCCCCACAAAGCTACTCATAACGTTATTCTGGGTTGTACTTAACATAACATTCTTAATTTTTGTCTTACTGCTTTCGCATACTGTTCAATATGGAAGTATGCGATTTCGGACACAGCCTGTGACTCTGTGCTTTCTCCGCCAGACAAAACAGGTCACACAAAAAGGCACATCTCTAAGTAGGGATTACTGCTGAATATGCATTCAGCATCCACCCTGTTACACAACAGGAAGTGATAGCTCAGTGGTTAAGGTACTGGACTAGTAATCTAAAGGATGCCGGTTCAAGCCGCACTACCGCCAAGTTGCCACTGTTGGGCCCCTGAGCAAGGCCCTTAACCCTCAATTGCTCAAAAATTGTGTTAAGTGATAACTAAGTCGCTTTGGATAAAAGTGTCTGCTAAATGCTGAAAATGTAAATGTTACACAAAAGAATATGAACACCTGACTATGAGCATGTTGGACGTTCCAAAAGTATGGACATTAACATAACCTACCCACAGCCTACTCCATTTTTTTTGGAAATGCTGTTTTGCACAATGTTGGAGTGTACCTTTAAATTAGTGCCCTTCCAGTAAAAGAGCATCTGTGTAGTCAGTCAGGCAGTGATGTTAAATAAAAAGGTCTGTTCTAACTGCAACTGTAGTTCTTCCACACCAAACTTCTCAAAAAGTGCATCCTTTATGGACCACACTTTGTGCTTAAAGGCACAGTCATGCTAAAAAAGTAAATAGCCCTCTCTAAACCATTGCCTTAAAATTAAAAGCATGATTCCTCTTAGCAATAAGTTAGTAGAGATGTTTTCGAGTATTAGATCATAGGGTGTACTACTAGCTGTTACATTGCAAATCAGATTACAGTCAAAGTTAACTATGGCCTTTCCTTTAATACACATACATACACATACACACACACACACACACACACACACACACACTCACACACACACTCACACACGTACACTCTGTGCCTCACAGTCTGTCACATTAAATAATCTTCTGGCATCTGGTGCAGCTGGCAGGCTAGTGATGGATTTAGTCATGGATGCCATGATTGATACCTAGTTGGCGTGTTTTGGCCATGGAGCCAAGGATCCCAGTAAAGGCTCCTGTGTTCTGTGGGCCAGTAGGGCTCTTTGGCTTGGAGTGTGTGCTTTGCAGCATATTTGCAATGTCCTACCAACTGGAATAGGGTTCCACCATGACCCCTGGCAGGCCGTGCTTACCATGCCCTGCCGTGTGACTGCATTTAGAAAAGCAGTCAGTGACAAATCCACTCGTGACAGACATGACACCTTTGTGGGCAATATAAACTGGTGCTGCAGTAAACTTAACACTGACATTAAGAGGATTCAGATTTGTTAGATTGTGTAACAACAGCTTTGTGCTGCCTTGTGCATTTCAGTATTCAACAGTTAAAACTTTACTGTGCAAAAAAGAAGCCTCATGTTAACCATGTCCACTTCTCTGGGCTCTGAGGCATCTAGGATGGACCATCACACAGTGGAAACGTGCATTGTGATCAGATAAATCAGCATTCCAGGCCTTTTTTGGAAAAAATGGACACCGTGTGCTCTGGACCAAGAATGAACAGGACCAACCAGACTGTTATCAGCCACAAGTCTAAAAGCCAGGGTCTGTCATGATATGGGGCTGTGTCAGTGCCTTTGGCAAAGGTAATTTACACTTCTGTGATGGCAGCACTAATGTAGTATT
This sequence comes from Trichomycterus rosablanca, assembly GCF_030014385.1. Classification (NCBI taxonomy): domain Eukaryota; kingdom Metazoa; phylum Chordata; class Actinopteri; order Siluriformes; family Trichomycteridae; genus Trichomycterus; species Trichomycterus rosablanca. The sequence goes on along the minus strand of NC_085994.1, from coordinate 32,636,811 downwards.
TCAGTATTCGACAGGTCCTTTTTTATGTTTGTACAAAAGGGTGCATGTCTTATAATCATACTAATATAATATCTGTTCCAGGAATGCTCTTCTGGATGACACAAAACTAGTATGGAATGAAGTCATCAAAACACTAAAGTGCAGCTGTTATAATTAACAGTTACACTATCTGCTTGGCTACTGTGAGTTTAATAGCTAACATGCTTTTAAAATTCACCCTTAGGGTTCAGGTTTCTTAAGTGGCAAAGTCTGACATGACTGTTTATGCATGAAGTGCTCTCACTCCTGAAGGTGGTTCTGTTTGGAGGTTATAATGAATGCTAAGGTTCAGCAGAGCTATGATTGAGTCCATGATTAAGTCCACATACTGTATATGACCAGCAATATGTTGAGTTTAGATGTTTTAGCCACACACATTGCTAACAGTATATAAAATCCATTACACAACCCCAAATCAGAAAAAAGTTGGGACAGCATGGAAAATGCAAATAATAAAGAAAAACACAGAGTTTCTTACATTTAGTTTAACTTTTATTTGATTGCAGACAGGATGAACCTAAGATATTTCATGTTTTGTCTGCTCAACTTCATTTCATTTATTACTAAACATCCATTCCTGCATTTCAGGCCTGCAAAAAACAATTTAGTTTTTAATTTATTAATAAGGTGAAAAAACTAAATAATGATGTGATTCCAAACATGTCATGTCAACAGGTGATTGTAATCATGGTTTGGTACAAAAGCAGCATCCAGGAAAGGCTGAGTCTTTGATGAGCAAAGATGATTAGAAGATCTCCAGTTTGTCAACAAATGTGTGAGAAAATGATTGAAATGTTTAAAAACAATGAACCTCAAAGAAAGATTGGAAGATTGCATATTTCTCCCTCTACAGTGCATAATATCATTAAACGATTTAAGAAATCAGGAGGAATTTCAGTGCGTAAAGGCCAAGGGCGCAAGCTTAAGCTGAACGCTCGTGATCTTTGATCTCTCAGACGCCACTGCATCAAGAACCACCACTCAACAATAGCTGATATAACCACATGAGCAAGGGGTTACTTTGGCAAACCGTTGTCAAGCACTACAATACAGAGTTACATGCACAGATGCCACTTAAAGTTGTACTCTGCAAAAAAAGAAGCCTCATGTTAACCATGTCCAGAAGCGGCGTCGACTTCTCTGAGGCATCTAGGATGGACCATCACGCAGTGGAAACGTGTATTGTGGTCAGATAAATTCCTGGAACAATTTTTGGAAAAAAATGGATGCCGTGTACACCAGACCAAGAACGAATAGGACCATCCAGACTGTTATCAGAAACAAGTCCAAAAGGCAGGGTCTGTCATGGTATGGGGCTGTGTCAGCACCTTTGGCTAAGGAAATCTACACTTCTGTGATGGTAGCTTTAATGCAGAAAAGTACATTGAGATATTAGAGCAACATATGCTGCCTTCAAGACGTCATCTTTTCCAGGGACGTACATGCATTTTTCAACAAGATGATGCAAAACCACATGCTGCACACATTACAAAGACATGGCTGTGGAAGAAGAGGGTACGGATACTAGACTGGCCCGCCTGCAGTCGTGACCTGTCCCCAATCGAGAATGTGTGGAGAATTTTGAAATGGAAGTTGCAACAATGACGACCCCGTACTGTTGCACACAAGTGTTTGCAGGAAGAATGGAACAAAATAAAAGCTGAAACATTAAATCGCTTGGTATCCTCGGTGCCAAAACATTTTTTAAGTGTGGTGAAAAGGAATGGTAACATTACAAAGTGGTAAATGCTTTATGTTTATTAATAAATGAAATGAAGTTGAGCAGACAACACATTAAATATCTCAGGTTCATCATGTCTGCAATGAAATAAAAGTCAAATTAAATGTAAGAAACTCTTTGCATTTATTATTTGCATTTTCCATGCTGTCCCAACTTCTGATTTAGGGTTGTAAAATAAATATATGCTTTTCAATTTGTAGCAGCAGTCTGGTGAAGTATCTTTCCTGTTCATGCTCAACTGCGCTACAGTGTTCAAAGCATTGTTCATAAAGACTCAGGGTGACAGATTTATTGTGGAAAACACTTAAGTGGCCTGGACCAAGCCATGAGCTCAACCCTACTGAATACCTTTGGAATAAATTGGAAAGTCAGTTTTGACAGGCCTTTTCTTCACATAAGAAATTCTATTTTGACTAAATGGGCACCAAGTCCCCAAACACACTCCAAATACCTATTCAAAGCACTGTATAAAAGTAGAGGCTATTATTGCCACAACAGCACATATTAATACTCATGATTTTGAAATAGGATTGGAATTGGAGTCTTGGATTTTGCAACCATACTTTCGTAATGTGCAGCCATGTTTAAATATGCATGGACATTTATTAAAAGGATGTCAAGAAGAGGGCAGTGTACAGTGGAGGCTCAAAGTCTGAAACCAGTAGTAAAAATGCTCTCTGAATTAAATACATTATTTTAATTACTAGTTGTATAATCAGCAGAACAATGTGAGTGAAAAGTTAAATATTTAAAAAATATATTTAGAGGGCGCTCAGGTGGCACAGCGGTAAAACAGACTAGCACACCAGAGCTGACATCTCGAACTTGTCATTTCAAATTTCAGCTCTGCCAGGCAACATAAACAACGATTGGCTTGTTGTTCATACAGGGGGGAGTCGGAAGGGACCTCATAACTGGTATACTAACAGCCTCTGCTGGCTGATTGATGGCGCCTGCACAGATACGAGGGATAATGCGTTGATCAGGGTGTGTCTCTCCATACACAAAGCTGATCCACATATGAACTCGACTCATGCAGGTGAAAAAAGATGCAGTCGGCTACTGCACACGTCGGAGGGGGCGTGTGTTATTCACAGCTCACCTCGGTCAGAGTGGAGGTCGACATTAGTAGAGAGGAAGCATAATGCAATTGGGTAATTGGATACGCTAAAAGTCGGGAGAAAATGCATAAATAAAATAAAATAAAATAAAAAACACATTTCAGAATACATTTTGGCACTACTGAAAAACAAGTTAGCATATTTGTAAAATTAAGTATGCTAAGTTCTTTGTGCAAATTTGTTGATTTGCAGGTCTGCTACGGAAAAGGGATGTCACTCTCCCAGGGTGGCTCCATAGTGAGGCCCAAAAAAAGACAACACTGGGACGAGTTCCAAAAATGCTAAAGAATGCTGGCATTGCATACCAGCGGCGGACCGGACCAAACAGCCAAGCATCACGGCTTCAGAGAAAAGCAAGTGTGCTTAAACAGGAGAACCCATAATATATAGAAGAACTATCACCTGGAGCTAATTAACACTCACAAGGTGCAGGTGATTGATGTGTCAGTCTGTGTGTTGATAGACAATCATGTGTGCCTCCATGCCCCCTCTGCTAGCCAAAAACCTACTGCAGAAAGACACGACTTTTAACATGAGTCATCTGCCAAACTACCTACGCAGCTGCCATGTTACAATACAAGACAGACACTGTTTATTTATTTATGCTGACAACAATCAGGACAACACAACATTCATTGTTTTGTTTGCTAGCAAAAGTACAGAAAGATTAACATGTAATGGTCAGCCTTCCATATTAAACCTCTGTCTCTAATCTCCCAGCAGGCTTTGGGATAGATACTTTGGCTTAGAAGCTTGCTCGCCTGGTGTGAAAATAAATCTCATTGAGTGATGATGATGCTGACGCATTTTTGGCAAGGTGCTAAGCCTAGGCCCATCCTTGCTCATAAAATGAATGAATGCTTATTTTATACACATTTAAGAACATATCTATTTATTCCTTTTTATTTATATACAGGTTCACAGAAGTATGTAACATCACTGCTTAATTGCTTTTTTTTCTTTGTTTTGCAATTTAAGTAATTCCCAGTATTTTTTTTATTTAAGGTTTGAAAAACAGCTGGTATAATAAACAGTTACCCGATCTACTCGACTATTATGAGTCTAATGGCTCACATGATTTTAAAATGTTCTTGGAGAGAAGGGTTGCCACATTGTAGCTATGGCATATAAAAACATTAAAGAAGGTGTATTGGATGCCTAATTTACCCTTTTACGCTGAACCTTTCCATAACCTCGCCTGACTTATAATTTCCAAACTCTGCACTTGCACATCAAACCCGTGACATTCAGACAACACTTACACAGACCAGGCATAACATTATGACCACTGACACTGATCATCTCTTCATCATGGCACCTGTTAGTGGGTGGTATATATTAGGCAGCAAGTGAACATTTTATCCTCAACGTTGATGTGTTAGAAGCAGGAAAAATGGGCAAGTGTAAGGATTTGAGCGAGTTTGACAGGGGCCAAATTGTCATGACTAGACAACTGGGTCAGAGCATCTCCAAAACTGCAGCTCTTGTGGGGTGTTCCCAGTCTGCAGTGGTCAGTATCTAAAAAAAGTGGTCAATGAAGAAACAGTGGTAAACCGGCGACAGGGTCATGTGCAGCCAAGGCTCACTGATGCACGTGGGGAGCGAAGGCTGGCCCGTGTGGTCCAGTCCAACAGATGAGCTACTGTAGCTCAGATTGTTGAAGTTAATGCTGGTTCTGATAGAAAGGTGTCAGAATACACAGTGCATCACAGTTGCAGGGCTGTTTTGACAGCAAAAGGGGGACCAACACAATATTAGGAAAGTGGTCATAATGTTATACCTGATAGGTGTAGACAGACACAGTCTGCTTAAACTAATAACACAGCAGTTGTATTTTTTATATGTTTATTAAACAACTGATAATTAATAATGAAGGTTGATTAAATTGTGATCATTTTAACTAATACAAAAAAATAAATACTAGGGTTTTACACCGATCAGGCATAACATTATGATCACTGACACTGATCATCTCTTCATCACGGCACCTGTTAGTGGGTGGGATATATTAGGCAGCAAGTGAACATTTTATCCTCAATGTTGATGTGTTAGAAGCAGGAAAAATGGGCAAGCATAAGGATTTGAGCAAGTTTGACAAGGGCCAAATTGTGATGGCTATAGATGACTGGGTCAGAGCATCTCCAAAGCTGCAGCTCTTGAGGGGTGTTCCGGTCTGCAGTTGTCAGTATCTATCAAAAGTGGTTGAACTCCTCTTAGCCAATGACCCTCTCACTGGTTTACCACTCCGTCCTTGGACCACTTTTGATAGATACTGACCACTGCAGACCGGGAACACACCACAAGAGCTGCATTTTTGGAGATGACGTTTAACAGTGACAACAAACTTTAAGATGTGTAACATTCTCTCATACATGCCTTGTGGCAGCAAAAGTACAGAAGGATTAACATGCAAGTGGTCAGCCTTCCATATTAAACCTCTGCCCCTGATCTCCCAGCAGGCTTTGATAGACGCATTGGCTTAGAAGTGTGATTGCCTGCTGCGAGAATGGAACTCAATGACTGATAATGATACTGAAATCTATTAATAAAGCGATAGTTATAGTTTGTTATGGAAAATTACCCCCAACTGACTCACTGGAGTCTGCCTGATGAAAGCCATTTTGGCTCATAATTTCTGTCCTCTGAAAACAAGCATGATGCCAGACTTGGGAGGACATAGCATTTGTGTGTGAATGTCATTCAATGGGATCACAGTTATGACATTTGACATATGACACTTGGAAGAGTGTTATGCAAATTTTTGTATTTTATTTTTATTGTATTACTGAACATTTAAAAGACTTTTGTAGGTCAAAATGGTATTTAAGCTATCAAATAAAAAGATTAAGCCCTAGAAAAGTACAGTGTGAAAAGCAACTGCACTGTTTCACTTGCCTCTGTTCATGCATATTTGCCCCACTAACTCATTTTAGGATATTAAACTAAATACAAAATAACACAAAGAGAAAATATTTATAAAAAACAAGCCCCCAAAATGTCAAATGACACAATTCCCTCTATTGGTTACTATAAACTAGTACCTTCAATTTAAACAGTAAATCAATTTAGGTGGTTAAACAAAATGAGGCTTAAATGATTCTCTATCATCTTGAACTTTACCATCAACATTAAGCAGTGACATTTAAGGAAATACCAACTGTAAAAGCTGTATACATTTGCTGAAATAAATCACCCTGGTAACAATCAAAACGTGTAATGCTCTTGGAGCAAACCAAACCACAGTAAGAGCTTCTATTCTTCATAAAAGGAGTGGTCAAAAATTCACCACAATTATATAAAATAATAGAAAGCATTAAAATCCAGGCATACCACCACCTCCAAGGTTGCCAGGTTTTTTCTTGTGTAGTGCTCTTCAAGAACATGTATCAAAGCTGTGTTAATATTATTATTTTAAGTATTTAGCTCAATTTGTATTGCCTTTATTTATTTTTGGATACTGAAGTGGCACTACATGGTCTCCCAAGGTCTGCACAGATAACTGTCCATAACCGTACTGAACGCCTAAAATCCTGTAGAAGTCATTCACAAAAGACTAAAGTCTGTTATAGCCACAATAGCCAAAAAAGAGGGAAAATTCCAACTAAATGCCAAAAACTGTGATTAGATGTCTTGCAGACTTATGGTCAGGTGTAAATACTATTACCCATAAGGTTTAACTCTGAACAGTGATGTGTATATACACTGATCAGCCATAACATAAAAACCACCTCCTTGTTTCTACACACACTATCAATTTTATCAGCTCCACTTATCACATAGAAGCACTTTGTAGTTCTACAAGTACTGACTGTAGTCCATCAGTTTCTCTACATACTTTTTTTAGCCTGCTTTCACCCTGTTTTTTTAATGGTCAGGACCCCCACAGGACCACTACAGAGTAGGTATTATTTGGGTGGACGGCACTGTCACTGCTGGACTGAGAATAGTCCACCAACCAAAAATACAGTGTATCACAAAAGTGAGTACACCCCTCACATTTCTGCAAATATTTTATTATATCTTTTCATGGGACAACACTATAGAAATAAAACTTGGATATAACTTAGAGTAGTCAGTGTACAACTTGTATAGCAGTGTAGATTTACTGTCTTCTGAAAATAACTCAACACATAGCCATTAATGTCTAAATGGCTGGCAACATAAGTGAGTACACCCCACAGTGAACATGTCCAAATTGTGCCCAAAGTGTCAATATTTTGTGTGACCACCATTATTATCCAGCACTGCCTTAACCCTCCTGGGCATGGAATTCACCAGAGCTGCACAGGTTGCTACTGGAATCCTCTTCCACTCCTCCATGATGACATCACGGAGCTGGTGGATGTTAGACACCTTGAACTCCTCCACCTTCCACTTGAGGATGCGCCACAGGTGCTCAATTGGGTTTAGTCCATCACCTTTACCTTCAGCTTCCTCAGCAAGGCAGTTGTCATCTTGGAGGTTGTGTTTGGGGTCGTTATCCTGTTGGAAAACTGCCATGAGGCCCAGTTTTCAAAGGGAGGGGATCATGCTCTGTTTCAGAATGTCACAGTACATGTTGGAATTCATGTTTCCCTCAATGAACTGCAGCTCCCCAGTGCCAGCAACACTCATGCAGCCCAAGAACATGATGCTACCACCACCATGCTTGACTGTAGGTAAGATACAGTTGTCTTGGTACTTCTCACCAGGGCGCCGCCACACATGCTGGACACCATCTGAGCCAAACAAGTTTATCTTGGTCTCGTCAGACCACAGGGCATTCCAGTAATCCATGTTCTTGGACTGCCTGTCTTCAGCAAACTGTTTGCGGGCTTTCTTGTGCGTCAGCTTCCTTCTGGGATGACGACCATGCAGACCGAGTTGATGCAGTGTGCGGCGTATGGTCTGAGCACTGACAGGCTGACCTCCCATGTCTTCAACCTCTGCAGCAATGCTGGCAGCACTCATGTGTCTATTTTTTAAAGCCAACCTCTGGATATGACGCCGAACACGTGGACTCAACTTCTTTGGTCGACCCTGGCGAAGCCTGTTCCGAGTGGAACCTGTCCTGGAAAACCGCTGTATGACCTTGGCCACCATGCTGTAGCTCAGTTTCAGGGTGTTAGCAATCTTCTTATAGCCCAGGCCATCTTTGTGGAGAGCAACAATTATATTTCTCACATCCTCAGAGAGTTCTTTGCCATGAGGTGCCATGTTGAATATCCAGTGGCCAGTATGAGAGAATTGTACCCAAAACACCAAATTTAACAGCCCTGCTCCCCATTTACACCTGGGACCTTGACACATGACACCAGGGAGGGACAACGACACATTTGGGCACAATTTGGACATGTTCACTGTGGGGTGTACTCACTTATGTTGCCAGCTATTTAGACATTAATGGCTGTGTGTTGAGTTATTTTCAGAAGACAGTAAATCTACACTGCTATACAAGCTGTACACTGACTACTCTAAGTTATATCCAAGTTTCATGTCTATAGTGTTGTCCCATGAAAAGATATAATGAAATATTTGCAGAAATGTGAGGGGTGTACTCACTTTTGTGATACACTGTATATCCAGCCAATGATGAAGGTCTAAATGACCAACTTAAACTGCAGCAATAGATGAGTGATCATCTCGAACTTTACATCTACAAGGTGGACCAACTAGGTAGAAGTGTCTAATAGAGTGGGCAGTGAGTGGACCTGGTATTTAAAAAACTCCAGCAGTGCTGACACTCATACCAGCACAACACACACTAACACATCACCATGTCATTTACACTGCAGTGCTGAGAATGATCCACCACCTAAGTAATACCTGCTCTGTAGTGGTCCTGTGGGGGTCCTGACCATTGAAGAACAGGGTGAAAGCAGGCTAAAAAGGTATGTAGAGAAACAGATGGACCACAGTCAGTAATTGTAGAAATTCAAAGTGTTTCTATATGGTATATATATATACATATATTTATATTCACTGTACTTATATACAACCAGTCTACCTGTACTTCATAATTTGTCATTTCATAGAGCTTTGGTCTTAAATGAGCAGTGCATTAGGATTAATAGTAAGTGCTCAGCAATCTGATTACTATTCAACAGGGAGCATACAGCAAATACCAGATTGGAATTTTAATTATCGGTTTAAACTCTAAAATGTCCTGGGTTCTATTCCAAGCTCTTAGAACTCATAAGTATGTCAGTATAGTATCACTGACTGAACCTGAGCGTTGTGTTTACACAGCACTAAAACACCACCAACAAACTCCTTTGGGTAAATCAGTAGCTCAGTGATCTAAGCAAGCTAGGAATAGCAATGATACCTCAAAATACTGCAGCGGTGTGTGAGTTTGTGTCTAAATAAAGTCTTGTAAAGTATATAAACAGAGAACAGTGGTGTATAGCAACGAAGTAATGAAGAATTGAAGTCAAAAGGTTACACACACTTGTAGGGGCAAGTACTGTCTGGTCATTATCATAGTAGTCTCATGATCTGAATGATTTCTGAAACTCACTTTTTTGTGAGTAAATGATTAGAACACATACTTCTGGCTGCAAGGAAAGTCTTAAAATCTGGATAAAAATCTTGTTAAAATCTAGTACAAAATTACCTACAGGAACTGAGATTATTAGACAAAAAAATCCTTGTTTTTGTGGTTGACTACAGATGGTTATTTTCTAGGCTTTAGGGCTGAAACAATTCCACGAGAAACTCGAGTAATTCGATCACTAATAATTAGGGCTGGCACCGATCCGATACTCGGTATCGGTCCGATATTGGCCCAAATCACTGGATCGAATATCAGAAGGAAAAAAACATGTAATCCGATCCGATACTGTTGCTTAATGTAAATAACTCTAAATGTAATAAGGCCATCGTTTGTGTGTAAAACAAATAACACACGAAGACACGTTCCAACAGAGTGCGGTTTGTTGCCACTCACGCTTGATGACATCATTAACATGTGCCACTGATCTACAACTCATCTGCAACAGCCATTTAGAAATTAAAACACACTTATATACTTAAACTTAGCATTTTAAAAAATCATCTACTACTGCCACAACTAAAAACACTGTTTAAACACAATAACAATCACTTTATAAATGATAAATCGCTCACCTGAGATAAAGAAAACCTATCTAGCTTGGAGATCTCTCACATCCTCAACTATTAATCCATTAGTGTTATGAAATAAAACAAAATACACCGTTTCCCGTTTAGCCACAAACGTCCTCTTTAAAAACCAAAGCGCGCTTGTTAAAAAAACCCTGCTGGATTTTGATCATCTAAAAACGTGACAGAACTTTAACAGAAATGCTCACATCCGCGTCAATTCTAATTGGTCCATCGCGTTTGATTGACATCCACATCTTTCAATTGTAGACACTTTTGTTAAACAAGACAAAAATGCTGCTAAATGTTCTGCATGTAAAAGTTAAAATAAAAACAGAAGTTTTGCATAAGTGTGATGTAGGTTCTGTATTTATTCCTTTAGAATATTTGTTTAACAGTTTGAGCATTGTTATTTAGATAGCTAGTTTAACCATGGTGCATTGAGACATGCATTATTACTGCTTCGTTGTTTGAGAGGAGAATTGACAGTATCGGATTGGTATCGGTAGATAATCAATTTGCAGTATCGGACATAAAAAAGTCGTATCGAGCCAGCCCTACTAATAATTCTTGATGCAAATTTTTCGCATCGGACGACTTTTACTTTTGCACAACACTTGCACGCTGTGGGCAGGTGACGTGAGATGACGAGGGCTTCGTCCGAAATCGCATACTTAAACAGTACGTACTAAATTAGAGGCAGTGTGCACTGCTCAACCAGAAATCAGCTCTTGCAGTACGCAAGTATGCTGTGTTTGCATACACAAAAATGCCATTATCCAAGTACTTTTCACGAACTGTTTAATGAATACTACGTATTCGGACACACTACCCACTCTCGCGTACTGTTCAGTATGGTATGCTATTTCGGACTCAGCTGAAATCTGATAGCCCGGACTGCAAAATTGAGAAAGAGAGAGAAAAGTGTCCAAAGTTTGGGATCATTTTAAGCTAAAAAAAAAAAACTCAGTACAACATCCACACCATCAGAGCGTCTGTTTTCTGCAGCAGGAAACAGCATCAATGCGCAAGGCAGGCATCAGTTCTGAGTAGGTATGTTACAATTCTCCACAATACAGTTAATAACCGATTAAAAAATTCCACGATTCAGAAGCCGCTCAGGTGGAGCAGGAGGACAAACACACACTGTTCACCAGAGCTGAGATCTCGAATACATCGTATCGAGTCTTGGCTCTGCCAGCCATCTGAACAACGATTGGCCTGTTGTTTCAGATAGGGGCGGGATTAAGCCGGATGGGGACTCTCTCTCATACTAGTGCGATTACGACCTCTGCTGGCTGGTTGGTAGCGCCTGCACGGAGATGGGAAAGGAGTGCGGTAGAGGGTGTGGCTCTCCGTACACAGCGCTGTACTGCACTGCACTCGTCAAGTGTAGGTGATAAGATGTTCGATTGCTGTGCACGTGTCAGAGGGGGCGTGGAGAGCTTTGTCCTCCCCAATCAGGAGCAGGAACCAGCATTAGTGAGAGGATGACTGACGGGCAGAAATTGGATGCGCTAAAGTGGGAGAAGAAGGGGAAAAGAAATTCCACATCAATATTCACTTTAAACAGCAGAGGGCACTGGCGCTATACACCTCGCCTTGACGTCACTGGCGCTATACACCTGGTTGCCAAATTCAGGGTTTTTCAGCCAAATTGGGCTTAATTCAAAATTGTTTTGCATAGTTTGTGCCTACCTCGGAAATAAAAGGGCATTTATTATTTTGATAAATAAAAGATAACCACAAATACAGTATTTTATTTTCTTTTTTAAGGTAAATAATAAAAGGAAACTTTGTCATAATTTGTCTTCAATTTCAGTTTAAAAAAAATCTGGAAAATATTGTTTCGTGAACCCAGTATCGATCGCATCGTATCGTGGGTAGAGTGTATCGTTACATCCCTAGTTCTGAGCAGGTTGATATGCTTTTTTTAAGGCTTAGGCAAACACACATACAGTATACATGCACATAAACACCAAATCCACCTCATCTAGGAGACACAATCCTGACAGAATCCTGACTTTTTTGCCTCATACAAATGCCACAAAGCCTTCAAACAAATTAAAGGTTTATGTTATGTGTGAGCTGTAGCTGAAACTTTTAGTTCTAAAAGTTGCACAAATTAAAGGTAATGTTTATGTATTATTGTTTATTATTATTTATGACTTAGTTTCAGGTTGCCTGCATACATTTTAAAAGTAATTTGAATTTGATTTATTTTTTATGTATTTGTTTTTGCATTTCAAAAATGTTCTCTTTAAACTGTACTGTACAAAAGCAATAAAAATGTGTAGTTTGTTTTGAGACGTCTTATTTTATCCTATATGTATTTATTTTTGCTCTTTATTAAAGTAAAAGTATTTCTTATCCGATTACTCGAATAATTGCTGCAATAATCAATAGAATACTTAATTACAAAAATAATCGATATCTGCAGCCCTACTAGGCTTGTATAACTAGTTTGACTGCACCCATTAAGACAGTGGTGTCTTGCCAAGGTTAAGCAAAATGTCGATGATCACTTTTTTCCTGAGAGAAGATTTATCTGGATGGTCTACCAAGGAAATGTCTGCCATACATTTAAGATGTTGAAACAAGGGTGACACTGACCAAAGCCAAACAAGCTTTAAATCACAAGATGTTGTCATGCATGTTTCTAAAAACCCTCTGTACAAATGTTCATGTCCTATTATGTTTTCTGTTTATGCTTTTTTCTGGTCAGAGTTGCAGTGGTTTAGTTTTACTCTGGAGTAGACAGACATCCCAGACATGTTATTTATACTGCCAGAATAAATGAAAAAGGTGCTGTGATCAGAAAATGTCCATTGATAAAAGAGTAGAGCATAACAGGGTATGTGTTTTTAATAAAGATGCCAATAAGCTTAAACAGTTTTAGAAAAGTTCAGAAAGGGGCATATTTACCACTGTTTATCACTGTATCAGCAATCTGTAATTGTTTGTAATAGTAATTCTTGCTTCATATATTAAATTTAGCTTAACAGGCCAGGCTCTCTGCTCCTAATGCTTCCTAATGAACCACAGGGGAAAATGTTTGAACTACAGGCCAGTTTTGGCACCTGTCCTTCCTTAATACAAAGCCATGCTGTTGAACCATGAGCAGATTGTGGCTTGGCATTGTTTTGCTTAAACAAGCAGAATCATTCCTGAAAAAGACATCACTTACATAACTTTCTTGTTTGTGTAATGTAGAGTAAACTTGCTTTTGTACATGCAGTGATAAACTGTGTTTACTGACAAGGGTTTTTGGTAACAATCAAAACGTGTAATGCTCTTGGACTACACAAAACCACAGTAAGAGCTTCTATTCTGCATAAAAAGAGTGGTCTAAAAATTGTCCACAATGATATTATATAATATCATATATTACCTTTACTTATTTTTGGATACTGAAGTGGCACAACGTGGCCTCCCAAGGTCTGAGGACAGAGAACTGTCCTTAACCCTACTGAACACCTAAAATCCTTAAACTTAAAGTGAGTGTAACTGTCGCTTTGTTCACAATAGGGTTGCCAACTTTCAGAACTGAAAATAAGGAACACCCTGGGCTGGTGGGTTGGCGGAAGGCATAGGGTGGGTTGGTGGTTAGGCTTGCACTTATAAAAAATATAAGGGTCTTACACTGTGATAGGAACATTATCAAAATGTTTAATTTAGGCTGTTTAACATATATTATTTTCATTCTTTATGATAATAAACCAGAACCATATTTTAGGCAAAACAACATGCATGAAGAACATCATGTAACATTTTTTGTCAATAGTGCAAACAACATTTTTACATAATACATCTTCATACGTACTGTACATGTACTCCTTCAAGAATTCTTTAAACGTGCAAAACAGCTATTTTATTTTTTTAATTTTTTTATAAAACAGACCTGGTATTATAAAAAAAAAAACTGAACATTTCTTACACTTTTCCATAAGTACTTGATTATTTTTCTTGTTTTGTTTATGTATTACATTGGGCACTGTTTGGAATAAACTCAACTGTGTGGCATCTTTTGTTACTTTTTTGTATTATATTTCGTTAGAATTTCATATCAAATGTACACTGTTTTGAAAGTTGCACAAATTAAAGGCAATGTTCATGTATTATTGTTTATTATTATTTGTGACTTAGTTTCAGGTTGCCTGCATACATTTTAAAAGTAATTTGAATTTGATTTAATTTTGATATATTTGTTTTTGCATTTCAAAAATGTTTTCTTTTAACTGTACTGTATGCAAGCAATACAAATGTGCAGTTTATTTTAAGAGACATGTCTTATTTTATCTAATATGTATTTATTTTTGCTCTTTATTGCTCTTCTTCTTTAAAGTAGTTTAAACTAGTTTTTAAAGTAATTTTAGTTAACTTCCTTCAGTGTGGAAGTCTCAGTCTAATCTGCAGCATTTCTCTCCCATTGATAAAAACATGGAATAAGGCGCGTCCTGTATCAGTTCAATACGGAACATGACGTTTAGTTTCCAAATAAGGAACGATTCTGTATTTTACTAAACGGTTGGCAACTCTAGTTTACATTCATGCTGTTGATATTACTTCAAATAAATGAGCAAAGTTCAGTATTCGATAATGCTTTGTTATCATTGCAAAATGAAAGTCTACGATAAACAGCAGCACCGCAACCCAAATCAACCACACAGCAGCATAAAATCATTACCACTCCTTACCTGAACTTCTCTTCTTCAAACAGACCAAATCTATATCCATGTGCTCCTCCTCCATCAAGGATATAATCCACTTGTTATCCTTCTTGGCGGCCATTTTGTATGTTTCCAGAATTTTCAAGAATATCTAAATCCATGTCCATGTGTTTGTCCACCAAATTAACAAAAACCATCTTAGTCTGATCATTTATATTCTCTGCTTTTGCGGTAATAATTGTGGTAATAATTTGTTAACTAATACCTCTACAACCCGAGGTAATAGAGAGTTTTTTCATTGCCAGCTCACCTGAACAACACTTCTTCTTCTTACTTCAAGTACCTGTTTGGTGCATTACTGCCACCATCTTGACTGGAGTATGGAATCAGTAGTTTGTGGAACTTTAGTCTATTTTCTTATATTCTGTTCACTAATCCTGTTTCCTTCAAAAAGAAAAAAAGAGACTTAAAACCAATTTCCCCTGAGCCTTTTTGTAGGATGTCCTGAACATTCAGCCTAAGCTTATTTTCTTCTAGTTGTTAAATTAGTCTGTAGTGATGATATCTTGGACAGTGGAGAATGACTAGTTCTACAGTCTCATGACTATTGCAGTTTTCACATTTACCATCCTCATGTTCCTTAATGAATAATAGTGTGCTATTTAGCCCTGTGTCCAAATCTCATCTTTGAAAACACTTCTTCATCTTGCTTTCCTCAGCTTGTGTTTCTGCCCTTTCCCACTATATTAATACAATATTATAGAATTGTCAACCTGTCCGTGATGTGTCCCATAACTCTTTTTTTTTTATTTTAGCTTTAACAATACTTTTAATTTCTGCATTACTATATTTGATCTTAACTTCTATCCTATCCTTCCCTGCTGCTTGTTTTGCATATTTGTCTGCACACTCATTCCCTGCTACTCCTACATGAGCCGGAACCCATACAGATGAAATTCTTGTCCCTGATTTTATTATGCTAGTTTCCAACTGTTTTATTTCCCATGCGACATCTTGTCTTGACTCAGCCTGATGTGATTTAAGACTTAACAGAGCTGAACTGGAATCTGATGCGACTACCACCTCTTTTGACCTATTATGCTCTGCTAATGTCACTGCTAGTTGAACTGTCACCAACTCTGCCATATATACAGCCAACTCATCATTTATTCTTTTAGTACAGAATACTTTATGTACTGGTATGACATATAATGTTCCCACTCTTTTGTCGGTTCTTTTTGATGCATCTGTACACTGTGTATCAAATAATTATGCAAGTGAAAAATTAATATGAATTCGATAAAATGAACAATTAGGTTTTAGTTTTTTAAGTGTTTGCTTGTTTTATTTCTCATATCTTTTTACATGCTTTGTATCAATCTAAGGCATGTTTGTTAATTGGATTGCCAGTCGATCTTGGTTAAAGGGAAAGTTACTTAAATAGATTGTTCCACATTATTAAGCAATGCACAGTTTTCATAAAATATAGTGAGAAAGAAAGACCTTTTGAAAGATAAAAAGCATAATAAAGTTAAATGTCTTGCAAACAACATGAAAACAACTGATATTTCACGTAAACTGAAGAGAGAGATCATCAAAATGTGAAAAGATATGTGAGTGATTTGCATGTGATCTGATAAAGGCTTATTAAGTAAGGTTTTTGTCAGACAAATTAATCTTATTAAAAGGGCAGCTGTAAAAATGCCACTGATGAGCAGCAAACAGGTATTTGAAGGTGCTGGTGTCTCCGGAGTGTCACAAACCTCTCAATTAAGGACCCTCCACCGGCTGGCAGTTGTACATTAACCTGTAGTTTGGCAACCCCTAAACAAAGCTCACCAAGAGAAGGCTCAGAAATACATGAAGACTAATTTTCTAACAGTTTTATTCACTGATGAATGTCATGCTTCACTGGATGGTCCTGATGGATGGAGTTCTGAATGGCTGGTGAACGGCCACCCTGTTCCTACAGGACTTCAACATGAGCAAGGAGGTGGTGGAGTGATGATTTGGGCCGGAATATTTGGAAGTAAAATGATAGGGCCTATTAGGGTCTCTGAGGGTGTTAAAATGATCTCTAAACGATATGTGGATTTCCTAACTGAACATTTTCTGCCATTGTATAAAAGTAAGAATAATACCTTCCAAAATTAAATCATATTCATGCAAGACAATGCACCAGCCAATCCTTAGTTGCTATGGGCCTAACAGAAGACAAAATCATGATTTGGCCACCATCATCTCCTGTCTTCAATCCTATTGTGAATCTGTGGAGTATCCTTAAAAGGAAGATGTATTAGAGTGGTCATCAGTATACCACAAAACAGCAGCTCTAGGACGCAATACTGGCATCCTCAAATGAAACTATAAATGGACTTAAGTTTAATGGATAAGAGAGTTGCTAAAGTCATCTCAAAGAAGGGCTCACATATCAATATGTAACTTGATATTAAAGTATAACCTTTTTTGATTCACGTTGTGTTAATTTTTTGTAAAATTATCTGTGCATTCAGCAAATAACTGTTGGAAGATTTCTGTTGGAAATGATATGAATGTCATTATAACCATGAAATGTTTTCAAAAACTGAATTCTGCATAATAATTTGGAACAACATATTTTACGTTCTTTTCAGAAAATAAATGAAGCCATTGCCATTATCAGCACTTCCACTTGTAATAACATCCACACTGTAATATCACTGTTGAGGATAAAACAAATTTGGAACATGGTGTATATGTAATAGTATAGTTTTTATATTTTTCATCCATATAATTTATCAACCAGTACTTTCTCTTTGCCCAGGGGCCCAGACTATCCTTAATCCGTCCTTGCTAATGAGCCCTGTTTAGATAGCCTTGCTGGCTCCCCATTCGACACCTTGAAAAATCTCATTATGTTCAATACCTTTTTACATTTGTCAATTTTATTCTGAATATGTATTGCCCAAGTAAGTCTTTTATCAAACTTGTTCTACATCTTTGAATATTTCATTTATCATCACAGATAATAGTAAAGGACTAACAATGAAGTTAAATCATGAAAAGATACACAATCGAACAACGCGTAGAAATGGTAAAAATTCACTTTAAAAATGGTGATGTGAATTGGCCGCCAAGATCATGTGACTTGACGCCGTTAGACTTCTTTCTTTGGGGTTGTCTTAAGGATAAAGTGTACACCAACAAACCACAATCCATCGAAGACCTCAAAGAAGAAATTCGACACAACATTGCTGAAATTTCTCAGCAATTATTTCAACGTGTCATGGAAAATTTCATCAAAAGAGTGTACATATGCTGCCACGGTCGAGGCGGTCATTTGTCAGATGTTTTGTTTCAAACATAACCTCCATGTCTTTACTTTCAAATAAAGCAAAAACATTATTAATGTTCAAATAAAAAATTTGTTTTATTGAAAAATTAAAATGTCAGTTCATTCTGGGACACCCTGTACATTACAGAACTCTATTGGTTTTACTGCAGTGCTGTCTGATTGCTCGAAGATCACAGGAATTCAATATTTGACCGGTGTGTCAAAGTAGATTTGAGGAGCCAAACATAGCTAAATGGGTGAGATCTCTTTAAGCAAGAAAATAACATTTAACCCAACCGGCTTAATTGACTTTACATTTACATTTTCTTATTCAGAGCAACTTAAAGACGTGCTTCCATAGCGAACATTATCTTAGTCTAGTTTAAGTAGACAACAGTCCAAGAATACAAATCTGCTGAAAACCCTGTTTGGGTTTGTAGGTGAGCATCAGTGTTTTGAACTGAATGCGTGCAGCTACAGGAAGCCAGGGAAGAGAACGCAGCAGTGGGGTGATGTGGCAGTGTTTATGTTGGTTAAAAACCAGGTGATCAGCTGTATTTTGAATTAGTTGCAAGGGTTTAATAGTGGACATAGGAGCACCTGCCAGGAGGGAGTTGCAGTAGTCCAACCGTGAGATTACAAGCGATTGAACAAGAATCTGAATGACTTCCATGGAGAGACATGACTGAATCTTCCTGATGTTGTAGAGGAGGAACCGGCACGATCTTGTCAAGTTGGCTACATGAGAAGAGAAGGTCAGCTGGTTATCTAGGACAACACCAAGGTTTCTTACATTATCCAATGGTCTGATCTGGGAGTCATCAACAGAGATGACTAGATCCTGGGTTGGAGATTGATATCCAGAAACTCTGTCTTGCTGTGATTAAGTTTTAGATGATGCTGAAATGTGACTTGTTACAATATTGGTCTTTGGCCTTACCTTTCAAACATCTGGAAAATTCTCTAAATCGTTGAATAATGTCATGGACTACAAATATCTGTAAAAGGCATAATACATTGTTGGATACCTAAACACAAACACATGCATCAATCACAAGTAGAACAGTATTTGAGATGAACTGGAGAGAATGGCTTCTTGTGCTGTTTATCAAACTATAGGAAATTTAAAACCATACAGTTTAATATACAGCATCGGAGCTATTCTCCACTCTGTAGCAGTGTTGTAGTACTGTGTAGTAGGTATTTTATTGGTGTCAGTGTTGCAGTTTGTTGTGAGGCAATTCTGAAACCACTGTATGGAAAGAAGGCATACAAGCATCGAACTTTCATCAATTAATCAATCAATTAATCAATTAATTAATAAATAAATAACATGAGGAATGCTGCAGAGCTGTGCAGTTTTATTCAAAGAGTTTTATTTAGGCTTTTTCCCAAGATAACATTAATGTTCATACATGCATATACATTTAAAGACAATTTTATGTTCAATATAAAAAAAGTACAGAAAAAAAGATGAATCTTATCATCGTGGTGACTTTGGGGATCCTAAGTCTGACTGAAAATGTCATAAGCTGCACGAGGCATTACATAAAACCATTTATGAAGCATTGTATGACACCTACAGAAGCTTTCCTTGACAACAATTTTTATTACAGTAGACCCTTGAGTTACGAACGGTTTACCATATGAACATTTCGGGTTACGAACTATCTTTTTCAACTTAACGTACGAACAAATTTCGGATTACGAACAGAAATTTACGAAACACGTGACGTCACAAACAAGTTGACTCCAACAGTCTCTCTCTCTCTCTCTATATATATATATATACGTATATATATATATATATATATATATATATAGTGAGCAACAATCAGGCAGCGGACGGAGTTTTTCCGGTGTTTTCTTTATATTTTGTCAAATTCAATATTAAAATGTCCCTAAAGAATGTGCAGAGGAAGTGCAGTAGTGAGAAAATTAAAAAATCACTATTTGTTGTTGTATAATTACTCCTGCCAGTAGCTGTCACTGTGTATCAGACGGAGGGGACAGTGAGTGAGAGAGAAGAAGGAATTCAGCTCAGTAAACTATTCTTTCTTTCGTGCAATTACACCTACAAAATACAACACTATTGAAATAAAAAGGAAATAATAGAGAAATATGAG